>NC_047088.1:87449778-87752809 GCF_902459505.1 Geotrypetes seraphini | reverse complement strand
TAGGAGGGTAATTAGGAAAAGAAAGGGAGAGATAGTGGACTCTGGGGTGGTGGGGAAGGAGGGAGAGATGCCGGATGAAAGGGTAGTTAAGAAAAGGTGGATCTGTGGATGGAGATGAAAAAAAGGAAAGATACCAGACTTCCTGGGAAGGGAAGGGAAATGGAAAGGGAGGACAGAGTTGGCAGATGGATGGTTAGCATGCAGAAAGAAGGAGACCCTGGCAAGCATGTTATCAGAAGAAAACCAGAGCCTTGGACCAACAAGATTTGAAATATAACCAGACAACAAAAGGTAGAAAAATTAATTTTATTTTCTGTTTTGTGATAATATGTCAGATTTGAAATGTGTATCCTGCCAGAGCTGGTTTTGGACTGCAAACGTGAGCTAGGATTTAACAGAGAGAGGAAAAGTCCTTTTTGTTTCTTTATTTTATTTACACCACAGCGCCAGTGTGGTTAGGAGAAGCCAAAGGGGGTGAAAAAGCTATAAAACCCACCAGGAGTTTTGAAAAAAATCACCCAACTGGGCAGGAAAATCGAATTGAAAAACCAATTCAATAGGCTGAATCGAATCGAAATTTTTTTTCCTGAATCTGGCAGCATTAGTTTGCGCTACTGTCTTAGACTTTAGGACCTGTGATTGGGGAGAGATGGCATCCTCAGTACTTTATAATGCAAGTGAAATGAGGATTTGGTCAGATTTATGAAGGTTCTGCAGAAAAAAAAATATTGTATAGGCCGGGGACATGAGACAGCAGGAAATGGGAACTTTTCTTCCTTCTATTTTTGTGAAAGGAAAGGCTGAGGATGTCAGAGAGTTCAGTTAAAATATGTGCTTTAGAAGAAAATATAATAATGTGTTTTATAAAGTTTATAGCATAGCTGGCCTACCCAGTGAGGTGTTCCTAGTGGTGATTGTGGCAGCGTGTCAATGTGTTGAGAGGAAGAGGTGGTCTGGGAAATTCTGCTGAGCAAACTCCGGGCCCATTTCCACCCCCCAGTTAGTCCACTCCACTCAACTGGTTCACACACTGAGTGGGTCTTTGGGTGTTGTTTTGGGATCTCTTCCAGTGGTTTATCAGTATCTCCTTCTGGTCCAAGGAAGGAAACTTTGTTAACCTTAGCATTGACCTACAGAATATGTTTGTAACAGCGCTGCTTGTGTGGCATTAGGCTATGTAGTGATCGAAAGAAAAAAACAGACCTTTGCACATTTTTGCACTATATGGTGGGTGTATGAGGAGATTCACATTTCCTGCACAGCTAAGTCCATGTGAAGTTACCTTGTGCTGTATTTGACATCTAGCAAGGTCTCTGTTTGAAAGGAAAGATCTAAACTTAAAAATGAAGTGGCCAGAAGTTATGGTAAAAGCAGATAGTGTAGCTGGTTTTAAGAAAGATTTGGACAAATTCCTGGAGGAAAAGTCCATAATCTGTTATTAAGACATGGGGGAAGTGTCTGCTTGCCCTGGATCGGTAGCATGGAATGTTGCTACTCTTTGGGTTTTGACCAGGTATTAGTGTCCTGGATTGGCTACCATGAGAATGGGCTACTGGGCATGATGGACCATTGGTCTGACCCAGTTAGGCTATTCTTATGTTATGTTCTCATCTGTAGGGGCCTTTGTTTTCACTTCTTATTTTAATGTATTTTTTTTCTGGGAACTTATCAGTGTTTTTTATAATGGGAACAAAAATGGAAGAGAATTAATGTGTGTGGAATGGGGGGTAACTAATTTCTTCAGCTAAATAATTCAATCCACTTCAAACAGACATAGGAGAACTCACGCACCATTCACACACCCTCCAACCAAAAACGTCAAAAGAAAAAAACTGTTCGACAACCTCCTAGCCATTCGAGCTGCAACACTCGACCCCCAACTCTACAACCAATTGACATCGACCACAGACTACAAAACCTTCAAAAAGAAATAAAAACCCTTCTATTCAAAAAACAC
Organism: Geotrypetes seraphini; assembly: GCF_902459505.1. Classification (NCBI taxonomy): domain Eukaryota; kingdom Metazoa; phylum Chordata; class Amphibia; order Gymnophiona; family Dermophiidae; genus Geotrypetes; species Geotrypetes seraphini. The sequence continues at coordinate 87,750,852 of NC_047088.1, read as the reverse complement.
ATAAAACCGAACTAACACAATCAGAACTGTCCCAAGCATCACCTGCAACTACTCCATATGTACTTCTGATGTCATGACAATTCAGACATAATTTATGTTATGTTATGTTTGAAATATAAGAAAATTTTCACAGCCTGTTTCTATTCTGACCATTTATTCCATTTCATGGTCATTACAAAAAATATTTTTTTACATGGGGGGGTGTCAAAAAATGATGGGCCCCTGGTGCCACATACCCTAGGTATGTATAACCAACACTTTCAATTGGAGACTATTGTGGTCATAAGATGTTATAGTGAGAAAATATTTTGCAGAAGCACTGTGAAGTAAGTAACAGCTCTAAATGCGCTCTAAAAGAAGGAAAAAGCCTCAGAAAAGGCCCTCCCACCGCCACAAATTTGGAAATAAAGGTGGTTAAGCGGTAACCTCACAGGCAAAACCTTCATTTCAACATGAGCATTTTGAGCAAAAAACTGTGCTTCACATATGCAAAAACTCTTGATAGAGGATAAAACCACTTATCTTAAGCTGATCGGCACACCGACGGAGGCCAGCGTTTCACCGACAGGCTACATCAGGGTGTGACCCGACTTTTTTGAAGCGTTTGTTTTCGCTCTTTATAAGACTGATCGGTCGGGTCACACCCTGATGTAGCCTGTCGGTGAAACGCTGGCCTCCGGCGGTGTGCCGATCAGCTTAAGATAAGTGGGTTTATACTCTATCAAGAGTTTTTGCATATGTGAAGCACAGTTTTTTGCTCAAAATGCTCATGTTGAAACGAAGGTTTTGCCTGTGAGGTTACCGCTTAACCACCTTTATTTCCACCTTTGTGGCGGTGGGAGGGCCTTTTCTGAGGCTTTTTCCTTCTTTTAGAGCGCATTTAGAGCTGTTACTTACTTCACAGTGCTTCTGCAAAATATTTTCTCACTATAACATCTTATGACCACAATAGTCTCCAATTGAAAGTGTTGGTTATACATACATTGGTTTTCAATATATCTGAGTTTTTGTACATACCCTAGGTACGCCACTGCCTTCATGTATCATGGTTTGGTATTGTTTCCGAATTTATACAAATGATTCAAATCTTGTATAGTTCCCCCTCTGGCAGATTATATATTAATAATACTTTTTTGTAATGTTTCTGTCTGGAGAGGGGAGTTAGACAAGGGTGTCCATTATCTCCTTTGCTTTTTGACCCTTGTTATTGGCTATTCAACAGGCAAAGGAGATTCAGGGTATTCCTTATGCAGGTCGGGAATATAAAGTCTCTGCGTATGCAGATGAGATTTTGCTTCATTTGAGGAATCCTGAAACTACCATTCCACATTTAGTAGATCTGATTAATAGATTTGGGAAATTGGAGTAAATCAGAGGTTCTTCCACTAAATGTACATTGTTCAAAAGGATTATTTGATCCATTCCCCTTTGTTTGGAAGGAAGAGGGTATAAAATATTTAGGTATTTGGATACAAAAAACATTGGAAGAGACGATGAAAGTAAATGAAAAATCCTTATTGCTATAGGTCTTGGTGGGGGAGATTTCAAACAGTTAAGATGATGATTTTGCCTGTGGTTTGCTACCAAATGGGTATGTTGCCTGTGTTTTTTCAGGGGTCTTTTGTACAAAAAAATAAATAGTGTACTTACCAAATTTATTTGGCTGGGTAAAGCAGCTCGAATTGCTTTAGTATCTCTGCAAAAACCATCAAGCCTATATAATGTGCCAGGGTATGTATTGGATCCTCCCCGAGTTTATGGAAAATCTTCCGGATTGGCTGTACTTAGAGTGACAAATTATGTCCCCATTACGATTGTTTCATGTGCTGAATATCAAGTTACCTAGATATGTTAAGGACAATAGTATTTTATTTGATACTTGGAAAACATTGAAATTTATTAATGGATTAACAGATGTTCAGTAGAAAAATCCACTTATCAGTCCTTATGGCTAAACTCTAAGGTTCAAATAGGTGAGTCTGGGATTTTCTGAAGCATTGGATGCAGGCAGGCATTCGTACATTAGATGATGTTATATCTAATGGGAAACTGCTTGATTTTTCATGACTTCAACAATCATTCGGTATTTCAAATTCTCAAAATTATAGGTGGTTACAGTTGAAACAGGCCATTCAGAGTAGGTTCCCTGATTGGCAAAATCTCAAAAATCATTATAACTTGCAGGTCCTATGCTTCCAGACAGATTTGTTAGGGCATCAGGCCGCCCAGTGGTATAAATTAATTTCTGAATTTTTGAATAAAAAGCAAAAAAATAGTCTTAGGGACATTTGGAGCATCGAGATAAAGCAATATATTTCTGTGTCTCGAAGGCAACAAATTTGGACCTGGAGGATGAGATGTACAGCATCAGCATCTATGAGACAAACATGTTTTTTTCTGTTACATAGATCTTTTTGGACCCCTGTTAGGTTACATAAGTTAAACAGTTCTAAATCTAATAGATGCTGGCACTGTCATCTAGATATAGGGACACTGGATCATCTGTTCTATTGTCCTTTGATACTCAACTTCTGGAAGACAGATTAACCTCATACTGGAATCAACAATCCCTTTGACATATGAGGCAATTATATGTGGAACATTGCTGTATATGAAGCACCCCATGGATTGCTACAAAGGCAGGCTTTTCCTAATAATGACAGGAATCACTATGCAAATGATAACCCGCAATTGGAAAAATTGTGACCGCCTCAACTTTCCGTTTTGGTGGGACAGTTTATGTTTAGGTTACAAATACGAAAAGATGAATGCTGATTTGAGGCCCGTTGACATCCTTTGTTACTTCAACATAGTTGTTTTTGTTTAAATTTTTGTTTGTTTTAATACATATCCAGGACTGGGTGGATGGGTGGGGAATATCTTTCTTGTTTATTTCTTGACTAAATTGTTGGATGGGAGGGATATTTTTCTTCTGCATTGTTACTGATGGAATTTAAGTGCTTATTTTGTTTATTGATGTTTATATAATTCTTGGCACTTTGTATTAGTTTTGAAAATTAATAAAGATTTTTAAAAAACAAAAAAAAACCCACCTTCTGAAATGACTTACAATTTATTTTGTTCCTTTTCCCCTGCTGTCTAGAAAAAAGGAACATAATTTTTCACTCAGGCTCTGGCAATTTGATTTTAGTGCTTGGGCTACAAATTAAGGTGAACCATGTGATCATATTCTAAACATGTGTGGGAGTGATTTATGTAACAATCTTATTTTCCATCTTGTCTTGTCCTGATTATTTGGTATTTGACATAACTCTTCAGCCTATTTCAGATTTACATGGAGCAACTTTCAGCAAGCCTGTTAAGCAGCAAGGTCCACTACTACTTTGTATTCATCAACTTTCTAGTTCCTCTTTGAAATTTGCCTATGATTACAAAGCAGTGGCTTAAAAATCAAGGTCATGCATGAATGTCAAGTGGGAACTTAATTTGGGCCTATTTTGTAGGCAACTATGGGCTCCTTTTACAAAGGTGCGCCAGCATTTTTAGTGCACGCACCGGATTAGCGCGCTATAGCATGCGTTAGCTGAAAAACTACCGCCTGCTCAAGAGGAGGCAGTAGCGGCTAGCACATGCGGCATTTTAGCACACGCTATTCCGCACGTTAAGGCCCTTACGCACCTTTGTAAAAGGAGCCCTTTATGTCTTTATAAACTAGTAGAGAGACGGATATAGCGCCAAGCAAAATGCACGTTGAAAGTGAATCTATATAATAAGATATGTTGAATATCTTATAAGTTTTTCATCAGACGCATATGAATGTATTGAAATTGTTACAGCGTCAGACTTCTGTCCCTGATTTGACCATTTACTCAGCAGTCTCTTGAGAGAAAAAAGGTGCTAGGTAAAATAAGAGAGAAAAATTTTTGGAAGAAAAAGGTCGATGTTAGGCATAAAGTATTAATTGCCTTTTTAAAGAAATAAATGGGTGAAATAAAATAAAGATTAAAAATAAAGATTAAAAATCCTAAGGTGTTTTGTCTATGACTGTATAAAAGAGCTGGGTGAAGATAACACCTCTTCTGACCCATGTGGGTTAATGACTCATAGATTCTGAGGCTTTTTCCCCTGAAGATAATAATAAAGATTCATGAGGGAGATGAAATAATAAAGCCTATAGATTGCTGAATAAATAGATCGATGTAGTGGATTATTCTTTTATAAACTAGTAGGACATATCCAGCAAACTTTATCTCAGGCACACCTACAACAGAGTCACATGCCTTTTTTGGGATCGGTGATTGGAGTTTGCTGGCTTAGGTGGTAATGGAACATCAGGCCTAGGTCTTGATGAAAGTGTTGAAGTAGCTAGTTGGCTTCTTATAATTAGCTGAATCATCTCAGAACCTGGGTAATTTATTGCTATAATTCCATACCTCAACTTTTCATTACTTCTGCTTAACAGATAATAGAACAATTTAAAATTTATTTCACTAGCCACTGAATAGGGATAAGCTCCTGAGCTTCCACCTGCACAAACGGTCAGGTACAGTTGATCAAGGTTAGTAGTATAAGCTTCTTTTAAATGATTTTCAACACTAGACCACTTCATGCCTATATCAAACAATGTTGGTACATAAAAATCATCAGATATGTTTAAAGTATTATAGTTGATTCCTATCTCAGGACCAGTATAATTCTGCAATATAATGATCTTTCCTCGTGCATCACCAAGTCTGGGAATGACAGGATTGGTCCAGAACCATGATTTTCCAGCTTTTCTTATATAATTAAACACTGTGGTATAGAATTCTTCCGAACTTCCTTCAGAATGATATTCTTCTTTGATGCGCATAAGAATAGTTTCATTTGAATGCTTTTTCAAGAAATCAATAGTGGTTACGAAGATGTGATCGAGATTTTGATATTGATATATCATACCATCATGGACAGGCAGTTTGTTGTAATGTTGCCTGCAACGGATATCAACATATCGTATCCCAGCTTCATATTGTTTAGAGAGATGCCAGGTCTGGGTCTGATACATATTACCACCATAAAAAACTACAGAGTTGTGGGTTCCAGGAATGGAAACATGAAGGAGAGACATTTTATCTGGGAGATGAGACATCCAGTCTGGATTTTTAATTCTAGGGTCATCTGAACTATCATATGATTTTGTTTGCTTGCTTCCCATGAGGACTTGAAGTTGAATATCAGTGCCTGTAAAATATTAAATCATACTTTAGTTATTGTCTATCTTCTTTCTTCCCATTATCTACTCATTTTATTGTTTCATACTGCTTTTATACTGTACAGTAGTACAAATAGTATCATACTGTGGTTTATGAGTAAATTTGTGACAGATTAAGGGGTTTCCATCACCTTCATGCAGCAGGGGGCACTAACCAGAAAGGGGAGAACTATAGTTACCAGAATGCTTTGCTTATTTAGAGCTCACTACTGAGTCAGATGGGCAGAACTCAGGCATGGATGAGTATTTCTGCCCAAGGCTAGTCTGTTGCACCATTATATCCAGAATAAAAACATAGAAGCATAAGATAAGCCATGTTGACTTAAACGAAGGTCCATTGAGCCTTGCATCCTGTTTCAGTCTGAGACACTATTACCTGACACATCCTGAAAAAGTATATTTATTTTTCATAGTCTATATCGAGCTTTTGCCATCACCTTTTCAACTTGTTTGGCCACCTTACGATCATCACATACTATCACTCCCAAGTCCCGCTCCTCTTTTGAGAACAAAGTTTTTTACCTCCTAAACTTCACCGTTCCCTCAGGATTTTGCAATCCAAATGCATGACCTTACATTTCTTAGCATTAATTCTTAGCTGCCAAATTCTGGACCATTCCTCAAGCTTCACTAGGTCCTTCCTCATGTTATCCACACCATCAGAGATATCTACTGTATTGAAGATTTTGGTATCATATTCAAAGAGGCAAATGTTACCAGACAGCACTGAACAATGATCCTACCTCCAGGTTATATACTGTATTCCCACGTCAATAGGTTTGTCTAAATTGGGTCTTCTTTTGGCATATTGCTTCTTTTCCATCCATATTACCTTTCTTCAAAGTGATATTTAATCACTGTTTAACACTTATTAAACTTTCTAAAAAAATTGGGAAATGTCTAAAAAGATATCTGTAGGGAGAAAGGCATACTTAATGGAATATAACGATAGACTGCAAAACTGATCTGCTTCTGCCTCCTCTATCTAATTAACCTCTTTATTGTTTTTATGTTGAAAAACACTTTGGACCTTAAGGAGCTCATAATGAAAATGGAAATATGTCTAAAAACCTGCCTAAATTGGCACTTAGACAATCAATGAGACAAGTCGTCCAAGGGCCGATAATCGAACCATGATTTAGACATATCTAAAAATGACTTAGGCCTTCACAGTGCTGCAGTACGCCCAGAGCTAAAAGGGGCTTTTTAGGAGGAGTGGTAAGGGCGGGATTTGGGTGGGACATGGACTGTCCTAGACTTAGTTGTACTGCATGTATAACCAAAAGTTTAACAACACTGCCTAGACGGAACTTGGACATTATGACTTAGGCCATCTAAAATCAGGTCTATTTCACAAGAAGGTATCCAAAGTGACCAGATAACCACTGCAGAGACAAAGTACAGACCCCCTACACACTCCCCCACCCCACACTACCCACCCCCTCCGCCATAAAAATCATAATAACTTTACATATCTGCCTCCAGAACATCAGGGCCTGGCATAGGAAAGCCTTGTAGAGTTGCACAGAGGTGGCTAAGGGGTTGGGGGTGGGCTAGTGAACCATGGAGAGGAAGACCCAGGCCAATAAGCCACTCTCAGGGCTGCCATCAGGGCAGTACTACCAGTCCTGCATTCAGGGGCCCGGAGCTGACAGGGGGCCCAGGCTCCCCTGGGTCCTAGGCCACCATAGCACAAATTCCTGTATTATGCTTCTGCTGTGCACAACAATAAACAATAAACACTGTTGTCATACTTTTTTTTGTCCCCTGCCGATTTCCTGATAGCACCCCCCCCGGACAAAAGTGGAACCGTCTACCTGGCCCGTGCCTCTCGTCTCCCGACTCCTTCACCAAGGCCCGCCCTGTCTCCACTCCGATTGGCTTGGGCTTAGGGTGCCTAGCCAATCAGGAGACACATCACTTGCCTGCCACTGAATCTGCGAGAGCGGGTTGGCTGGATGACGTCACCACGTCTCTAGGAGGACAGGATGAGAGGAGCAGCACGAGGAGCTGCAGAACTAGTAAGGCAGTGATCAATTTAAACATGCACCTTTCTTCCTCCATCCCATAACACACACAGCCTGGTGGTGATGATTATCAGATTGATTCATGAATATATAATGATGTTATGAGTGTGCACCTCTTCCTTCCCATCCTCCTTAGCATGTCACATACAGCATGTTACATTACACAAAGTCTGTGTAATGTAACATGCTGTATGTGACATGCTGAGGAGGATGGGAAGGAAGAGGTGCACACTCATAACATCATTATATATTCATCCATAGCTGCATGTTAATGATGTGCTCATATGCACTTATTTATCATCATAACATATACATCATCATTAACATGCAGCTGTGGATGTGTAAGGACAGGCTGAGGAGGATGGATGGGAAGGAAGGTGCACATATCAACATATTGTACATTTTTAACATGCATGATGCAGCTATAGGCAAGCTGAGGAGGATGGGATCATACAGATGTGTATGTTCAGATATGCGCTCAAATGTGTATGTTTAGATATGCGCTCACATATACAGTCAGATACGTATGTTCAGATATGTATGTTCAGATATGTGCTCGGTCAGATATGTAAGGGCTAGCAGACACATTAATTATTTTGTCAGATCAATCAGTTCTGATCAATTAAATAATCGATTATAAATAATTTTGTACATTTTTATTAATCCTTTTGATCAATATCGATCGGAATTCTTTTTCTGTTTGATGGTATCCGATTAGAGCAGCTAATCCTGCAACAGAGACCTCCAGTGCAATTGTGATCTACTTCTGGCCTACAAAGGTCAAAAGAAATCCTTAACTGAGATTTTACATTCAAAAGTGAATTATAGCTACTAGCACTATTATTTCTTAGTTATTTATTATGCAGATGTTTGTTAGTTTGTTATTAGTTCAGTATTAGACATATGTTAGTTTGGAATAGATAGCTATAGATTAGTTTAGTTTAGGTTAGGTTAGGGCCCTGCTGAAAGAGTCTACCTTGACGTGGTTGCAGGCTTACAAATCTTTTGGTCAAAGAGTGCGGCGACAGAGAAAAGTATGTGTGTATTCAGCCCATGGAAGAAGGGGGGGGGTCAGGGGGGGAAGGGGTGCGTGGGGGGCCCAATAGGATTGCTCAGTAAGTGGCCCAGAAATTTCTGATGGCATGCATGGTGAAACATGTGAACCCCAAAAACCGTAATCCCTTATGTACTGCCATATAAGTGGCACCTTCAAACATTAGGGCTACTGGGGTGGTAGACAGGTGGGTCTAGTCAGTTCTGAGTGGTGTTTGGGGGGCTCACCATGACCTATTAGGTTGTTGTGGTGAGATGTGTATGTGGCACCCTTTTGGTGAAGGTCACAGAAGTTCCCTGTAAACTAAACTAAACTAAACTAAGCCTTAAGTTTATATACCGCATCATCTCCACGGAAGTGGAGCTCGACACGGTTTACAAAGTTTAAAAATATAGGGAAAGAGAGGAGAAAGCTTTACAAGAGCATATGAATAGAGGAGGATGTGGACAGGGGAGGAGATGTTAGATGTTAGAGAAAAGCCAGGTTTTCAGTTGTTTTCGGAATAGTTGGAGGTAAGTTACCCCTCTATTCTAGTGCAATGTTTGCTGACCCCACCCACATCCAAAAGGTCTTTTTCTAGGTGTTTTTGACTTGAATAAATTTTTGGATGAAAATGGGTTATAAAGATAGATGACTTAGCGGTCTGGATGACCAGATGGCTGGACGTACAGTTAGACGATTTTCAAAAATAAAAATATGTTGGAAGTATTTTTCAAAAATGGACCTTTTCCTATGTCCGACTTTGGGTGACTAACGACTTAGGCCCAAAACAGACTTAGATGTATCTTTTGATTATGCCCCTCCACGGGACTTGTACTAGGATTTTGTACTTAATGGATGTAAACTGCCAAAGTTATGTGCATTAAAAGAATAACACTGGTCAGCACTCATTTTGGTGCCTCAAATGTTATACGTGTTTATGAGTATATTTGAACTGCTGATTTCAAAACATACCACTATATTCAATATTTCACTTATTATTCCTTCATCCCCACGGTTCAACATTTTCCCTTCCCTTCACTCTCCTCCTCCTTGCAGATCCTGCGCCTCTCTATTTTCCCTCTAGCCCCCCTCTCCATGGGCCCAACACCTCTATCCCCTTAGTGCCCAGGTGTGGGTCTGGCACCTCTCCCTTCCATCCAGCTCCAGTCCCCCTACCACATGGGCCCAGCACCTCTTTCCTTTCCCCCTAATCCCCAGACCAAATCCAGCATTTATCTCCCTTCCCTTCAGCTCCAACTCTGGAGCCAGCCAGTCGGCACCCCCAGGGGTCCAGCAACTCAAAGAAACCCTCCACCATTCTCTGGTGCAGCAGCAGCCCCCCATGATCAAGTGTACAGCAGCCCCCACCCTCCCAATCTCAGGTCCACCAGCCTCCCTCACAATCGTGAGTTCCTGCAATGCCAATAAACCCTGCCCCCTTTAAAAGCAGCAAAAAAACCAAACCTGCAACTCCCCTACCAGGTCAGACCCTTTGCATCTCCAGTCCCGGGCCTACCATCGACCAAAGAGGCAATGTGCAGGTTTGCTCTGGCGCTTTCTTCTAGCCGAGTCCCTCTTTCCGATGTAACTTCCAGAAAAAATAGGTAGAACAATGGAGCCACTGTGACTTAAGGTTTATTTTTCTCTCTTTCAGAGTTCAAGGAGCCAGATTTAGAATGCATGTATGACTATATCTGACCATTTTTCACACAAATAAATACAGTGGTATCTTGGTTTAAAAGCATAAGTTTCAAGTTTATTAATACGTTTGATGAATCGCCTATTAAAATTGCTAGGCGATGTACAAAATCCAAGTAAAGAATAATAAGGAGAAACTAACATTTTAGCAATATAATTACATGAATTACAGACAAGAGTCGGGAGGGAAAAATTAAAAGTTACAATCTTAAATATTTGGTAGAAAAAAAGAAAAAAACAAAAGGTAAGGGGTGATTGAACCATAGCACGATTAGAAACTTCTTTAAAAGATGTTAAAATTTTTAGATATTAAAAGCATCATTAAATAGATAGGTTTTTAAAGATTTTTTAAATATTGTAATGTCATTTTCAATTCTAATATATTGAGGCAGAGCGTTCCACCATTGAGGTCCCATCACTGTGAACATATCAGATCTTCTTGTTCCTATGATTTTCAGAGAGGGAACTGAAAACAGATTTTGACCAGATGAACGAAGTGGACGTTGAGTACTGTGTGGAATTAGAGATCTAGGTATGAATTGAGATTCATTAGATGCTAGTGTTTTAAAAATAAGCAACATTATTTTAAAGGTAATCCTGTGACCGATTGGCAGCCAGTGGGCGTCTATCAACAGTGGTGAGACGTGGTCATATTTCCTCGCATTATATATTAATTTAATAGCCGTATTTTGTATTAACTGAAGTCTCCTTTTTTTTCTGGGTAATGTTAAGAAGAAGTGCATTGCAGTAGTCAAGTTTTGCTATTATTAAGGAATGAATAAGTATCTTAATCGAATTTGAACTGAGAAATTTGGCGATCGAACGGATCAGACGTAATTTGAAGAAGCAGTTTTTGACAGTAAGAGAAATGTGTTCATGATAAAACAATTTATCGTCTATTATTACTCCAAGGATTTTTACAGAGGAGACTAGGTTGAGTGGAATTTTATTAAGAATGAACGGATTTGACAAAGTTATGTCTTTTTTCCAAGTAAATAACATTGATTTAGTTTTATTTATGTTTAGCGCCAATTTGTTTGTGGTGAGCCAGTTTTGTATTATTTCCAATTTATGATTGATGGATGTGATTTCGTTGTTATTTTCCGGGTCCAAGGAGTGAATGAGTTGAATGTCGTCGGCATAAGAGAAAGGGATAAAGCCTATGGACTGACAGATACTTAATAATGGTGAAAGAAAAATATTAAACAGTAGAGGGGACAGAATAGATCCTTGAGGGATTCCGAATGAAGAGGAGTTAGTTGTGGATAATTCATTATTAAACCTGACCGAAGAAGTGCGGTTAGCAAGATAAGAGGTGAACCAAGAAAGAACTTTCTCATTTATGCCTATTGCTTCTAGCCTGTGTAGAAGTAGATCATGATCTATAGTGTCGAAGGTGGCAGAAATATCTAAAGAAAAAAGAATGACAGATTTGTGATAATTCATTCCAGAAGCATGCTCGTAATCCAAAGTACTCAGATGTCAAAGCAACTTTCCCCATAGGCAATAATGGCAATGCTGACAATTCGTTCCACAACCCAAAAGGTGCCAAGGAACTGGGAGGAAGTGGCAAGGGGTGGCCCTGGGTGTGTACCTGTCGGGTGTTGCAGCACCACCTCAAGGAAATGCCCCTTCCGTCCTCCAGCCGCTGGAGAACCCCTTAGCTCACACAGCGCCACTTCAGGGGGGTTACCTCTTCCGTCTGCCGGCCAGCCTTCCACACCAGGTGCCTTCTGCACCATGTTCGAGAGCCTCCGAGCCCATGCAGCTGAGCGCCATCCCACCTGCATGTTGCTTATGATCACGCACAACACCGATGATTGGCATGCGTGATCATACACAACATGCAGGTGGGACGGCGCTCAACTGCGTGGGCTCAGAGGCTCTCCAACATGGTGCGGAAGGCTGGCCGGCAGACAGAAGAACCAACCTCCTGAAATGACGCTGCCTGCAGCTGTAAGTGCTCGTTTATCGGGGCGGCGCTCAGTTTGCAAGACAAAAGTTTGCAGTGTTTTGCTCATCTTGCAAAACACATGCAAAACGTGTTATTCGCAAACCGAGGTTTGACTGCATTTTTAATTTATATGCCCTCCATAGAGCCTCTTTGTCATCTGCAGAGATAAAGAATCTCCAAGGAGCAATTAGTTTGTTATGTGTATGCCTTGTATTGTCTGTACATATATTATGCTTATTTGTGCACCTAAGAAGTACTTCTATCTAGTTTAGATTTTATTAAAAGCTTGATTATATCGCATTATCATAAAGATTTCAAAGTGATGTACAAATTAAACATTAAATATGACAAACAATATGTTATGGTGAAGAAAAGACTTTAACATTGAACAAATTATAACATGAAACATTTAGGGAAGTGGGAGGAACTACAATATGTAAAAATAAAGAGGACATAGAAGCAAATAACAGAAGGATAGATCATAACTAAAATTAATAGCCTCATAGCTTTTAAGAATCAAATGTGTCTTTGAAGAGAAATCATTTTCGTTTTCATTTAAATCTGTCAAGGTTGGAATCCTCTCTTACATATATTATAACTATGAGAGGGGATAAAGGAGGCATACCTGGAGAAGGGAGCTGGTCTGTTTCCCCAAATTACTGGAATCTGTTCCTGTGATGAGTCCATGATCGAGGGTAAAAACAAAAATGGAAAATGGAAAAAGAAGGCTATTGACAGGAATAAAGAGTATGACTGGTTGTTCCGATTGACGTGGTGGAGATAAGATGTTAATTTGTGCACACTCAGTATGCGCACCACGGAGCACACTAAGGAGCATTACCTGCTCCTTAAATGCTCTACTTTGGCGTGATGCAGCGTGCGCCGCAAATGGGTCCAATTTATATGTCATATACCAGGCGTGGTCCTGAGCATGAAAGCGAGGCTATGAGATTCTAAAAGAAAGAATTAAACAAGGTAAAATACTGATTATAAAACAAAGAGAACTGTGATTTAGAAATAACAAACTAACATCCAGTGATAGTGATAGAGCAGCCAAATAAAGCGCACTGTTGTTGTGCAGCATAAGATTAATGAACATGCACCGCAAATGGGTCTAATTTAAATGTCATATACCAGGGCTTGAAAGGAGGCATGGTCCTGCATGCTACGAGGCTAAGAGATTATGATTAGAAACCAGGACAAAGGAAACGAAAAAAAAAGAAAGAAGCAATCTGCCTCAAAAAATATAGCAATACAAACAAAGGAGAGGCAGACGAGATGTCCAAAAACAACCAAACAGTTACTTTATTAATAACAAGTTGCCATAAAAAGTCTGTGTGTTTATATCCATCATGTCTAACAAGTCTCTCTATGAAAGTCACAGATCAGTAAAGGGGACCTAGCTGTATAAGACAGGTTTTCTGAGTCGTCTCAACTAGGATCCCAGTTTCTGCATCCGAGGATGCCTCCATCAGGGGGTAGGGAGCGCACTAGCGAAAATGAAACAGATATAATTCTTAAAATCAAAGTGTACTAACAAGGAGGAACATAGGCATAAATATTAAAAAAATATAAGCATAAATAAACATACATCATATAAAATCTAAGCATAAATATTGAGAAATCCAGGTAAAGTATAAAAAACATGCACAATTGGCCAATTATAAAATGCATGATAAAACATAAAATAAATAAAATAATCAAATAGTCAATATAGACTTGAGGTGTGAACAAAGTGGTCATATTATAAATTAATATCAGGAAATGTATTGAGGATAAAATGGGATGTAATACCCAAAATGAAAGAATTTTTTTTTTTCAAAGAAATTTTATTGAAAATTTTGTCAAAAATACAAAAAGGGAAAAACTGAAGTATACCAGTATCATAAACATGAGACTATATATCAACGTTAACATAAATCCGATCACAACAGAAAAAAGGATCAAATGTGCATACACATATTCTTAAGAGTTGCGGCTTGATCAAGTAATATAATTATCTGAAATTATAAGAATATAATGGAGGGAGGGAGGGAGGGAGAAATAGTATTATGATTTCAATATATGTAAGATTAATAAGTTATATTAAAATGAATATGATGGTATTATGCACTTGTTGAAAGTTTAAAAATGAATAAAGATTTAAAAAAATATATATATATATGAGGTAAAATCAGGGAGGTGAAGGAGAAGGAGAAAAAGTAAAAGAGGGGGATATGGAGAGGTAACTCACAAGAGAAAGGGAAGAGAAATAAAACATAATTATCGAAGGGAAGTAGAAAGATAGGTCCCCCAGAGGTCAAAGAGATGAGAAAAGAAGAGAGAAAATAGTAGAGAAAGAAAGAGAGAGAGAAAGAATACGCTTAATGAAGTGTTTAGAGAGTATTCTTAGAAGATGGCCCATTTCGTTTGAACTTTGGTGGATAAAGGCATAGTTTTAGAGATCAGTATTTCACGTCTATGTTGCAAAAGAACAGATTGGAACCAAAAATGCAAAGAATCAAATGATTTCCAGTTAGATAAAATAAGACGTAAAGCAGTGATGAGTAATGTATTGAATAGAGCGTGATATAAGATGACTGTAAGTTGAGTGAAGGAGCCTCTGATTTCAAAATGACTAGGTTGGGTGAGAAGTCAAAATGAAAGTGAAAAATCGTTTATATAATGGACTAGACATCTGACCACAAATTTTGTAAGTAGGAACATTCAAAAATCATATGCAGTAGTGTGCCTGGGAGCAATTTACAATTCCAACATTTATTAGATGGTAATAGACCCGCTACATGAAGTTTTTGGGGAGTCCAAGTGGATTTGTGAAGTAAAAAGAAAATGGATTGTAACGAATTAGCAGAGGGGATAGTTCTAAGAACTGTAGACTAAACGACCTGCCATTGTCTGTCGTGTAATTGGCAATTTAAGTCTAATTCCCAAGATTTTTGTACAGGAATGCGAGTGTTAAATCAGGAATCAATAAATATTATGACGCAATGTGGCCAGCGGAAAACAAGGGGATCATGGTAGGAATTCCCATAACTTTTGTTTGCAAGATCTTGGATTTTTTGATCTGGTAACTGAACTGCAGCCATTGATAAAATGCTGTGGTAGGAAGAGCAAACTTATCCTGTAATTCAGAAAAGGTCAGGAGTTGCAGAGAGGGGGTGCAAACATCTGCTAGGCACACTGAGGCCAGAATATTGATGATTTATTTATTAAAAAAGACGAGTTGTGCCAGAGGGAGATGTATGTAGAACGGTTAATGGGAACATCTAATAATTCATTGAATTCTAGGAGGCATTTTATAGATTGAGAGATAAGGGGATTTGCTTTATGCAACAGGATGTCAGATGTTAATAAAGGGGCTAATAGTGGGTAAGTTGGAAAAAAAGCATGTTCCAGCTGTAGCCATAAAGGGAGCTATTCATGCGATGTGGAAAACCAATTGCTCGTCTGTTGTAAAATAAAAGCCTTGTGGTAAGTTCAGGGCAGGATTGATTCATTGAGGGCCCCTAGGCACCCAAGTACATTGGCCCTCCTGCCCCGCCTCACCCCACCATGCACCCAGGCGGAAACAGGAAGCTGTGTCAGAGGGAAGCTTTGGGCAAGCAGCACCGCTTGCACAATTACAGTTCCCGTTGCCTTTCTTACCCGCATTGCTTACTTGTCTTACTTTCCATCGATGGGGGGGGGGGGGGGGCCACATTGCCAATCAATGCTGGAGGGGCCCATCACCATTTGGAAAAAAACAATGTTGATGCCCTCCTTCATCGGGCCCCCCTGACCATTTCGGGCCCTGGGCACGTGCCTACTTGGCCTATTGGTTAATCCTACCCTGGGTGATTAGGAAATCTGGGAGGAAAACCCCGGCTTTATCTTTAGAGGCTTTAAGCTTCTTAAGGGCGATTCTGGGAGGTTTGCGGTTCCATAAGAAAGTAGAAATATGGTTATCTATTGATTTATAAAAAGAAGGTGGAAATATGTGTGGCATCATACTAAGTATGAAGTTTATCTTTGGTGCCACCACCATTTTAATAGTTTCTATTCGTCCCCACCAGGAAAGATGGAGGGGGTGCCACGATTGTATTAGTGCTTTAAGAATATCTATGAGATTAATACTATTGTGCTTAAAGGTAGCAGAGAGGGAGGTATAGAGGTCAATTCCAAGGTATCTTATTTTTGATGGGGACCAAAGTAAATTAAATGCTTGAACTGATTCAGGGGACGGAATATTAAGCAGCAATACTTCGGGTTTTTGTTGGTTTATTTTGTAGCCAGAAAAAAATAAAATACGTGTATTTGAGTAAATAGAGCAGGGAGGGAGCTATCTGGCTTAGTAAGATATAGAAGTACATCATCAGCATAAGCTGAAAGTTTATATTTTTTCATCAGATTTTATGGCAAGAAGGAAAGGTTCAAGAGGCTCAAGAGCTAGATTAAAAAGATAAGGCAAGAGGGGGCAATCTTGACAAGTACCGCGCTGTAAAGTAAAAAAGAGTGACAATATATTGTTAGTGATGATAGAGGCTTTGGTGTAGAATAAAGAATTTGTATATATTCTATAAATTTAGGAAGAAAACCGAACCAATGAAGGGTGTGGAATAAGTGAGACCATTCCACACGATCAAACAATTTCTCTGCGTCCAAAGATAAAGCTATACATGAGTCTTTAGTAGATTGAACAATGGACGCTAAATGGAAGAAAAAACAGGAATTATCTGAAATAAGTCTACCTGGCATAAAACCGAACTGGTGGGAGGAGATGAGTTTGCCTATGTAGTGTCGAAGTCGATGAGAGAGGATTGTTGTGTATATTTTATAGTCGGTATTCAGTAAAGATATAGGTCTGTAATTTGAAATTTGTTGAGGGTCTTTATTGGGTTTAGGAATAACTGTGATTACAGTGTCAAGGAAATGGCTGGTGGAAACCTTCTGAGAGTTGAGAGAATTAAATAGAGCGGTAAGTATAGGAGACAGTTTATCTTGAAAGACTTTATAAAACTCTACTGTGAGTCCATCTAGCCCGGGTGCTTTCCCAGAGGAAAGATGTTTAATGGATGCTAAAGTTTCCGATACATCAAATGGATTTTATAATGATTCACAATCATTGACATTAAGTTTAGGAGAATGTAAAGAGGCTAAGAAGTCGTTTATGGTTGATTCACGGTCTGATTCTTCCAATGAATATAATTGAGAATAAAGAGATTGAAAAGCTGCAGAGATATCAGTATGCGAAGAGAGAAGTTGTCCACTAGTAGATTTTATGGACGGAATCTGAACTTTAACCCTTTTTCTTTTAAAGTAGTTAGCTAGCATCTTATTAGTTTTGTTCATTTCCACATAATATTTAGTGGAGGTAAGAAATAGATCTTGCTGCGCTTTTATACTAGTCAGTTTATTATATGAATACTGTAGCGTGGCCGGCCCTCGAGGCTTGCGGTAACCGGCCCACGCTTAAAATATTCTCCCCACGTGCTTCCACAAGAGGGAGGAAGAACCTGTTGTGAATAAATTCTCCTATGTGAATAAAACAGAATGGCCTCACACAGGTAAGTAATGAAATAAAGAAATCAAATTTATTGTTCAACTTAACAGGTCCAAGCAGAAATGCATGAAAAGAAAAATGGACTCAAAAGGTCTTGGCCATAATAATGAAAACAAAATAATATTGTAATTACCAGCCTGGTCTGGATAACTTTCCCAAAGTTCTTTTATCAATGTCCCAGGTATCACAGAGTCTCTGGCAGTCCTTGACTCTCAAAAAGTCCTCCTTGTAAATTGACAAACAGACTATGTCACACTGCAATGTGCAGCGCTGCCCTTTCAAAAGCAGTGGCAGAAGGCTGACAGATTTGTCAAATTGGCTCCTTGTTGCCAAGAGCAAAATAACCCGCAAACATTCACTAAGGTGCTGGGCAAATCCTGCCCCAGCTTTCAGGATATTCACACCTTATGAAAAGAAATTGCTAAAGTTCTTTTCACAGCAGCCATCTTGGCAAAAAGAAAAAAAAAACTTCTCATCCAAGCAAACACTTTGCTAGCATACATCCCTTTAGCTAGCAGGCTCAAGGAAAATCCTTATGCCCAGCAGAAATGGAAACATTCAAAAATTAACTCAAAAAGCAATTCAAAACTAATTGATATCCATTTCCTCAGATAGTCCCACCTCTGGTAAAGTACTGCAATCCATGGCTTCATATTCTAGGTTTACCAGGGTTGTTCCTTCTGGCTCGGTGTCCAACATTTCAATATCCTTTGGCTCTGGGGAACTTGGAGGCTCCTTCCACCTGAGAGCTTCTCCAGTGTCTCTTCTCCTCCTGGACAGCCAGCTCTCCAAATGCTGCAAGGCTGCTGTACCACGCCCAGTCCTACTCAGGGGCTGGACTTCTTACAGCTGAGGCTGCCTTCTATCCTGTTTAGCCAGCTTCTTACAAAATGGAGGATTTAAAGGGGCCCTGCCACTTTTCATCAGGCTGTGTTCTGCAGCAGGTCTGAACACAGCCTGTGCTTCCTGGTCTTGTTCCCGCCTATCAGGGACACAGTGATTAGCCCGGACTAGTTTCAGGGGATGTTTTCTCCGGGGTTTAACTGGCACAAGACCGGCATTGGGCTCGGGTTTGTGACATACCCTCCCCCTTAAACCATGACCACCCGGGCATGGTCTACCTTCCTCCGGGTTCTCCTGCAAACGGGAAAGTTTAATAACGATTAAGGGCCTTACCGCCCTTCTTGGCTGTCTGCACTGGTGGTGGCTCAGGGTCCCTGAAGTCATCGGGCCATCGCAAGACCAGCCCTCCATACTTGGCTTCTGAGCTTTTGGCCTCCTCCTCTTCCTCAGTTGCCATATCAGTGACTTGTTGAGCCAAGGCAGTCATAACCTCAGCCATACTACCTAATTCTTCGTCCCATATTTTATTACCTTGACCCTGAATGTCTGCCATACCCTTTTCCAATCCCTTTAAGGAGTTCTGTTTCAGGCTAACCTGTTGTTTCTGTTGTTCAACCTGCTCTTTAGGGATGTGATTTTGCTTTGACCACTTTTCAGACTCCTGCTGTTTGTCCGTCAAAGCTTTACATACTGTTTCAAGGACTTTTATATTCTGGACAATTTTTTGTTGCTGGGACAAATTACTAGCAAGCTGTATCTTAACCTGCTGTACCTGGTCATCCATCTGAGTCACTAAACTCTGGAGTTTCTTAGACTCTTGCTGACATTGTTCTACAATATCTCCTGTAAGCTTTTTAGACCAACCTTCAGGGGGTTCCTGGGTAGGAGTGTCATGGCCTTCCCTCTGTTTCCTTATCAGAGTTGACCACTGATGTTGAGCTGCTTCCAGATCTTTCTTCCACTCCTCCCTTTGTTGGGCGCTTATCTGCTGTAAGTCCCCTTTCAGTGCCTTAATATCTTCCCGCAGAGCCCCTAAGTTTTCTCCCTGAGTGTCAGCACTCTTCTGGGTTCCTTCCGGGGAAGTGCACTGAATCTCGGCCCCCTCTGCGTTCCCTGTAGAGCCAAACCCTTTTTGACCCTTCTTTGTGTCACGGAGATGGTCCAACGTTCCAACTTTGCGTGCCAAATGTGCTCACATATCATTTGGGCAATACGTTGGCCAGGCTTAACGCTATAGTTCGCATTCCCTTGGATGACTAATACAACCCCTAGGTTACCCCGAAAATCAGGATCCACTACTCCTGCAGCTACATCGATGGCATGTTCTAGGGCCAGACATAATCGTGGGGCTATCCTAAGATAGGACCCAGGCAGCATAGACACCTGTAGGTCTGTATGTACCAGGGCTCTACTCTTAGAGGGAATTATCAATTCCTCAGCAGCATACAAATCAAAGTCCGCCGCCCGTGAATAAGCCTGTGTAGGGGCGTGAGCATTATTAGAAAGATGCACCCACCGAATTACTGGGGTCCATCTTTTCTGATGAGGCCCCCATCCCTGGGACCTGCGCCAGGAGGGACGCCTAAACTAACCACTTTCCTCCGGGATATGGGCACCTAGCACCTGCTTGACTACCCCTGTAAGGGAATTTTTGTCCGTGTTTTCCCACTCCCGCTAGGTCCTTTACTGGGATCTGGGTAAGCCAATCCCTCCCTAGAATCACCGGATAAGGAGAGGCATCTAAGACAGCCACGGATAGATGTCTTCTTACCCCCCCATAATCGACTACAACAGGGTGTAACGGGTACTTCCTAATAACACCATGTATACAAACTATGGGCACCTTTTTATCAATCTTTTCCCTTTGTTCCCTTTTGAGCAGCTGGTGCCAGAAGGATTGAGACACTACCGACTGTTCGGCCCCCGTGTCTAGCAGAGCACTCACTTTCTGTCCAGCTATGACCACTTGTACTCTGTATTCCCCCGGAATTATATCACAGCCTCCCCGGCTTATTACAAAATCCCTTCTAACCCTACAGTTCCGCTGTATATGGCCTACTTTCCCACAACGGAAACATTTGGGTCCTTCCCTATGTGCGGGACCCCCCGGGCTCAGGAGTTTTCATCTCCCTAAAGGGTGGCTTTTGGGACATAGTGTGCCTATTGGTAGGTGTAGACTCTTTCCCTGCCTCACCTCGGGAAGAAGGAACTACTCTAACTTCCCCTGCAGAACCCCTGACATCCAAATAGGCTTCAGACACTTCCAATACCTGCATCAAGCTTTTACACCCTTGCTTCTGCACCCAGCTCCTTAGTTCTTTGGGCATAGATTCGAGTCACTGCTCTTTAATAATCTCGGCATAAAGTGCCCTAGGGTCAGCTAGGCAAGGTTGTAACCAGCGTTCAGCCATTTTAGTTAGGCATTGGACAAGGGCCTTAGGTCTTTCATATTCACCCATTATAGCAGATCTAAACTTTTGCCTATAATGTTCATGGGTGTAGCCTAAGTAATCTAAAATGTGCGCCTTAACATTTTGGTAATTGCTGGCTAAATCAGGGTTCAAAGTTTGGAAGGCAGCCATAGTCTCGCCTGCTAAACATGGTAGCAATCATGCTGCCCATTGTTCCTGCAGCCAACCAGCGGCATTGACAGTCCTTTCAAAGGCTGATAAAAAGTCATCAGGTTCATCAGCGGGTGTAATTTTATGCAAATGCATCCTACCAGCTGTTGGGGTGCCGGATTTAGTAGTGGGGCACCCATCATCGGTTGCTGAGGTGCTTGCAAAAATTTCGTAAACAGTCTTGACTGCTCTCCCATTGCAGCCATGAGTTCCTGGTGCTGTATCTGTGCGCGGTCCTGCGCCTGGTTCCAGCGGTCTTGGCTTGTCTGGAAAACTTCCTGCATCTCCTGGATCTGCTTCTGGCGTTCTCCAGCGATCAGGGCCAACACCTGCTGCTGCTCCATCTCCAACACCTGAAATGGAATCCAAAAAGAAAAACAACCAAGTGTGGCTCCTTTTAACTTTTGCCTGACCCTCCTCCCACAGCGTAGCCGACCAGCCTCCCCGAGTGATACTTATTATCCTCAACAGCCCATTGAATTAGGTACTCTTACCCCCGGTACTGATGAGTCTGCACCCTGTATCACTCTGGTACTCGGGAACACACCGACTCTGGTCTGGATACCACTGCTCTCTCAGGATGGGTCCTGCGTCCGACTCCGAGCCTCTCCAAACTGGAACTGCTGTCCAAAGGACTGGAACACCGGCTTTCAAGGTTCCAGCTCAGCTGACTTCTGGTCCTCCTGTGGCTTGTCTTCTGGTGTATGTAAATCCTTAGTCCACCAGCATAAGTCCACAGCTTCTCAATAATCAGTTCCAACAAAAATCAAAGGTAAGCCAAAAAAAAAACACCTTTTTTTTTTCCCCAAAAAAATTTTCAACAACAGGGGGCGTGTATCCCACCACTGATACCACGTGTAGCGTGGCCGGCCCTCGAGGCTTGCGGTAACCGGCCCACGCTTAAAATATTCTCCCTACGTGCTTCCCCAAGAGGGAGGAAGACCCTGTTGTGAATAAATTCTCCTATGTAAATAAAACAGAATGGCCTCACACAGGTAAGTAATGAAATAAAGAAATCAAATTTATTGTTCAACTGAACAGGTCCAAGCAGAAATGCATGAAAAGAAAAATGGACTCAAAAGGTCTTGGCCATAATAATGAAAACAAAATAATATTGTAATTACCAGCCTGGTCTGGATAACTTTCCCAAAGTTCTTTTATCAATGTCCCAGGTATCACAGAGTCTCTGGCAGTCCTTGACTCTCAAAAAGTCCTCCTTGTAAATTGACAAACAGACTATGTCACACTGCAATGTGCAGCGCTGCCCTTTCAAAAGCAGTGGCAGAAGGCTGACGGATTTGTCAAATTGGCTCCTTGCTACCAAGAGCAAAATAGCCCGCAAACATTCACTAAGGTGCTGGGCAAATCCTGCCCCAGCTTTCAGGATATTCACACCTTATGAAAAGAAATTGCTAAAGTTCTTTTCACAGCAGCCATCTTGGCAAAAAGAAAAAAAAAAACTTCTCATCCAAGCAAACACTTTGCTAGCATACATCCCTTTAGCTAGCAGGCTCAAGGAAAATCCTTATGCCCAGCAGAAATGGAAACATTCAAAAATTAACTCAAAAAGCAATTCAAAACTAATTGATATCCATTTCCTCAGATAGTCCCACCTCTGGTAAAGTACTGCAATCTATGGCTTCATATTCTGGGTTTACCAGGGTTGTTCCTTCTGGCTCGGTGTCCAACATTTCAATATCCTTTGGCTCTAGGGAACTTGGAGGCTCCTTCCACCTGAGAGCTTCTCCAGTGTCTCTTCTCCTCCTGGACAGCCAGCTCTCCAAATGCTGCAAGGCTGCTGTACCACGCCCAGTCCTACTCAGGACTTCTTTCAGCTGAGGCTGCCTTCTATCCTGTTTAGCCAGCTTCTCACAAAATGGAGGATTTAAAGGGGCCCTGCCAGTTTTCATCAGGCTGTGTTCTACAGCAGGTCTGAACACAGCCTGTGCTTCCTGGTCTTGTTCCCGCCTATCAGGGACACAGTGATTAGCCCGGACTAGTTTCAGGGGATGTTTTCTCCGGGGTTTAACTGGCACAAGGCCGGCATTGGGCTCGGGTTTGTGACAATACTTAAGAACATAAGTAGTGCCTCTGCTGGGTCAGATCAGAGGTCCATCATGCCCAGCAGTCCGCTCACGCGGTGGCCCATCAGGTCCAGGATCTATATAGTAATCCTCTATCTATACCCTTCTATCCCTTTTTCCTTCAGGAAATTATCTAATCCCTTCTTTAACCCCAATATTGTACTCTGTCCTATCACACCCTCTGGAAGTGCATTCCAGATGCCCACTACCCTTTGGATGAAGAACTTCCTAGCATTGGTTCTGAATCTGTCCCCTTTTAATTTTTCCTAATGCCCTCTTGTTCTTGTAGTTTTCAAAAGTTTGAAGAATCTGTCCCTCTCTACTTTCTCTTTTCTTTTTTTTTTTTTAATTTTTAATTTATCAAATTTTACATTTTATAAATCAAGTATCCACTTGTACAGAAAGTTGAAGAAAAGCAGGAAAATAATACTCATAGGTAAAATACATAATAATCAAATAAAAGAAAAATAAATGTTTAGCTTAAATTCAGCTCAAGTCCTCTAAATTAGATCCAAGAAGGATGAGGCGGACATATTAACAAATGCTAACAAATATCAATTCAAATATTAGGAAAACAAAATCCCTTAGCTGAGGAAGGATATCATTTATTCAATTGCACCTCGCTTGATTTCCCTTCATCCAGTCGAGTTCCTGCCAGAAAGGCTGTCAACTGGAATGGCTCAAAGAATACATATTTCTTCATATGGTACTGTATTACACATTTACAAGGGTGTCGTAGGAAAAAAGTCCCTCCAAGAGATATAACACCTGGCTTCATCAAAAGAAATTCTCGCCTTCTTCTCTGGGTTTCCCGTGCCAAATCTGGAAACATTAATATTTTATGTCCAAGAAATTCTTTCATTTTATTTCTAAAGTACAATCTAAGCAACCAGTTTTTATCTGGTGCAAGAGCCACCGTAAGAAGCAATGTTGCCGGAGATGCAAGCTCTCTATCCGAAAGTTCCAAGATTGCTGAAACATTAAGTGGTTGATTGTCCTCCTGTTGTTTAAGTGGTAATTTAGTAGTTTTCATTGGTAGGTAGTATACTTGAGTAAATGGTGGTAATGTATCCTCTGGAATACCCAAAATCTCTACCATTTAACGTTTCAACATATCTCTAGGTGTCACCGAGGCTATCTTAGGAAAATTAATCAGACGGAGATTATTATTACGAGAAAAGTTCTCCAAAGTTTCCAATTTTCTACGCAAACTTGTGTTATCTTTTACCATTACTTCACTAAGCTGTTTTGATGCTTTTAACTCCTGTTGTATATTCACAATAGAGTTCTTGGATTCATCAATTTCAACTTTTATATTTTTTATCTCAGTTTCTTGAAGAATAATTTTATTTTCCAGCTGCAAAAGCTGGGGCTTAACAGACTTGGCTAGGTCAGCAACTAAGTCCCAGATTGAGTCCAGTGTTACTTCTCTGGGTTTTTCAATAACATATGAAAGATTAGAAATTTGAATAGTCTCACCGGTTATCAGCTGTTTCTGGCAATCCTTCTGCTGGGCTGAAATGATCCCTGATGTTTCCAAATCCTCGGTACTTCTTGGACTCACCTGAAAACTCAGGGAGTCCATCTCCACGCTCCCCTCTCTGTTCTTCCTGGCCTCCGAGGGTAGGTGCTTGCCTTCTTCCGGGAGCTCCTCCACTCGTGGGGAGCTGGTAACCTGAGGAGGTGGGGGAGGTGTCCTAGCGTCGGGGCTCAGCGTAGTCTCTAGCCCCAAGGAGATCACCTCATTTCCGCCCCTCTGAGGCGTCTCCAGCGGGGGGGGGGGGGTGCCGACGCTGCCGGGATATCCTGCATCCGACGCAGGAGTTCTTCAATATTGCCGAACGAGGGGACCGCTGAACGCCGCGAGGCTCCAGCGGCGCTGCGGCCTCTCCTCTTCGGCATCTCAAGTAAGTAAATCACTCTAAAAGAAATTTTTCAAGTAGTCTTCTCCAGCGTGCTACTCAGCGTCTGGGACTGTCGGCCATCTTGGATCACCTTTCCAGTTCCCTCTCTACTTTCTCTATGCCCTTCATGATCTTGTAAGTGTCTATCTTGTCCTCTCTAAGTCTCCGCTTTTTCAGGGAAAAGAGCCCCAGTTTCTCCAATCTTTCAGCATATGAAAGGTTTTCCATACCTTTTACCAGTTGCGTCACTCTCCTCTGAACCTTCTCGAGTATCGCCATATCCTTCTTAAGGTACGGCGACCAATATTGGACGCAGTACTCCAGATGCAGGTGCAACATCGCCTGATACAACAGCAGGATAACTTCTTTCGTTCTGGTTGTAATATCTTTCTTGATAATAGCTAGCATCCTGTTCGCCTTCTTAGAGGCCGCTGCGCACTGTGCCGACGGCTTCATTGTCCTGTCCACCAGTACCCCCAAGTCCTTTTCTAGGCTACTTTCACCCATTACCAGCCCTCCCATCGTATAGCTGTACATTGGATTTCTGTTTCCTACATGCAAAACTTTACATTTCTCTACATTAAACTTCATCTGCCATCTTTTCACCCACTCTCCTAGTTTGTTCAGGTCCCTTTGTAAATCTTCATAGTCCTCTTTAGTCCTAACCCCACTAAATAGTTTGGTGTCGTATGCAAATTTTATTACTTCACACTTCGTCCCTGTTTCTAGATCATTTATAAATACATTGAACAGCAGCGGTCTGAGTACTGACCCCTGCGGAACTCCACTCATAACCCTCCTCTAGTCCGAGTAGTGGCCCTTCATTCCCACTCTTTGCCTCCTACCTGCCAACCAATTTCCGATCCATCTATGTACATATCCTTCCACCCCATAAGGCTTCAGTTTCCGTAGTAGTCGTCCATGGAGTACCTTGTCAAAGGCTTTTTGTAAATCTAAGTACAGTATACAATGTCAATGGGGTCCCTTTTGTCCATCCATTTATTAATTCCTTTGAAGAAGTGCAATAAGTTCGTTTGGCACGATCTTCCCTTGCAGAAGCCATGTTGGCTTGTTTTCATCAGTTTGCTCCTTTCTAGATGTTCATCGATGCTGTTTTTTATCAGCGCTTCCGCCATCTTCCCTGGAACCGAAGTCAAAATTACCGGTCTGTAGTTCCCCGGGTCACCTCTCGATCCTTTTTTGAAGATGGGCGTAACATTAGCTATCTTCCAATCCTCCGGGATCACGCCTGTTTTCAGGGATAGATTGCAAACCTGCTGTAGTAGATCCACTATTTCCTCCTTTAGTTCTTTCAATACCATAGGGTAGATTCCGTTCGGGCCCGGAGATTTGTCAGTTTTTAATCTATCTATTTGCTTGTGTACGTCTTCAAGGCTTACCTTCATGGATGTTAATTTTTCTGCTTGATCTCCTTTGAAGATTTTTTCAGTTTCCAGAACATTGTATGTGTCCTCATTTGTAAATACTGATGAAAAGAACATGTTTAGTCTATCCGCCACTTCTTTTTTCTCCTTCACCACTCCTTTCCTTTCTCCGTCATCCATCGGTCCCACTTCCTTCCTTGCCGGCTGCTTCCCTTTAACATATCTGAAGAACGGTTTGAAATTTCGTGTTTCCCTGGCTAGCCTCTCTTCATGTTCTCTTTTTGCTCTTCTAACCACGAGGTGACATTCTTTTTGATGCTTCCTGTGCTCTTTCCATTTCTCCCCGGTTTTGTCCTTTTTCCATTTCCGGAATGAATTTTTCTTAACTCCTATCGCTTTCTTCACTTCTTTAGTTATCCATGCCAGGTCTTTTGTTCGGTTCTTTTTGCATCCTTTTCTAAATCTGGGGATATACAGATTTTGCGAGTCTCATACCATGTCTTTGAATAAAGACCAGCCTTGCTCTACAGTCTTCGATTTCTTTGAGCTGTTCCTAAGTTTCTTCCTTACCATTACTCTCATCGCTTCATAGTTTCCTTTCTTAAAGTTAAAAGTTGTTGCTGTGGTTCTCTTTCCCTTCGTTATTCCTCCTTCAATTTTGAACATGACCATATTGTAATCGCTGTTTCCCAGCAGTCCCACTATTTCCACTTCCTTTGCAGGTCCTCTTAGCCCATTAAGGACTAGATCCAGAGTGGCATTCCCTCTCGTCGGTTCTCTGACAAGCTGCTCCATGAAGCAGTCCTGTATAGCCTCCAGGAATCTGGTCTCCCTAGAGCTTTGTGAGATTCCAAGACTCCAGTCTATCCCAGGATAGTTGTAGTCTCCCATAACAATCGTGTTACTGCTTTTGCATTCTCGCATCATCTTGGCTTTCATTTCTTCATCAGTTTCTTCGGTTTGCCCAGGTGGACGATAGTACAGGCCCATCTTTATCTTGGGCCCTTTCCTTCCTGATATTTTAACCCATGGTGATTCCAATTTGTTTGTCGTCGCTGCAGTGTCCACTCTGGTCGAGTGTATGTTTTCTTTTATGTATAGGGCTATCCCTCCTCCTTTCTGGCTTGACCTATCTTTGCGATAGAGTTTAAACCCTGGAAGAGCTATGTCCCATTTGTTTTCTTCATTCCACCATGTTTCAGAGACCCCAATGATGTCTAGGTTCTCTTTTATGGCCATTTTTTTGTCTTCTTTTTCATTTCCTGTGCTATGCTGTGCTGTGCTTCAATCTATAAATGTCAGGTAGAAGGCTCTTAACATTAGAATTATAAAAAGCTTGCTCTCAACTTTTAATTTGGGACTCAAGAGTATGTAGTTCCTGATTATTTTGTTTGGTTTGATATGCTTGGATAGAAATTAGTTCACCTCTGAGTGAAAATTTAAAAGCCTCCCATATTGTTAATGTATCTAATGTATCAGAGTTGTTAAATAGAAAACATTCATTGATAAATTTAGTTTTCTTATAGCCGAATCATCAGCAAGAATGGTATTAGACAGTTGCCAGATAGGAGATTTAGTTGATAGAATAGAAGACCAGTGTAATGAAAGAGATATTGGTGCGTGATCAGATATAACCATTGGTTTAATATCAGCTGTTTCCAAGTTAGGAACCATGGAAGAAATAAGAAAATAATCTATTCTCAAATAACTGTTATGAGGCAAAGAGAAGTATATATAATTTCTAGTGTCTGGGTGTTGCAATCTCCATGGTACTGATAAATTGTAGAGTTTAACTAAAGAGTGGAGAGTAGAATTTGCTTTAGATGGGTTAATGGTAGAAGGAGGTCTGTCTAGCCAGACATCTAGAGGTAGGTTAAAGTCACCTGCCATTATAATAGGAAGAGGGTCAAATTCAGAAATAGTCTGAAAGAGTTTCGTAAAGAATTCAGGAGAATTTGTATTTGGAGAATATATATTGATGAGAAGAACCTCATGTGAAAAGATAACCGCTTTAACTAGTACCCATCTACCTGCAGGATCTTGTTTGGATTCTAGGAGTTGAAAAGGAATATTTTTGTGAGATAAAATCGCAACTCCATGTTTTCTACCACATGCTGGAGCTTCAGCAACATAAGTTAGCCAGTCATGGGAGCCTAAAGAAAGAAATATTAGAGACATGGGTTTTTTGTAAAAAAAACAAAAAAACAATAGACAGTTTTAGTTTTTTAAGATGAGTGAAGATTTTTTTCCGTTTTATTGGATGTCGTAGCCCATTAACATTCCAAGATATAAAGGTCAGCGAAGATAATATGTTATTAGAGGCCATATAGAAAGTATGGAATGTTTAAAATCTATTGAATCAGATATATAGAAGACAGAGATAGAAAGAAAAAAGAAGAGGACCTCTGGGGGAGAATATTAGAAGAAGGCATATAGAGCTAAAGAAAAAGCTCAGCCAAGTGAAAGTGATTGAGAGAGCTGGGAAAATCAATTAGACAAGGGACGCCTGAAAAAAGAAACAGTTCCTCCATTGAAAAGATTTAAAAAAGTAGAAAAGCCAGACAACAAGAAGAGTAAGGCAGAGAAATTAAATTAGGAGAATACAAGCAGTTCAATAGGACTCTAGAAAGGAGTGAGAGACAAAGAGAAATCAATAAACAACATTTGTAATAATTTCTGAGATAGAAGAGGGAGGTAAAAGGTGATATGAAATTGAGGAACAAAATCCAATCTACATGTCTTCTACCTATTTTCTCCATATTAATAATCAAATTCATTGCAAGAAATAGTGTTCTTACGGGCACAAATTAATCTATGTGGAGAAGAAATTGGTAAAGGCATAATTTATACAAGGGACTACTTACAGGAAGACAATATACAAAGAAGGTATGAGATTAATGTATAAAATGGGACATGCAGATATAAGAGACAAATAAATCAAAAAATTCATGGATATAACTCAGGTTGAAAATAAATATAGAATTAATGTAAACTAAATTAAACTAAACCTTAGGTTTGTATACTGCGCCATCTCCACAAGCGTAGAGCTCGGCACGGTTTACAGGGTTAGGTTGAAAAGGAACTACAATGAAAGGTTATCGGAAAGAAGCTAAGAAGATAAAGAGGGACATGGAACCAAAAAGCGGGAAGTGTTAGATTTTTGAAAAGAGCCAATGTACATGAAATGCAGAGAATATTTTACATATAGGTGTACATAGGTAAGATTTATAATGACAGTATAATAAATATAAAAGATGTAAAAACAATTGTCATTATTATCAAGAGACATAGTAAATATAATCACAAAAGCCAGTGCTATAAGGAGGTTGATAAGAATATAAATTGGAAAAAGAACTATATATAAGTAAACATTAATTATAGAGGATATGAATCAATATATAAAACAATAAGAAGAAATCACATAAAGAAAAATAAATCTGAACAGTCAATATCAAGGTTGATATGCCAGATAATAATTCATGAAAAAGGCGAACAGAGCACTTAATAACTATAGGTAACAACACATAATTGATAAAAAGCAATAAGATATTAAAATAAGGAAAATTCATAAAAAACAATATCTTGTGAGGAAATTATTGAGTTAGGGAAATAGTAATAAAGGAAGAATCTCTATTTAAATCCAACAGAATAAAAAGAAAATGTGCAGTAATATATCTGTTAAGAGAAAAACAATCACTACTGAGTCAATAACACTGGTATTAAGAAGTAATAAACATGGTTGCATATATAAAGGTAAAAAATGTATTGATTAAAGATAGGGTAAAAGAGAAAACACATTATTTCACTGTTACTACAGTATTGTTATGTGGTTAGGGATGTGCGATAGGAAAAATATATCATAACAAGTAAAAAAGTATAATAGGGGGATCAGGCAGAAATAAAACTGAAGTCAATTCATTGCAATCTAGGTCTTATCAGCGTAAAAGCATGTTTAAAATAATATAATAGAAAGCAAACCTAAATATTGCTAATAACCAGCAATACACATCAGTGTTATTAGCCCAACAAATTTGAAGGGCTATGGCCTCAGAATCGGAGCCTACGCACAGCAGTGACAATCACAAACTGAGGATAATCTGCGTAGTGAAATTGCTCCTGCTCCAATCATTGGCCAACACATAAATTTTTTTAGGAAATTTTCAAAAGCATTTAAATGAAGCTATAGATACAACCCCTACAGGGTTACATTGTGTAGGTGCAAGCCAGGATATGAAAAACATAGACCAAAAAAACGACTTAGCTTGTAGCTGACCTGTCTTTACAGAGAAATACAGTCACTCTCTGTAAAGACAAGTCAGCTACAAGCTAAGTCGTTTTTTTGGTCTATGTTTTTCATATCCTGGCTTGCACCTACACAATGTAACCCTGTAGGGGTTGTATCTATAGCTTCATTTAAATGCTTTTGAAAATTTCCTAAAAAAATTTATGTGTTGGCCAATGATTGGAGCAGGAGCGATTTCACTACGCAGATTATCCTCAGTTTGTGATTGTCACTGCTGTGCGTAGGCTCCGATTCTGAGGCCATAGCCCTTCAAATTTGTTGGGCTAATAACACTGATGTGTATTGCTGGTTATTAGCAATATTTAGGTTTGCTTTCTACTATATTTTTATATACTGCTGGGGTGATTAGTTTTAGGTTATAAAATAATATAATATTATAAAAATACAATATAATGATATGTTTAATGTAGTTAATTAAGTAAGAGGTAATGGATAATCTAGATTAGGGGTGTCCAACCTCTTGGCTTCCCTGGGCCGCATTGGCTGAAAAAAATGTTTCTGGGGCCGCACAAATGCGCAAATGCTATAGCAAGGCAGAGGAGGGAGTCGGCAAGACGGTAAACACCCGGGGGCAGCAGAGTAAAACACTACATCGCACTTGTCTGGGGCTGCATAAAATATTTCACAGGGCCTCATGCGGCCCTCGGACCGCAGGTTGGACACCCCTGATCTAGACGCTTGTAGCTGTGCAAAAAAAACTTTAAAAAGAAATAAAATCCTTAATAACAATTCATTAATATGCCAATCATAATGTAAGTATGGCATGGAAGCAATTGAAATTAAACATAGGCAATCAAGAGGCGATGCAGCTATGAAATCAATGTATGTAGAAGTGCTTATAAATTCATTATAAATAAATGCAATCAGCTCAGAAAAGTGAAGTAGTTAATGAGGTAATAAAATTATGAGTGACAATATCATTGTGGAATTAGCTAATTATCTAACTGTATAATTAATGTTAGCGGTATAGTTACTTAGTAAAGAAGGGAAAACCAGGTATACAGTTTAAAAGCAGAACGGCAAGAGAATACATATGTTAAGACAAGTTAAATAAATAGAGAAAAATAAATCAGCTTAAAAGGCATGTGGAAGAGGTTAGATAGAAATTGATTGGTCAAAGAGAGATTCAGAAATAAACATTACAATAAGTAGCATAATTCATATAGTAATATAAGTGATATTATAGTGGAAAAATTACACATGAAGACATAAGAAAAAGATCGTAACAAGAACTGGGGAATGGAAAATGCAGGAGAAAAGTACAACATGGCGTGGCAGATTATAGAAACCGGTAAATAATCATCTTAAAGAGCCTTATTTAGAATAGTATAGGAGTGTAAAAAAAAAAAGTCCAAACTTTAACAGTGTTCATAGACACTACTGCAGTGAAAACAAGAGTGGAAACAGACTCAGCGCAGGAACTCAGGAACTACCAAGCAGAGCGTGTCGGTAAACTTGGTAAGCGAGGTTGAATAGGATCAATTACTGTTAGTGAAGGAATCAAGGTCCCGGGCTTTTGAATTTGATCCAGGAAGGTTTGTAGGAGCTCCGGTGAGTCGAAGACCTTCGTTGAGTTGTTATAAGTAACTACCATGCGTGCCGGATATTGTAGGCCGAAGCGTGCTCCCAGAGATTTTAGGCGCGGCCGCATGGCTAGGAAATTTTTTCATTTTCTTGCGGTGGTTTTTGCGAGATCGGGGACCATCAAAATTTTCCTGCCTTCTATGGTCAGTCCAGGGTGATTTCTAGTCACCATGAGGATTCGTAGTGCTTGTGGAAAATGAAGGAATTTGATTACCAGAGGTCTCGGAGAAGGCTGATTTGGACGCAGATGTGATGGCACGCGGTGGGAGCACTCAATGTCCAGAGCATCAGCAATATCAAGGTTGAGAACATTAGGTAACCATTTTTGCAAAACGGCAGTTATATCATTTCCTTCAATACCTTCTTTTAAACCAATTATGCACACATTACTTCGACGGCTATGGTTAGCCAGATCTTCCAGATCTTGTTCTAGTTTTTTTATCTTCTTGTCAGTTAGGTCTTGGTATTGAGCTGTTTCAAGAGCAGTAGAATCAGCATGGGATTCAAGTTTTTCAATTCTCAATTGAAAAGCAGAAAATGAAGAGTTAATTGCAGCTAAGTCCTCTTTTTTTTTAAGTCACGGTTTTTTTTATTGTAAAAGTTTTACAATCAATAAAACAAAAGCATAGTAACAACAACAAACCATGTGATAGGTAAATACAGCAACAAGCATGAAAAAGATTGATATAACAATCAGAACTATATTCCTTGGAAGCAATCCAACAAAGGAATAAACAAATCACATGAGTAAAATATTATCCATAGCAAAATAAAACAAAAAGGAGGGAAGAAAAGAAAAGAAGAAGATAAATGAAGAATAGAAAGTAAGTTAATAAATAATTAAATAAATAAAAGACAAAGGAATACCTAAGAGTTGGAGCTTTGGAGGTAAAGTTTGAGAGAGTTCCATTTAGAAAGAAATTGAGGGAATCTGTCGCATTTTTTTGCTAAATACGCCTCATATCTATAGGTTAAGCAGACAAGATTCCACCATTGTGTTACGGACACCTTAGAAAGATCTTTCCAGGAGTTAAGAAGAAGTTTCAAGGCGAGAGAGATAAGAATATCAAAGA
The DNA here is from genome assembly GCF_902459505.1 of Geotrypetes seraphini. Lineage (NCBI taxonomy): Eukaryota > Metazoa > Chordata > Amphibia > Gymnophiona > Dermophiidae > Geotrypetes > Geotrypetes seraphini. The sequence goes on along the minus strand of NC_047088.1, from coordinate 87,717,589 downwards.
GAAAAGCATCGGAAGAAGAGAGAGGAGATGGTAGGGCAGAAGATTTGAGTAATATCATTTGGTATGAGAGAGCTACATTGATATGAAAAAGAGAACAGATAATGTTCCACAGAGATGACCAATATATTTGGATAGAGGGACAGAGAAATAATAAATGTTTGAGGGAGCCAATATCTGTAGAACATGTCCAGCACTCCTTTGCAAAAGTAGGGTTAATACGATTTGATTTAATCAGGGTCCATTGGGCTCTGTGACAAAGGAAAAATAAGCTTTGAGTAAGAGAAGCTGACCTAGAGGAATGAAAAACAGATTGTAAATAGGAGGACCAATCACGATCAGAAATAAGGCAGCCAATATCTTCCTCCCAGGATTTTTTTAACAGAGGAGAGAAGCGGGTATCTTAGTTCTTTAAGAAGGTTATAAAACTTGGAAGCTGAGTGGCCCAAAGTTCAGAATTGAGAAGAAAGAGTCAAGAGAGGGGGGCGCTAGTGAGCACCACTGTTAATGGCAGCGTGGTGATTTTGCTCCGCAGTTCGGATCACTAAAAAGAATCTGTTTCCTCTCCCCTCGGAAGATTTTTTTTCGCGTAAATCTCCTGCATAGCTTGCTAAAGATGTCAGCATCTAAGACAGGCAAGCGAAAGAGTGTGGAACCCATCTCGCCGCAAAAAAAACCCGCCGGCAAAAGACGAAGCTGAATCCCTGCAAGGTGTCATGGCGGAACTCCGCTCATTACGAGATTTGATGACCACCACAAACCAAAACACGGAGGATATAAAAATGGAACTTGCCTCCCTAACAGTTGAAATGGCGGTTTGCCGTTCGAGAATCGACACCGCAGAGCAGAAAATTGAGGTGTCTGAAAACAACATAAAAGCACTACAGCGACATTTAAAAGAGTCGCCATCTTGGAACAAGAGCTCGAGGACGCACAGAACCGCTCGCGTAGAAACAACTTGCGAGTGCTGGGGGTTCCTGAGGCGAGGGAAGGCAGAGATACCATCGCCTTTCTTCAATCACTGCTACCTAAGTTGCTGAATATCGAGTTTAAATTTGATTTGGAAATTGACAGAGCTCACCGCTCGCCGACGCACGTGCTTGACACACAGGCTAAATATCCGAGGCCCATCATCACCCGGTTACTGAGGTACTCTCAGGTCATGGAGATTATGCGCCAGGCCAAACTTCATCACCCTCTTAAATATGAGGGCCACACCATTCTTATAGTCCCTGATCTTTCCAAACAGACTGCCAAGCGCAGAAAACAACTTTTGGAGTATAGACCAAAACTGAAACAACTGGGAGCAAAATATGGCATGTTTTATCCAGCCACCCTCCGTGTCACGCTTAACAACACTACAAAGAATTTTCAGCACCCCCATGAACTGGCGGATTTCCTGGAGCTTCAAGCGCCGAGCACCATTGATGCCACTTGATTCAACTGGCCACACAGGGGCTGTTTTATGTTTTATTTACTGTCACTGCAGTGCTGCCTGTGATTCTACTTTTTTCAGCTGTTTGAGACCTATATGCGCCAGTATGGTGTGGAAGTATTATTGAATGTATGGTTTTGTGTTTTGGTTTGAATGCTGTTTCAATATTAGGTTACTGATTTTTCTGCGAATATTACCTTCATGTTCTTCCGAGGGTATACATTTGGATGGTTTGATCTGTGTTGAGCTTTCCACTATCTGCCTATGTGGCCTTACTATACCTGTGATCTTTCAGGTACCCATGTCCGTATGTTTCCTTATATTCTTGAGACAGACTTTTCCAAGTGTTTTTATTACATTGATGTTACAATCATTTTTTCTGTGTTTTTTTTTATTTCTTGCTTTATGCTGATTGCACTAAGCTTTCTTTTACAATGCATGGTCTCCTCCTAGGTCACATCTCAATATTTTACCTCAGATGCATAACTTTCACTGGTAATGTCAGCAGATATCATGCAGTCAATTACATTAGGTCATGTATTTTCCTGTATACATCACAATGCTATTGATGTGGAGTCTTAGATTTGCAAAAGTTGCGCTAGATATATTTGACACCAGACAGCCTGTTTGGTCACTGGAGGAAAAGATCATTTCTACACTCCTGGAATGCTCAGATATACACTGTAGTGTGGTCACTTATTTACTCTGAAATTAATGGAAGTAGTAGTCGTCCTGATATGCATGACACCCTTTATGTATTTTTATCATTGAATAGATATGTCACTTAAATTTTGTGCCTTAAATGTGAAAGGGCTTAATAATCCTGTAAAACAACAAAAGATACGTGACTATGTTTCTAGACTTCAGCCTGACATAGTTTTCCTACAAGAAACTCATTTAAATGTTAATGATTCTGCTAAATTTCATTTCTCCTGGGATTTACCACCTTTATTCTCCTCAGCTGTGGATAAAAAAACGGAGTTTTGATGTTTATTAGGCGTAGACAGGATTTACAGTTGACATCACATTCCTCTGACATTGCAGGCAGATGGATAGTAGCCCACCTGGACTTCCATGGTTTGGCCCTTATGTGCTTCAACATATACGCTCCAAATGTGGACTCACCCACATTTTTTGATGACATAGCGGAACAATTTACACTCTCCTCTAGCGAATTCTATATAATGGGAGGGGACTTCAGTCTTATATTGGATTCCACACGGGATCGACAGTCTAAAGCCCAATATAAACCATCCTGCTCTTGGCATAAATTGCAAGGTCTAATTTCACAATTTAACCTAATTGACCCCTGGCGGATAACACACCCAGATGACCGAAAATTCACATTCTATTCGCCACCACATTCAACTTACTCACGTATAGATTACTTCTTAATTAGCTCGGCCTTATCTACATATCTCTCTTCTGCAGATATCAGAGAAATTGCTGTTTCAGATCATGCGGCAATTCTTCTGCACTTTAATAACATTGCTAGATCTATGACATGTAAACAATGGAGATTCAATAATTCACTGCTCCAAGAACCTGACTTCTTGGAAACTGTTTCCCTAGCCATAAAAGATTTTTTTCTTCTTAATGATCCTTCCTCCACTAATTGGATTAACTTATGGGACTCTTTTAAGGCGTTCATTAGGGGGATTATAATCTCCAAGATGGCATCCATAAAACGTGGGAGACTGAAACTAATTGAAGACCTGGAAAGGCAAATTAAAACAACAGAGGTTTTTCATGTACAACACCCACATGATTTTAAAACTTTAATACGCCTTCGGGCTATGAGGGTAGAGTACAATCTTCTTCTTAGTAAAACAGCCTCTCACACTTTATTGCTTAAAAATGTTTCATACTATTCTGAAAATAATCGAAGTGGACACCAATTAGCTCTATATCTCAATGGTAGAGGTTCCAAAACGTATGTTGCTGCCATCACTGATGATACTAACCTTACTTTGACAAAATCTGAAGATATTCTCTCACACTTTCATGAATTCTACTCATCTCTTTACACCTCGGAAGCTTGCGACTTATCCAGTATAATTGAATTCCTAGACTCTCTACCTCACACACAGATCCCACCTTTATATCAACAAGACCTCTCTTCTCCCATATCTAGAGCTGATATTGAACTGGCTGTCTCACAACTGGCCAAATGCAAAGCCCCAGGCCCAGATGGACTCACGGCAGAATTTTAGAAGATATTTCTTCCTCAATTGATTGACCCCATCTATTCTTTCTTTACTTCTGTCATCCAATCAGGCAAAATATCTGGCACCTTTACAGAGGCAACCATAATAGTGCTTCCCAAACCGGGCAAATCCCCTTTGTCGGTAGCCAACTATAGACCATTATCCTTGATCGATACTAATGCTAAGATATTTGCCAAAATTATTGCAAACAAACTCCTCCCCAGTATACAGAACATCATATCACCTGATCAAACCGGATTTTTACCAGGACGACTCTCTAGTGATAATAATAGACTACTAACTGATGCCCTGTACACAGCTCGAGACGTTACAGAACCATTGATTCTTATGAGTTTAGACGCTGAAAAAGCGTTCGATCGTGTAGAATGGAATTACATTTTTCAGGTTTTAAAATGGTATGGGTTTCCACCTTATTTCCTCTCTCTAGTTCAAATTTTATATTCTTCACCTACTACTAAGTTATATATCAACGATCTTTATTCTGCTCCATTCCATCCATCAAGGGGAACTAGACAGGGTTGTCCGCTGTCCCCTTTGCTGTTCAATATTGCACTAGAACCCTTTCTGACAGCGATTCGCACGAATCCTAATATTAGAGGGCTCCTCACTCCTACGGCACATGTCAAGTTATCAGCCTACGCTGATGATGTCTTATTATATGCATCTCCTTCATCTATTCCATTTATTCTAGCACTGATCACATCATACTCAACCATATTTGGTTATAAACTCAACCAAACCAAGACCGAAATTATGCCGATCAATTGCCCTGATGCTAAAGCAGACATAATTAAATATGGATTTATATGGTCCCCTACTAAACTCAAATATCTGGGTGTCTTATTTGGACCTACTATAGAAGACACATTGGCGTATAATATGGACTATCTATCATCTAAACTCAAAACGCTTATTTCCCGATGGTCGCCTCTAAAACTTACTTGGTGGGGACGTTTGGACACCATAAAGATGATGCTTATACCAATCGTCAACTACACCCTGTCCATGCTACCTTGTTTAATGCCGATCCAAAATTACAAGAAATTAGAGCGCATGCTAGTCTCCTTTTTGTGGAATGATAAAACCCCTAGAATTAGTATTCGCAAACTTAAATGTACCAAACAACAAGGCAGAGTTAATTTCCCTAGCATCTATGAATGCTTTCCTTCTGAGACAAAGTAAGAGATGGATGGAGCTTCCTCTAGCAGTTACCACCCCCTTGTGGGTTCACTTGGAAGCACCTAATGACCCTTTACTTCTAAAATATGCCCCTGCCATGCGAGGCCTCACTTCACTAGAGCATTATCCTGTGATTCACTCCACACTTTCTGCAATTAGACACTATGACTCTCACACTGACAATAAATGGGACACGTCTATAGCGGCAGCTCTTTGGAATAACCCTAACATTAAAATTCAGAATAAAATGATCTCATGGAAATTATGGCAGGCTCATGGATTGTGGTGCATATCACACATTTATGATGGCAAGATTTGGTTTTCATTTGAAGCCATCTGTAGAACACATAATTTGCCACCTTCTCAGTTCTTTCGATGGTTGCAATTGACCCACTGCATCAAAAAGATCTTTTCTATCACAGCCTATAATGTTGCGTTACCTACTTATATGACAACTTGTGCTTCCATAGCAGCCTCAGGTAAAGAGGCTTCTAGATGGTACAAATCAATTCGATTACTTATAGATTCTCCTCTCCTCCCTACTAGGAATATTTGGCATATAGAGCTCTCCATCACTTTGATGGAGGATGAATGGTCTAATCTCTGGCTTTCTGCAGGAAAAGTACTGCACTCTGCTTCTATACGCCAATCGGCCTACTTTCTGTTACATAGGGTGTACTGGACCCCTTGCAGATTGGCCAAAATAGATGCCTCCATGTCTAAATTATGCTGGTCCTGTAACCTGCAAGATGGTACATTACGGCACATGATATTCGACTGTCCTATGCTACACAATTTCTGGAAATTAGTATGGGCAGATATAGCTGGGATGCTTAATATTAAGGAAAACTTTTCTTATGCTTTACTTATTACTGGCACTACCTCTGATCGATATTCCCCCACTGATCCTGGGAGTTTGGCATTACGGGCTTTATTATTAATAGCACTTAGGACCATATTTGCCAAGTGGAAGAATTTAGCTGATGTATCACATGCGGAATGGTGGTCTTATTTGAATATCATTGTTAAATATGAATCTATTTATGCCCAGAAGGTGGGCGCCCTACAACATTTTCATGACATATGGGACCCGATAATACAATACTGCTCCCTAGCATCAATGAGAGGCTAATCTGGATACTCCATCACAACTGTTCTATTATTAATCACATGGCCTTACTGAAAGTTTTTATTTACTGAGGTTTTTTCTAGACCATTTAAATATCATATGTGCATTTCTTTCTGATGTATCTTCATTTTATTATGTATGGTTGTTCACCTAATGTATAGCCCGACATATACCTTTGTTTTGTCTCTTACTTTCATCTCTGATATACGGACAATGGACATTTGTTTCATAATTATCCTGTTGATAATCTTTATTTTTCTGTTTGTATTGTTTTGCAAATAAAACCAATAAAAATTATTGAACTGAAAAAAAAAGAAAGAGTCAAGAGAGTCGGAGGTTGACGTTTAGCTTTCAGATCACAATTAAGTTTACGTAAAGTTGAACGTAATTGCAACCATTGATAGAAATAAGAGTCAGGTAGGCCAGATTTATACTGAAGCTCGTGAAAAGTGAGCCAGGAGCCATCAGAGTGACATAATGCAGTAATATCCCAAATGTGGTAAGTAGTCCAAGACGGCCAGAATACTGGCTTCTTTATCTATTAGGATTTTAGGGTTTCTCCACAAGGGACACAGTGTGGATTTGAGACCAAGGGCAATCTAACAGGCGGTCTAGGTCTTGAAGTGTACGGAGAGAAGTGAGAAGTAGAGGATTGTGGGTTTTAGTTTGTAGATGTGTGGAACCAAAAAGTCTTAGTGGAGGAATAGGATTTAAAAGGGCTAGTTCAAATCGAAGCCAATTAGGGACCATTGTATTGGCACATGGATCCGAGGAATGTAACCATTCGAATCCTTGTCTCAATAAAAAGGCTTGATGATAGAGAAATAGATCGGGGAAGTTAACACCTCCAGCCGATTTGGGAGATTTGAGTTTACGTTGCGAGATTCTATGTGGTTTATTGTTCCATAGGAAATCAAAAAGAAGTTTTTCTAATTGTTTGTAAAAGGAGTTAGAAAATAAAAGAGGAAACATAGTGAACATGTATGTAATTTTTGGTGTGACCATCATCTTGAGGGTATCCAGTCTCCCCCACCAAGAAAGATGTAGGGGAGACCAATTGGACAAAGTGGATTTCACAGAGGAGCCAGTCTTGGTCATGATAAGGTCCATTGTCATCTTAAGGTCTTTGTCGAATGGAACACCTAAGTACTTCATCCCTGTGGAAATCCAAGTGAACGGATATGAGGGAAGAGTGAAGGGTGTGCAGGCATCATTGAGGGGCATGAGCTCAGTTTTGTCCCAATTAACCTTATATCCGGACATGGAAGAGAATTGAGAAATAAGATCAATGAGAGAATGCAAAGATCATTCAGGATCAGAGAGGTAGAGGAGAATGTCATCAGCATAAACAGACAACTTAAATTCCAATTCAGCAATAGAGATTCCCTTAATAGAGGTAGACAATTTGATATGAGCCAGGAGGGGTTCTAAAGCTAGATTGAACAATAAGGGGGATAAAGGAGAACCTTGGCGTGTGCCTCGTTGGAGGGTAAAAGATTCAGAAAGAGCATCGTTAACTACAATCTTAGCAGTAGGGTTGGTGTATAGTAAAGAAATCATATGAATAAATTCAGCAGGAAATCCAAATTGGCGAAGAACACAAAACAAGTATTTCCATTCCACTCTGTCAAAGGCCTTCTCAGCATCAAGAGAAGCCACTAAGAGGGGCTGGTCTCTTGACAGAGTGGAGTGAAGAATGTGACATAACAATCTAGTATTGTCTGCTCCGTAACGACCCTTTAAAAAACCAACTTGATCTCTATGTATAAGAGAAGACATAACAGATTTTAGTCTATGAACTAAAATTTTTGCAAAGATCTTATAGTCCAAATTCAATAAAGAGATAGGTCTATAATTTTTAACTAATTGGACATCTCTGTTGGGCTTTGGCAAAACAATAATACTGGCTTCATGGAAGCGGGATAAACAATTAGGAGAGGCAATAATAGTCCGATAATAGGACAAAAGATGTGGAGTCAGAGAGGCTGAAAAAGTTTTGAAGAATTCCGCAGGGAGGCCATCAGGACCTGGTGCTTTTGAAGAGGCCATAGAAGAAATAGCACGTTGGATTTCATCAGTAGAAATAGGTTGACGTAGAGGTTCATGTTGAGACGAGGTAATAGATGGCAAATGTGCAGATTTCAGAAATTTGGAAAGTACATCTTCTGGACAGGTAGATTCTGAAGTGTACAGAGAGGCATAGAAGGAGTGAAATTCCTTGAGTATGTCAGAAGTGGTATTGTGGATCAAACCAGAGGATGACTTGATGTGAGAAATCCGATGTTTGGATCTTTGCCCTTTAAGATAAGAAGCCAGATGATGACCCACCTTATTGGAGGTAACATAGTATGAGGCCGATTGGCGGAATAGTGAGACAGAAGCAGATGAACTGAAAATCTCATTGTATTGGAACTTAAGTTGTTGTAGAGATTTATAGAGAGTGGAATCAAAAGAACCATATAATTGTGACTCCAAGGCATGGATTTCCTGTTCCAGACGTCGAAGGTTAGTTTTCTTAGTCTTGAGTTGATAAGCTGTGTAGCTGATACATTACCCTCTCAACCAGACTTTATAAGATTCCCATACCGTGGCAAAGTTGGATACAGAGGACTCATTCCGGGTGAAAAAGGCATCAGATTCAGCAGTAATGTGAGATAGAAACTCTTCATTACTAAGAAGCAGGTTATTCAATCTCCAAGAATGAGGTGGCTTGTCAAAGGACCAGTTGAGAGAATAGGATATGGCAGCGTGATCTGAAATAGAGATGTCGTGAATAGTAGTTGCGGTGGTGATATTTAAAATGTCTTTAGATGTTAGAAAATAGTCAATCCTGGAATATGATTTATAGGGCGCTGAGTAAAATGTAAAGTCCTTGGTTGTAGGATGAAAAATTCTCCATATATCAGTCCATCCATATGTTTGCATCATATTGGAAAGGTTGAACGGACCCTTAGTTTAGCAGAGCGGCAAAGGGAGGATCTATCAATGAAAGGGTCCAACGGAAAATTAAAGTCTCCAGCAATGATAGTGTGTTCCGAGAATGAGTAATGGCAAATGGTGTGAAGATCCTGAAAGAAAGAAGGATCATCCAAGTTAGGTGCATACAGGTTTAGCAAATTCAGTGGTTTGCCATCTATGACGCCCTCGATATAGAACCATCTGCCCATGGGGTCAAAAGAATGAGCGGTTGATTGATAGTTGAGTGATTTGCAGATGAGAGTTATAACCCCATTCTTCTTTCCCAGGGCAGGAGCGGCTTAACAGTGTTGAATCCAGCCGCCGGTGAGTTTATGCGCTTCAGCAAGGTTTATGTGTGTCTCCTGTAAGAGACATATATCAGCCCCTAAGTGCTTGAAGTATTGTAGTATTTTCTTACGTTTCATGGGGCTAGAAAGGCCCTTAACATTAAGGGAGACAATCTTTAACGAAACCATGGGGTTAAGTGAACAGAGGCAGATATTGGAACTCTAAAGGTGTCAGGAGTCCCATAGGAGAGAGATGTCCAAATGAGCAGCGATGTTGACTGTAATCCAAAAAATGGAACAATTAGCAGTGAGAGATAAGATTCATGAAAATGGTAAAAAGAAAACAGAAGACAATACCAGGCTCCAAAAGGGAAAAATAAAAATAAGGTGCGGACATGAAGAAAAAGAATGTGCTGCAGTGCACAAAACAGGGAATGCAGATACTATAGATGGGGACTCGTGAGGTCAAGAGGCACTCAGTATGCGTGCAAAAGCTCCAGCCATCAGCAGACAATCCATATCAGAATGCATCCATCTTGAAGTGTAATATCAAAGTCAGCTTTAAAATTCAGGTCATGGCTCCAATATTTTCATTGAGATATTTTTGCAATTCAGCTGGGTCCTCAAAATTCTTGGTAGAATTATGGTAGGTAATTCTCATTTTAGCTGGATAAAATAAGCCATACTGCACTCCAATGGTTTTGAGCTGAGGCCGCATGGCTAAGAAAGCTTTTCTTTTTTGAGCAGTGTTCTTAGAAAGATCAGGCACAAGCAAAAAAATTTTTCCCATCTACCAAAAGAGGTTGTTTGATTTTTGCTGCTTGCAATATTTGTAAGGCATGAGAGTATCTGAGGAGTTTCAAAACCACAGGCCTTGGAGGTTTAGATAGCAGAGGGGGGCCGGAGGGTACTCGGTGGGCTCTTTCTATTTCTAGAGCTGGTGAAAATTGTATGTTTAAGAGAGATGGAAGGAGAGAGTGCAAATAGGAGATGGCACATTACTTCTTCTCATACGATTAGACATATCATCCAGGTCCCTCTGCATAAGATCCATTTTGCGGAGACCACGTTGTATATCTAAGAACTGAGCATCATGGGCGGTTAGTCGTTCCTCTGAGAGGTCCAAACGGGCTTCAAATTGTTTAAATTGGAGAGTGATATTGCTCAGCTCAGATTTTATATCAGCTGTCGCTGCCAGATTTTCGTGCATGAGACCCTGTAAAACTTGTAAATCGTGAGACAGGGAAGCGTCAGCCACGAGGAGCTTGGATGAGGCCTTGTCCGGGGACGGAGGCTCATGTTTGGATCATTTTGATGCATTCGGAGCGATGTGAGACCTAGACGCAGCCGCTCCGTCCGATTTGGGGGATTTCGTTGCCATTAGAGAAGCGGAAAAGGGATTAGCTGACCTGAATAAAGCGATGAAGCAGGCAGGATGCCGTTATTTGTAATCGGGCTGGAGCGAGTGAGCAAGCTAAGCAGCCATCTCGAAGCCGGTCACGTGACCACCCCGCAGCTATGTCCTCTTTAAGGTCTTTTGTTGTCTCAAAGTGTCTGGTGGTCAGTTCTCTGAGAGCTCTGAGTTCATCCAACATAACATCGTTAGAGGTTGCAGCTTTCTTTTCAGGGGCCATTTTTTCTGGTGTCGGTGGATCTGGTTTGGTTCTTTTTAACACTGGAAATACAGTCAAAAAAACACAAAAAATACAAAAAAATACAAAAAAATAACCCAAACATCAGCAAAACCAAGGTTTCCAATCCAAAGTGCTGTTCAAACCTATTGGAGCACAGGTTTGTAACAAAAAAATCCAACGCTGTTCTCTTTTAAGTAATGATTGCTTGAAGTCACCCCCTCTAGCAGAAGGAGATACACGTTCAAGAGCCCAGCACCGTAGATCTTCAAAAGAATGTTTAAACTCTACACAATGTTGCACCATCGGAGCTTCTGCCCGTTCTCGCAGCAGACAGGAACGGTGCTCTATAAGACGTGTCTTCAGCACTCTGGATGTCTGTCCTACATATAACTTCTGACAAGGACATCTGATGACATATACAATTCCTCTGCTATTGCAATCTGTGGTATGATGTAAAATATACTGTTTTTGATCCACTGGGTTCACAAAAGATGAACACGTCTCCATTATACTGCATACAGAGCAATGCCCACATTTGTCATGTATTCCCCCCAACACCCTCTCCCCACGCTCATTCCCCTCTATTGCCACTCTGCTAGTAGGGCAAAGCTCATCTTGAATACATTTATTTCGTGAGAAAGCAAACATCATTGAACATTCCCGAAAGCAGGGATGTACTGACAGACAGTTCCAGTACTTCTTCAAGCTACGTCCATATGCACTCGCCTGCTGAGAAAAGGGTAACACACAAGTGATTCTAGAGTCAATTTCCTGAGACTTAGAGTATTCCAACAAACGTGCTCTAGGATTATATAATGCTCTAGTATATGCATTTTTTACACATTTCTCTGGGTATCCTCTGTCATATAATTTCTGTTTCAGCATAGTTGATTGACGTCTAAATTCGTCTTTAGTAGAACAGATTCTTTGATACCTCAGGAATTGAGAATGAGGTAGACTTTCCTTTAAGTGCTTAGGATGAGAGCTTGAAAAGTGCAAGAACGTATTGCAATCAGTACTTTTGCAAAAAAACAGTTGTAAAAAAATTTTTATCCCTGATCTCTACCAACACATCCAGGAATGCAATTTGTTTCAAATCAAATGAGCAGGTGAATTTTATGGTCTGGGCATAACTATTCAACTCATCTACAGCATGCAAAAGCTCATCAGCTGACCCTTCCCAAAGCATGAAGATGTCATCAATATATCGACACCATAATTTGGTATTAAGGAACCAGCTAGATGGATAGACATGAGTATTCTCAAAGTGAGACATGAATAAATTCGCTAATGAAGGGGCACAGGACGCCCCCATAGCAGTGCCACCGCATTGTTGGTAAAATGTATTCTGAAATACAAAAAAATTCTGTTTCAGAGAAATTGAGAGAAGTTGAATGATAAATGCTGAGGGGACCAAATGTGGGTGTGGACGGGACTCCAAAGCCATGTTTAGAATTGTTAAAGCTTCTTCTTGTGGTATATTGGTGTACAGAGACTGTACATCCAGAGTTACTAGAATAGTGGAATTAGTGGGATGAAATTGCTGAAGAATATTCAAAAAGTGAGTAGTATCTTGTATAAATGATTTTGCAGAAGGCACCAGCGAATTCAAAAACAAGTCCACATATTGATTCACACGTTCCAAAACGAATCAATATGTGGACTTGTTTTTGAATCCGCTGGTGCCTTCTGCAAAATCATTTATACAAGATACTACTCACATTGCTCTGTATGCAGTATAATGGAGACGTGTTCATCTTTTGTGAACCCAGTGGATCAAAAACAGTATATTTTACATCATACCACAGATTGCAATAGCAGAGGAATTGTATATGTCATCAGATGTCCTTGTCAGAAGTTATATGTAGGACAGACATCCAGAGTGCTGAAGACACGTCTTATAGAGCACCGTTCCTGTCTGCTGCGAGAACGGGCAGAAGCTCCGATGGTGCAACATTGTGTAGAGTTTAAACATTCTTTTGAAGATCTACGGTGCTGGGCTCTTGAACGTGTGTCTCCTTCTGCTAGAGAGGGTGACTTCAAGCAATCATTACTTAAAAGAGAACAGCGTTGGATTTTTTGGTTACAAACCTGTGCTCCGATAGGTTTGAACAGCACTTTGGATTGGAAACCTTGGTTTTGCTGATGTTTGGGTTATTTTTTATATATTTTTGTATTTTTTGTGTTTTTTTGACTGTATTTCCAGTGGATGAGTGGAATTGGAAGTAATATGATGTCACCACGTGTGTGTGACGACGAGTGGATTTGCATATTAGCTTAGAACGCTGAGGGGCCATTTTGTGACAGGAGTGGAAGCGGGTGAATGGACGCTGTGGGTTAAGTAGTATTCTTTCTTCTTTTTTTGTTTTTTGGAAATATTTTGGACTTAATTTGTTCTTTTTTTACAGCAAAATCCCTGACGAAGCATTGTAGCGAAACAGGGAGCCCTGTTGGATGATTGTGGAAGTGTTGTATTGGACACGCTTTAATTAGCCTTCAGCTGACTTCCCACGGAGCATTTTTTGTTCCTGCTTTCTAACCCCAGGACTACGTCCAAACAGCTATCTATTCAGATAAGTGACTTTTATGACACTACTTATGAAAAATTATTTGAAAATTTAAACAAAATTTATAAAACGAGATGTGTGACTCTGAATACTAATAGAGTTTGAAGGAGTTTTTTGACCAAGGATGTGTCTGCCAGTTTCAAACTCTGTCTGAGACTGGCTTGTCTATTTGGGAAGCTTTTTTAGAGCCCCTGCTAGACACTGAGGTCTTTTCTCCTTTTTTTATGGATTCTGAGATGTAGCCCTGGTCTTTGAGGGGTGTTTTTGTGAATTTGTGATTTTTTGGACATCCTTTCTTGTATATTTGGATTTTGGTTCTTTTTAAACCAGAAGTTGAACTCTGAGAAACATCTATTTTACATGGTTTAGAAGCTGACATTTTCTCCTTATAGGAAAGCAAGAGTCCAATAATCCTGTCTAGCAAACAATAATAGTGATGGTGGAGGAGGAGAGTGAGAATCAGACGTCCATCTTGTCTGTAGCTCGGACACGCCCCCCCATAAAAAAAGAAAAAAGAAAAAAAAAGAATTGATAAACTAGAAAAACCAAGAAAAACATGCATATATTGAACTACATCTATCGGGTGAAATACAGATTTGAATAATCAAATGACTATGTGTAATGTAAAAACCATACATAATTTAAACAATAGTAGAACACATCATTTAAGCAAGCACAATTTAAACAATTATAAAACGTATCATAAGGCATAAAAAGAAACAGACAAATACAATCAATAAAGCAGTCAGGTTTGGACATAATAAACCAGTCAAGTAAAAGCTTTGGAAATATGCAAATGTGATAGCACTACAGTTAAACACTTCATTGAAGAATGCAAAAAAAAGGGGGGGGGATAGCTAATAGCAGAAAGATAAAAGTAAAGATGAGCAATAATATTTACAAAAAAGGTGTTATATAAAGTAGGAGGCATACTGAGCAAATAGGAAAGAACAACATATTAAACACTAAAGAAGTCTGCTAATAAAGCAGGACAGAAGATCAGAGAGATGCAAAAAGACAGGACCAAACACATAGGGCTTCTTTTATGAAGGTGCGTTAGGGCCTTAACGCGTGAAATAGCAAGCGGTAGTTTTTCAGCTAGAACGTGCTATAGAGTGCACTAATCCAGTATGTGCGCTAAAAACACTAGCGCACCTTCGTAAAAGGAGCCCATAGTTTTGGAAAAATGCCAATTTGGAGCATGCAATAGTGCCATACTAGTCACATTACAGATTGTAAGGATTACCTGTTGTAAGCAAATAGGTTGTTTAAACTTGTTTTAAAAAAAAACAAAAACAGTGCCTCAGCCAATACTAAACAAAAAGAAGAGACACACTACACGTCTGGAAAATATATATCTTTTGTACAAAAAGTAAGTAAATAAGAGCAAATGCCACAAAGACAATTCAAGAAGACTAAGAGGAAGCTTACCGGGAAGGCGTCTCTTGCAGTAAAAATCACGCCAAAACGCTAAAGAATGTGCATGTGTGTAGAAAGAATTAAAATGGAAACAGAGACGTAAAAATGTAACTAAATGGGGTGGAGCCAAAAAAACATGGGATTTAACGGGCAAAAGTATCAATGAAAACATTCACTGGCTCCGTGCATGGTTTGACTGCTCTTGTGTGAAAAAGACATAGAAGAATAAAAAGAAAAAGGACCGCAAGTATATGACTAAAATAGGTGGTGCCAAAGATAAACATAAGCTCAAATAGAAAAAACAAATGGGAAAGGAAAGAAGGAAAAAAATAGACAACTCAAGAATGCAGAAGGATGACTAAAAGAAAGAAACTGAAATCTTATGTGTGTGTAAGTGAAACCAGGCCTTGTAGATGACAGAAAGAAAGGAATACTAGCTATGCCAAATGTGATTGTAAAAAAATATTGGAAGGACAAAAAATGAAGGAAACATGTTATGCAATAATAAAACATTATAGACACCATATATCAAAATTACATATAGAACGTATGCTTGAAAGGCACATACAAAAGGAGCATTAAACTATCAGGATAATATAAGCAACAGGTAAAACCTTAAACAACTGGACAAAGCATCTTAATGAATAAAAAGGAATATAAAAAAACAGGTAAAATATGCTGGAAACTATATGTATGAACAAATATATCTGTATGATCACATGCATATGAAAGACAAACTGAGAAAAAAATATATATATATATATATATTTATAAATAAATAAAAGGAAACTAATATTCATTAAAAAAATGTACAGTATAGTCAACCTGTAGTTAAGACCTGTAGGTTGTAAGTTTTTGAGATCATGTATAATTCTTTGTTCAGCTTGTAATAAAACAGTATCCATGTTGCCTCCTCTGGGTCTTTCTTTAATGATTCTGAAGACAAAAAAGCCTCAATTGGTTAACGTCATGTTTGCAATCCAGCCAGTGTTGATCTAATGGCTCTTAATATTGCTGCGATGCTCGATGATTTTTGTCTTTACCATTCTTCTTGTTTTACCAACATACATCATGTTACATGGACATATGATGATGTAGATCACACAGCAAGTTTGCAATTGGAGGAATGATTTAGGTTGTAAATGTGGTTGGTTCTTGGATGAATGAATCTCTCAGTTTCAAGACATAGTGCACACACTGTGCATTTTCCACATTTTTTTGTGTCCAGAGAATGTATTTGTTGGAATGCTTGGAGTAATATCAGGTAACCTTGAAGATACGAGTTTTTCTTTGAGATTTTTATTTATAGCGGACGCAATCACTAGTTTTTCATTCTGGAAACACTGATGGCCCTCTAAAATGTTCCAATGGGATCTGATAATTTTGTTGATTTCTTTGGAAAAATGGCTATATCGCATGGTACAGACAATGTCCGGTGTGGCATGCACTTGGAACTTGGAAAAAAACTTGGACTTATTTTTTCCATTTTGTGATTAATGTTTGTAATTTTAGTTGGGTCGGTGGGGTCTAAAGGATGAAGGAGCTGAATGTCAGCATAGGCATATGGTATGAAATCTATTGATTGTCCTAATGTAAGTAATGGGGCTAGAAAAATTTTAAACAAGAGAGGGGATAAGATAGAGCTTTGGAGGGGCATAATGAAACAAAAACATCTACGTCCCCTTTTGGCCTAGTCCCTAGAAGCAGAGGAAATGTCCATTCTCAAAAAAAACATCCAAAATGAGGGGTTATTTTTTTTTTAGAATGGCCTATCTCCACATTCAGCTGTTTAAACGCCTAGACCACCACTACGTCTACACTTAAGACACATTACCAACCAAAAAACAGCCTTAACTCCCAAATGCCCAAAATCAGGCATTTTAGGCAAAAGAGGAGCCAATCCTTTGCCTGCAAGCTGGATTCTGTAACCGATGTCTGTCAAAAAGAAAACCGGCTACAGAATCCAACCCCCCCCAAGCTACGATAGGGGCAGGAAAGATGGTTCATCTCCCCTGCAGCGATAGCGATAACCCAGAGTGCCGCCAACCGCGGTACTTCAGATCGCTATCGCGGAAGGAGAGATTCCCAATCTCTCTTGCCGCAATCCACCACCCCCTCCCAATCGGATCACAGAGAAAGTGGTTGATCATTGGAACAAGCTTCCAGTGCAGGTGATCGAGGCAGACAGCGTGCCAGACTTTAAGAATAAATGGGATACCCATGTGGGATCCCTTCGAGGATCAAGATAAGGAAATTGGGTCATTAGGGCATAGACAGGGGGTGGGTAAGCAGAATGGGCAGACTTGATGGGCTGTAGCCCTTTTCTGCTGTCATCTTCTATGTTTCTATGAAGGAGCCCAACCCCTCCTGCCCCGCTGACTATCCTACCCCTGCGACATGATATGGGCAGGAGGGAGCCCAACCCCTCCTGCCCTGCGACCCCCCCCAACCCCCACCCCAGGACAAGATCTGGGCAGTAGGGAGCCCAACTCCTCTTGCTCCTACAATCACCCCACTGCCCACCCCACTAAGATATGGGCAGGAGTGATCCCAGGCCCTCTTTCTCTGACGCAGTCCCCCCATGACTGCCCCCTGAACCCCACCCCACCTGCTGACCCATGACACCCTCTGCTGACCTGGTGATACCTCAGCCCCAATACCCCACTTTACCTTAAAAAATTTGGCCGGACTGATGGGTCCAAAACCAGTCCATCCAGCAGGCCTACCATCTGTAGAATGGCAGGCCTTAGGGCCTGATTGGCACAGGTGGATCAAGCCCTGCCCACAGGTGGGGCCTTAGGCACCTGGGCTAACCATAATTGGCCCAGTTGCCTTAGGTCCCATCTTGCCAACTTTTTGAAGGTAAAGGGGGGTGTTGGGGGGTGGGGTGGGGTGTTGCGGGTGGTGGATCTCTCCTTCCCTGATCTTATTGGGCGGTGGGGTGGACGTCAGGGCAGGAGGGGTTGGGCTCCCTACTGGCCATATCGTGTTGCAGGGGTAGGGTAGTCGCCAGGGCAGGAGGGGTTGGGCTCCCTCCTGCCCATGTCCAATTGGGGGATGGCAGGTTGCCAGGGCACTGAGCTGATTGCGGCAGCTGCGATCAGCTCAGCGACCTCTTTTTCGGCACTTATACCTGTTTTGACTTGGTCTAAGTCAAAACCTATAAGTGCCGACTAGGCAACCTGCCAAAAGTTTCGGTTATACCTGTTGTATGACTAAGTGTAGGTCGGCCTATCTCCTGCCCTTCCCCCTCCTCTAAAAACACCTCTTTTCGCTCTATGCATTTAGAGGCAGGGGAAAGGCCTAAGCTGGTTTTAGATACGTCTAAAACCAGCTTTGGTTATGGATACTTGGATGATCAGGCTTTTTGATCGTCCAAGTACCCATTTAGGCCACTTTGTAGATGTTTTTTATTATTATTATTATGAGCCCCTTGGGGTATTCTGTATTTAATGGTATAATGGTCAGATTTGATGTTGTTACTGTTTACCTTAAAAGAACTTTCAAGAAAGTAAGAATCGAACCATTTAAGAATCTGATCAGAAACTCTGATGGATTGGAGTCTTTGGAGTAAAACAGTATGATCAATTGTGTCCAAAAGCAGCCGAAATATCCAGGGAGATAAGTAATGCAGATTTGTGATGATCTATGTAATAGAGAATTTTTATGGTTAAACCTAGTAAGGAGTGTTCAATGGAATAATGTTGCTTGAAACCTGTCTGGTTTAGATGTAGGACGTTTGTTTTTTCCACGAATTCAGAAAGTTAATTGAAAACTAACTTTTTGGCTATTTTTTGCTAAGAATGGGATGTTTGTGATTGGATGGTAGTGATTGGATGTTTTTGCTTTATGATATTTAATGATCGGATGAATTGTGGCTTCTTTCCAGGCTTTGCGGAGCTTTCCTGAGGATAAACTGTTTGTGATTAGTTTATGGATATGTTCACCAAAATTGAAAAATATCACCAAAGACTGAAAAATATCACAGCGGCTCAGCCACTACTAAACAAAAAAAAGAGAAACACTCTCTGGAAAATATATATCTTTTGTACAAAAAGTAAATAAATAAGAGCAAATGCCAAAAAGACAATTCAAGTAGTCAAAGAGGAAGCTTATCGGAATGGCGTCTCCTGCAGTAAAAAATCATGCCAAAACGCTAAAGAATGGGCATATGTGTAGCAAACATTAAAATGGAAACAGACGTAAAAATGAAATTAAATGGGGCAGAGTCAAAAAACATGGGATTTAAAGGACAAAAGTACCAATGAAAACATTCACTGGCTCCGTGCACAGTTTAACTTCTCATGTGTGAAAAAGATATAGAAGAAGAAGAAAAAAAAGGACCGCAAGTATATGACTAAAATAAGTGGGGCCAAAGATAAACATAAGCTCAAAGAGAAAACCTTGTTGATGGCAGTTGTGATTTGATTTTTTTTTATTTTGTCTGCAAAATAGGTAGTGAGAGCTTGGGTGGAAGATTGATTGTTTCTGACTCATTTTGTTAATTGAAGTTGGTTAACAATTGAGTTTAGTGTTGAGTTTTTAGTTTTGGTGATACATTCAGAAAAATATTTCTTTTTTGCTAGATTGATCTTAAGTTTGCATATGTTTGCCAACTTCTTGTAGATATTAAGCATAATTTGGTTTTATTGCTTCTCTATCTAGGTTTTGTGTGGAGAACTTGTGCTAGGAGAAGCCAAGCTCTAGGAATCTATGAAAGAAACTGTTTTATAGTTTGCCTTAAGAAAACTTACATTGGTACAATGCCAAACAAGCAGACTGTGCAAGGCAATTAACTAATAGAGACAGGTCAGTGTTCTGACTGAAGACAGAATAAGATGTGAACTGTGCAAGTAAGCTTAGAACTGTTAGCAAAAGGCAATGAAGTAACTCACTGCTGTAAAGATCTAATGCAGGAGGTCACGTGACACCATGAGCTGGTGAGGTTGTGTTCTCTGCCTGCTCTGGGACCCTGCTCTCTTTCTTGCACTTTTTCACGCCTAATTTGAGCTCTTTGGAAAACTTTTTGTGATATTTATCTTGCTGGCTATATGGACATATATCTTACATGCTCTCAGGAGGCTCAGGTTATGAAATTGTCAAACATTGGGCGATTGAAGCCGGGAGATTCCAAGATGGCAGATGCTCCAGATACAGCAGTGTCCCAGTTCAATGAGAAGGCCTTGAGCGACTTAAAAGAAGTGGTGGCCCAGGTACTGGGACCGCAGATGGCTACTCTATCTTCACAGATTCAACGCCTTGAGCAGTTGCTCTTGAATATGGCATTGTGGATGACGGAACTTGAGTAGTGGGTATCCAATGTAGAGGATGCCACCAATGCTCATGATACGTTGGTGGTGGCGCTTCAGGAACAGTTACACACCCAAGAGGACAAACTTGACGATTTAGAAAACCGCTCATGTCGGAACAACTTACTCTTCATGGGCTTCCCTGAGACGCTTTCTGATTCTCATTTACTGCAGGAGTTGGAGAGTTGGCTTGCATCAGAATCAGGCTTTGGGCCCCACACGATTGGAATGTACACACAAGCTTGGGGCGCTGCTGTGCCAGGAGACATAGCCTCGAGCTGTGATAGCGAAGTTCCTTAATTATTGCCACAAGAAGGAGACTTTGCGGATTTATTGCTCAAAAAAAGAGACCTTGAAATTTTGATATGTGCCGGTCCGCCTCACACAAGATTATTCCACTGCCCTAACTGAAAAGCGGAAAGTTTTTTATCCACTTTGTACCAAACTGGTGGATCACAAAGCCCACTTTATATTTATCTATTCTGCCTTGTTGAAGATCCAGAGGGATGGTGTTTGGAAATCTTTTACTGTGGCGGAAGAGGCAGCAGAGTACATTAATACCACTTTCTCCAGGACTGCAGAATCTACTTAACTTTGCATGCTGTTCTTTCTACAATTCTATTCAGGTTTCACTTTGCTGACGTTTGTTTTCTATTCTGCTGTGGTTTGAGGGCCTACTAATTTGTGCTTTGGGTCAGCATGTGGGTGGGAAGGCAGGGTCCCAGAGGGTGTCATTACGTGCCCTCTGCATTTCTCTATAGGGAAGTGTTGGGTGAGATGTGAGGGAATTTGGGGTGAGGTAGAGGTTTTTCTTTGGAATACCAGTTATTATGGGTTTTGTTTGTTTTTCATATCTTTGCAGGATTCTTACTGTATATTGCTTTGGATGGTTTTATTTTTTGTGTGGCTGCCTCACTAGTTGTTTTTAGAAGCTGTGTGTCTGTCCTGGGGTGAGAATGGGCGCCTCAGGGCCTATGCCTTGCGAAGCTATTTTCTTGCTCATTTTCTTGCCCATTGACTATTATGGGGGCTAAGCTGTTTCACATCATTTCCTGGAAAGTTTCCGATATAAATTCACCAGTTAAACGTACCAAAATACTTACTCAATTAAAAAAAACATCATGGGGTTGATTTGACATGTTTGCAAGAAACGAGGCTGACCAATGAGGAACATTAAAAGTTAGAAAGGGGATGGTTGGGGGAGGTGTTCTATGCTTCTTCCCCAAACAAGAAAGTGGGTGTTACTTTATTGGTTAGAAAGGGTTTGCATTGTAAAGTTTCTGCTCTTCAGCGAGATGCCCAGGGCAGATATCTTTTGGCTCGGGTCCAGGTACATGATACTACATTCCATCTGTTAGTAGTGTATGGTCCAAATGTCTACTCCCTTGCGTTTTATAAAACACTGATCCATATTGGTCTGAAGGACCCCACTATTCCCTTGATTGTGGTGGGTGACCTAATTCAGGTACTCAATCCTGATTTAGATCGGTCCAATTCTGCTACTCAATATCATTGCTCTGACACCCGAGGTATTCCCTATTTGTGCACATCCTACTGATCGTGATTTTACTCACAAATCTTGTTCCCACAGTTCCTTTTCTCAGTTGGACTACATCCTGGTTTCAGAATCCTTATTTTCTAGTGTTGAATCTACCCATATTGGTCCCTTGGAAATCTCAGATAACTGTTTGATATGGTTGGATGTAGGGCTCCTTTTACTAATTCTTCCTTTGCAGGAAGAATTACATGCCACTGAGGTGGTGCTTAACTCCTTGCTCCATGAGCGTAGTAAAAAATCATTGTTTTATCGCAAATTCAAATTTTATAGATATGGAAACAAGGTGGGTAGACTATTGGCCTCGATTACTAAGAATTGGTAGTGCAATTGGTATCTCTCACAGATGACTGAGTGTGCTAATATCTCTCACAGTAAACAGGCTGATATTGAGGCTGCTTTTTATCATCATTTTTCTGAGTTTTACGTGGGTCCAGCGCCCAACAAAGGACCTGAGGGTGTTGATTATTTTAATGATGCAGGTTTAACTACATTTACGGATGCCCAACATCAGGTTCTGAGTGGTCCGGTTCAGGGACAGGAGCTTCAACAGGGTATCCAGCATTTAAAATCTTGCACTGCCCCTGGACCGGACAGTATTTCTCAGGAATTCTATAAAATGCTGTCACTTCAGGTTTGTGGACTGTTGGTGGAGTATTATGCTACGGCCTTGGATAAAGGGCAGTTTCCAGCTTATGCCAACAATGCAGTGATAACCTTGATTCCGAAGCCTAATAAGCCCAAGAAGGATGTGGACTTTTTTCTTATTAATGTTGATTTGAAAATTCTGGCTTGACTAATGGCTGATCATTTGGTGCTATTGTTACCTACTATTATTTCTGCCTAACAGGTCAGGTTCGTTCAACATAGACATTCGGTTTTAAATGTTTGGTGCGTAATTTTGGGTATGGCCTGTGCTCAATCGATGCATATTCTGGGGGGGGGTTGACGCGGCCAAAGCTTTTCACCAAGTCAATTAGCATTATTTGTTTCAAACTCTGGAATATGTGGGGTTGGGGGGATGGTTTTTGCATTCTGTTCAGACATTATATATAGCCCCTAGAGCCTCTATTTTGGTCAATGGTGCTTGCAACCCTTACTTTTCAATAGGTCGCGGGACGCCCAGGGGTGTCTTTTGTCCCCTTTATTGTTTTTGTTATACTTGAAACCCCTATTGCAAACATTACAGAGGAACGATGAATTAGTGGGTTTACCGGAGGGGAATTCACAATTGCGGGTCTTAGTATTTGCAGATGATCTGTTCTTAACCTTGGCGACATCACAGAGATCTTTACAGAGAGCGTTGGATATTTTGGATGAGTTTCACCTCTATTCTGGGTTAACCCTGAATAGACAAAAAATTTTGGTGCTCCCATTGCAATCTGCAGTTCGAGATCAGTGGGTGGGCCATTTTCCTTTGGAATGAGCCTCTACTCAATTGCACTATTTGGGAATTATTTTGCTGAATGATTTGTCTCTTCTTTATAACTTGAATATACTTCCTCTCTCGGATAAGGCTAAGCACAGGCTCTCTGCTTGGCGGGCCTACCCACTTTCTCTATTGGGGAAAATAGCTTTATATAACATGATGATCTTACCACAGTGGTTATATGTCCTGCATACTTTGCCTCTAATGATTAAACACAAAGATCTCCTTTCTTTGCATTGATCCCTTAAGGGGTTCCTTTGGGGGGTAAGCGTCCTCGTATTCCTTTGCATGTTATACAGAGACCAGGGGGCTCAAGGCTTACTGCATGTGGGGCGCTTTAATCTGGCTTGTCAGTTAAGGCATCTGAATGATTGGTTTTGTGTGAATGCTTATTTTCTTTTACTGAGGTAGAATGTGCTGTTTATTCTCCGTACCACTTTAGTTACCTCTTACATGCTGCCAAACTCCCTAAGTGTGATGCTGATTATGAAGCAATTTTTTTACATACTGTTGAATAACGTGGATGCGATTATGTACACTGCTGCACATATCTCTCCATACAACTACTTGTCTGTCAATAGTGGGGAATAGGGACTTGCTTCCAGGACTTTGTCAGGAAACTTTTTGCCGGTGGTCCAGAAGGGGCTTGTGTTACCTTTCTCATGTGGTACAGGAGGATGGTGTCCTATAATCATTTCATACCTTCTGAGGCTCTTTCCATCTTCGCGCCATGTACTGGTACTCTTACTGTCAACTCCAGTATTATGTTGCGTCCTTACCTAGGGATGGTTTGCGGGCAGAGGTCTATGAATTGCTTTCGGAAGCCCTGTGATAGCCCAGATTCCTATTCCTCTTAGCTTTCATCATATGTACATTTTGGAGACTGTTGGAGAGTTGGATTATATAATTTATGCAAATAAATGGACCCGTGATCTACAAGTTCTTATTACAGCAGACCTGTTGAAAAGGAGTATAAGACTTGGTACTCGCCTGTTTGTTTCTGCAGTGCATAGAGAACGCTATTACAAGTTTGTGTTGTGAGCCTATCTTGCACCAAAAGGGCTTTTAGGGCTCATTTAATACCTGCAGATACATGCCCCAAGTGTGGTGCACCTTCTGGCCACCTTGGAACACGTGTTTTGGCATTATTCTGCCATTGTGGTGTTTTGGAATCAACTTACTTTGTAGATTGGATGACTTTGGAATTGATCCTGGAAACTGCACTCTACTTCTCTGTTTATTTTAATTTTTGCCATGGTTCCGGTCCGTGCGGGCTGTACTGCTTTTGCTCATAAAGCTTTTTATGTGGGTATTAAGGCAATTTTACAATGTTGGTTGACGTCCTCCACTCCTACTTATGCTCATTAGAGGATCTTAATGATTCAGCAAGCTGGACTGGATCGAAAGGTGATTGAAAATTTGGACTTTAGACAGGGTAATGCATACTTGAACTGTTGGATACACTTTTTTACTACTTTGCCACACAGAGCTTGTAGTAGACTGTTGAACTAATTGAGACAGATTTATTTGTTTGGTTTATAGCTGCTGTTCCGGGTGTTGGTGGGGGGGCTGGAAGATGGTGGGTAGGGTGCTTGTTGGGGCAGCTCCACTGCTACCGGGAGCTGCCCCAACAAAAGTCCTGCATTCCTCAACAAGGGAAGGAGGTCAGGTCAGTGTGGGAGATGAGCTTTGCCTCCCAACGTCTATTGCAGCACCAACTTTAAAACTTTTTCACCTTTCAGGGCACCTCCACTGCTACCGGGAACGGCCCCAACAAAAGTCCTGCCTTCTGCCGCATGGGAAGAAGGTCGGGTCGGTGTGGGAGATGAGCTCCACCTTCCGATGTCCCTTGCGGTGCCAACTCTAAACTTTTTTGCCTCTTCAGACACCTCCCCAGACTTATCCATTCAACTCCTTCCCTACCAAACTAGCAAACCTCCTCAAACTCCAGCCAACCCTTTTTCTCGCACCTCTCCCCCTCAAAAAAATTTATATATATATATATAAAATAAATAAAAATCCACCTAAGAAGGCAAGATAAACTCACTACCCTCTTACCCTCTCCACCCCTCCACCCTACAGACCTCAAAATGAAATCCCAACTTACTCAAATTCTCCAGATACTATGCCTTACCAGTCTCGCATCATTACACAGTACACCTACCAGCAGCAATGCTCACCCCTCGCAACAGAAACCAAGACCCCTAGATCCACAAAATAACCCCATGAAATGCCAAGGAAATTACTAAAACGCTATCTCTATACTCTGGAACAAAAACATCAAAAGACAGCAAAAACAGCCTCTCCTCAAACCCCACAACAATCTGCAACCAATAAAACTAACACCTGAACTGAAAAACAGAAAAACCTTCAAGCTGGAATCATACCATACCCAACACACTGGACACCCTCACCCCCCTCCACTCCCGAAAAACAAAGCAACATCAAACTTCCCCCTGGTTTACCAAATCACTGAGAGCAGGCAAACAACAATGCATATGACTGTAAAGGAAACAGTGAAAGAGCGGAATGCAAGAACACAGAACACTTTGGTGCAAAGCAATAAATAAATACAAACTCAACATATCGGAGACTAAGAAAAACTATTACGCCTTCATACTAGGCACCAAAACGTTAGACACAAAAAATTTATTCCTTCTGATGCAACAACTCACTATCCCACCGAATCATGACTCCATGGTGACCTCACCAAAATCACTGTACAAGAACTTGCAGACTTCTTTCCAAATAAAATCAAGACAGTTCAATCCGAAGTAGCCAAAGCGACCATCACGGAACATCGCTCTCTTGACACTCCAAGGCATTTCACAGAACCTACTAAGCAGACCAAATCTGGACTTCATTCTCTGGCCTGTCCATCTCGGATACAACAAAACTATTATCCAAACTGTCCGCAAATCACAGTCCCCTGGACAACTGCCCCACCTACCTCCTTGCAACCGCGCCCAAGCAAATCATCATCTGGATCACCAACTTTCTCAATACCTCCCTAAACCAAGGCCAATTACCAGAAACAATGGGAAAAATAGCACTTACTTCTATACCAAAAAACCCAAAGGCAGATCTCTCCATGACCTCCAACTATAGACCCATCGCCTGTATACCTAACAAAAATCATCAAGACCCACGTAAGTAAGCAACTTGCAACTTACATCGAGCAACATTCATGTCTCCACCCGACCCAATTCGAATTCCGTCAACAACACAGCACAGAACTTCTCATCCTCACATTAATAACAAAAACCAAACAACTATTCAGTACGGGACCTCAAGCAATACTCCTGTAATTTCACATTTCAGCTGCCTTTGACTCAGTGGATCATCACCTTCTATTAACAAACCTGTAAGAAATTGGTATAATTGGAACAGTGGTAAAATGGTTCTCTGACTTCCTACAAAACAGAGAATACATAGTTAAAAAGAATGAAGAGATCTCCAAACCCTGGAAGGCTTTCTGTGGGGTGCCTCAAGGCTCTCCACTTTCCCCCATCCTGTTTAATCTTTTCATGAGTTCCATCGGAAACATCAAATTTGATGATGAAAGCATAATGTCCTACGCAGATGACATTCTGCTCTTCATCTCAACAACCAACAACCAGTCAGATGTCACCAACAAAGTCTCAATCAATATTGAAAGAATCCAAAATTGGGCAATGATCAATAAGCTAAAACTAAACCAAACCAAAAGCAAAATCTTCTACTTCCACACAGCCAAACAGACAGCACTGACAAGTATCACTCTCCGATGGGGCCACACCCTCGCTATCAATAAAACATCCAAAATTCTAGGCTGCATTCTTGATTCCACACTAATCTCTAATATCCAGAAAAAGTCCCTCTTCACCATGGAGCAACTGAGACTCATCAGACCATACTTTCATCAGCATCACTTTGCTCTGATTGTACAGTTAATGATCCTACCACAGCTGGACTACTGTAACTCTGCCTACATGGGAATCAACACCGCACTGATCCATAAAATGCAACTCATACAAAAACACAGCTCTAAAACTAATTTTCAACCTGAAAAATGTGACTCGATATCAGCCTTCATCAAGTAACTACACTGGTTATCCATTCCATCGCGAATAAAATTTAAAACTTCATGTATCATATACCTAATAATACGCGGAAACTCAGCAGCTCCACTCATCCAGCTCTTCTCAAAGGTATGATCTGCCTCCCACAGAACCCTTGACAGGATACTACTAAAACTTCCTTCAATAAAGAATCTCCAATACAAGTAAATTTTTTACTCCATGCTTACCTTCCTAGGCGTGAAAACCTGGAATGACCTCACTGAAACGACCAGAACGGAACCCAACTACACCACATTCCAGAAAAAACTGAAAACCTACCTCTGACATTTGAAGATCTCAGATCTTCCCTGCCCAAATGTTCCCCCCATGTCTCATCACCTTCTCTCCCTGCCTCTCTCCACTTCCTCTCACTTAGCTTTGTAAGTCACCTTGACACTGCTTAGGTATGCGCAATGCAGAAATAGAAGATTAGATTATAGATTATATTACTGTGTTTTTCATCTGTGTTGTATTGTTCTTTTGAAATTAATAGAAATGATTTAACGTAAGATCTAATGCAGTGTATCACAAACTGTGTGCCTCCTGAGATTTCAGGTATGCCACAATATAATGGGGAGTAGGAGAGGCGCCAATGCCATCTGACTGCTTACAGGACATGCCATCCTGTAGGCAATCAGCTAGCGCCAGCATCTCTCCTTCTCTCCAGCCCTCTTTCCTGCTGGCACCCCCCACTGACAGCTCAGGTCCCATCTGGAGAGCCTTTTCACATGTGCAGACATCGATGTGATGTCATGCATGCGTGTGACATCATCATGGTGATATCCGCACACTTCCGGATGCCTCGAGCAGTGGCCACTACGTTTAGTGTGCCACGGCTCAACAAAGTTTACGGGACACTGATCTAATGGGATAATAAAATATATATTGGAAGAGATCTTCAAGTAGATCAAAGGACGGAATGATCCCATATGCTGGTTTAAACCAGTGGAGAGCTTCAAACCTAAGGTTAAAGTTATGTGAGCCAGCAGGGCTTACAAGCTGAAGCAATGTGCCAGTGAACATGAAAGTAAAGAGGCAGAGCTAAAGCAAGTGGCATATCTCTGGCCCAGGACTTGTTGTGGACATGTCCAAGAACTGTACTTGTGAAGAGTGGCATTTTTTCCTGTTTGGGTGAAGTTTAAACATAGCTGTGCCGTGTTATAAACTATACTGAAGCTAACAGCACAAATCTGCTAGAGGAAAAGATTTGGTATTTTTGTTTGTTGCCTTGAAATATTTTTGATGAACAAATCTGAATATTGCAAAAGAGAAAAAGTAAATCTGTTTTTGTTTATTTATTTTGAGTGCCTGAATCTTTCTGACAGCCAGTTCCACCAACTCCATTATTGAACATACCGCTCGGTCAAGAACCAGTGACCAGGTCATTTTATTTTTATGTACAACGATCATCTCTCACCCATTCCCTTGTGGAGCATCTTTCTATCCCTCCCTTCCATGCCCCCTGTGCAGCAGAACTCCGAAAGCAATTTCATTATGTTGCATTAGATCTAATCTAATCTACACAATGTTCTTGTATGCCACATCTTCCTTATAAAATAGAGCTTTAAATGGTTAACAAATAAACAAATTACAGACCATCCATAAACAAACTGAATTTCAGATGTCATAACATTTCTGAAATAAAAAAGTCTTGAGATCTTTGCAGGGCAGGACTAATTCGTCAAGAGCCCCTAGACACACAAGTTCACTGGGCCCCCTGCCCCCCCCCCTGCTCCCCTACCCCCCAAACCCGCCCCCACCATGCCTCGCCTCCATTTATTTACTTCTTTATTTCCACTTTAATTCTTTTATTTTAAAATTCAAAACCAACAACAAAGATTACCATACCACTGCCAGTAAACAGTTTTTCTTCTATGCAACCTCCAAACATCTCTGAACAAATCCCCACTTCCTTTCTACAGGAAGAGATCTTCAGCTTGCAGGGCTATGGGAATCCCACCAATTTATATTTTGTATTTGGGTAGGAGACAAGGGCCATGGCAGGAAGAAAGTTAGTGCGGTCATTTTATTGGACTAATACATTTCTCAATTAGCTTTCAGAGGTTAAAAGCTCTTCCTTCAGATCAGTAAACTTAACCTGCTGTTACAATATCCCAGTCCTGACCTGAGGAAAGGAGTTATGGTCTCTGAATTAGCAAAAAAAATATATTAAAATTTGTCCAATAAACAGGATCACCTTATTTCCATTTTCTATTAATAAATGATTATCAACACAGCTACAACAATTCTTTATCCTAAAGCAAAAATAAATAAATAAAACAAATAGAAATTTTTTTCTACATTTTATTGTCTGATTTCTGCTTTCCTCATCTTTTTGTCATTCTCTTTCTTGCATCCACTGTCTGCCCTCTCTCTGCCTCTTCCATATGGCATCTGCTCTTATTCTATGCCTCTTTTAGAAATTGTCTGCCTCTCCCTTCATCTCTCCCTCCCCCCACCATTGGAGCGGCATCCGTCTACTTCTCCCTGCTCCCTCCATGGTGTGTCATCTGTCTTCTTCCCTTCCATCTCTCCCTCCCTCCCAACAGATTTTAGCATCTCTCTCTCCTCCTTTCCTTCCCTCAGATCTGGTATCTGTCTCCTTCTTCCTCCCAGGTCTGGTATCTGTCTCTTCCCCTTCTCTCTCCCTCCATGGTCTGGTATCTCTTTTCCTTCTGCTCCCTCCATTGTCTTGGCATCTCTCTTTCTTCTCCTCTCCCCAATTAGGTCACATACTAGGTCAGAACAAAGGACTCAAATCTATTATCTTGTTTCCTAGCAGTAGCCAATCCAGATGTCAAATAACAAGAATCCATGTCATTTTAGCAGAAATAAGAAGAGGCCGGCCCTAATTCTTTGATTAACCCTTTCTTGCTCACTCACATCATGCTCCAGCATTACAGTGTTCTCATTTTTTATTCTATGTACCCCAACTAGGATCATTTTCATAAGAAATGGCATTTTGCCCAATAAAGAAACATTTCAGACAGTTAAAAATGTCAGCCCTCGAGTGAATATGGCAGTGTGAGCTTCCTCAGCAGTGCCGTGCCTGTGGGACTCCAATAGCCTTAAATTTCTTAGAACGATGAAACAGTGCCTTCATTCAGTGAAAGCTTCACTGATTTGTTTCCTCTTTCTGCCGTGTGCTCACTGAGTTAAAGTGGGGCTTGAATCCTACTTTGCTGCTTCCTCCAGCTCTGGTACTCGTACAAAGCTCCCTATCTGTTTTCTTTCCTCCTCACTATGCTTACATGTTCCAGATGCTCCATGCCACCCTCTTTTCGGCACTGCCCAAGTCTGCACCTCCTTCCCCCCTCCATCCCCTATGCTAGCATGGGGCCCTGCTATCTTCCCTTGTGAACTTACTCTTGCTTCTTCCTCTGGGAGCTTCACATGGGATAGTGGGATATATGCTACAGGTCTTGCCCTCCTTTCCTCTGTCAATGGATAACCCTTCCCCCTCTTTCTGTTCACTATCATGTCTCCCCTCTTCGTTCTCGTATTTTCTTTGCTCTCCCTTAATTTTGGAATTGTTCTCCTGTCTCACCCCACTGTTCATCTCCGGCCCTCACACCGCTCCCACCCCCCACCCCGCCCCCATTTTCCGCATATTCTTTCTTTCTTCTCGCTCCCTACCAATTTCTCTCAACCCTATCTCTATCTAGCCATAACAACCGTACTTTTTCTTCTGTCTCTGTAACCCCCCCCCCCCCCAACTCAGCTTTCTTCCTCTGCTACCCTCTCTCTGGGACTTGCCTAAATACTGTTTGCTCCGGCCTGCACCCTCCTCTCCCTCTTCCCTTTCCTCCGCCCATTAATGGTGTGATGAGCTGCGCTGAGATCTGCATACTGGAGAGCTGATCAGGATTCCTCCTGCAGCACGAGCAGCCAGCACCAAATACCAGTGCTATGGGAGCCCTCTCTTCTCCCCTTGCAATCGGAAGCCCCTTTCCTTAAGCGAGGAGTCCAACACCTCCATAACACGGCCTCCCTCCCCCACCACTAAGCCAGAGAGAAAGGGTCCCTGCTCTTCTCCTTCACATGCTGCAGGCCCTCCAAGCCTGAGACCCCCATCTCTGAGATTGGAGGTAGGAGAGAAAGAGTTAAAAGAACTGAGACCTGTCAGAGCCTCCCCCAACGCCCAACCCCACTGCACCTCAGAACCTCCAAGGAGCAAAGCAGTTCAGACTCATGGAGAGGCCGACAGATGAGGCTGGCAGACGTGGGGAGTTGCTGCAAGGTCCTGCGATGCCTGCATCTGTTGGTCCATCCCTCTCTGCCATCACTTCTTTTGAGCAGAGCTGGAAGACGCTGTCATTGCAGGACTTTGCAGCAACTCCCCACCCCCTTGTTCCAGAGCAGAGCCGGCCATGTTGCCTTTGATGTCAGAGGGTGTTTCACTGTCGATGCCGGGGGCCATTGATGCTGGGGGGCCTGTGTTGCCATTTGCTGATGCCAGGGTGCTGCATTGCATTGCATTGCGGCTTGAAAAAAATATTGAAAAAGTGAGACCTCAGCCCTCCTTCAGTGACCCCCCCCATGACAACTTCGGGCCCTAGGCACGTGTCTACTGGGCCTACCCTTTAATCTGTCCCTGGATTTTGTGGCACAGATAATAAAAAGCCATTTCCCCCATGCAGCAGAACCCCAACGACCCTGCAAACCCACCCCCCTGAACAGCATCTTTCCGTCTCTCTCTCTCCCATTCCCCCATGCAGCAGAACCCCAACGACCATACCACCACGAGGCCGACATACCTCCATTCCAAACAACAGGGGCAGAAGCACTGAACAGGCTGCTTTATGGCCTTCCACACCAGGGCCTTCCCTCTGCCACATCACTGATGATGTAATCTGTGACGCAGCAGCACAGGGAAGACCTCGGCAGGGAAGGCCGCAAAGCAACCTGTTTAGTGCTAACGCTGTTGCAGTTTGGAACAGAGGTATGTCGGGCTCACAATGGGAAGGTCGGTGGTTTTCTGCTGCACAGGATGAGAAGGAGGGATAGAAAGATGTTGCGCAAGGGGATTGTGAAAGGGGAGGAAAGATGCTGTACATGGGGAGCAGTGGCGTACCAAGGAGGGGGCGGTCAATTCTGACGTTGGAGAGGACATTCTGGGCCAGCCAATTTCTGCCTGGCTGTCTCAGAACATCCTCTCCGACATTTGAATTGATGTCGGGCGGCGAGAAGAGAAGCAGGGCAAACTCGGAGCCGGCCTGTTCCCGATGGCAGCAGTGGCAGCCTATTCCCCTGTGGCAGTGGCAGCATTTTCCCAAAGGCGTGGCATGGGGGAGGGGAGGGAGAAAGAAAGAAACGGGGAGGGACGACGACAGGGAGCAAGAAAGAAAGGGGACAGTGTGAAACAAAGAAAAAGAAAAAAATGGGGAACGGAGAGAGAGAGAGAAAGACAGACAGAGAGAAAGAAAGAAGGCATGGAGAGAGAAAGAAAGAAGGGGCAGGGTGAAATAAAGAAAAAGTTTGGGGAGGGAATGAGGTCTGAAGGAGAGGAAGCATACAGGAGGCTGAAAGAAGGGAAGAAATATTGGATGCACAGTCAGAAAAATAAAGTGCAACCAGAGACTGATGAAATTACCAAACAAAGGTAGGAAAAATGATTTTATGTTCAATTTAGTGATCAAAATGTGTCCGTTTTGAGAATTTATATATGCTGTCTATATTTTGCACTATGGCCCCCTTTTACTAAACCGCAATAGCGGTTTTTAGCGCAGGGAACCTATGAGCGTCAAGAGCAGCGTGGGGCATTCAGCGCAGCTCTCTGTGCTAAAAACCGCTATCGCGGTTTAGTAAAAAGGGAGGGGGTATATTTGTCTACTTTTGTATAGTTGTTACTGAGGTGACATTGCATAAAGTCATCTGCCTTGACCTCTTTGAAAACCCTCGGAATATAAATGATAATTAACATTTTCTCTGCGTACAGTGTGCTTTGTGTTTTTAAAATTTTATTGTTGGTAGATCATTTTGACTTAGCCATGAAGGTAAGGGGGAGGAAAGGAGGGAAGCTGCTGAAAGACATCTAGTAATCTTTGCAGGCTTGACTGTGCAGCGAATTATTTTTGTAAAATCATGTTTTGTTATGTGACTGGCATTATTTAGACTTTAATTTCTATGAATGAATAGAATGAACATAGTAACATAGTAGATGACGGTATATAACGACCCGAATGGTCCATCCAGTCTGCCCAACCTGATTCAATTTAAATTTATTTATTTATTTTTTTTTCTTCTTTGCTATTTCTGAGCAAGAATCCAAAACTCTACCCGGTACTGTGCTTGGGTTCCTACTGCCGAAATCTCCATTAAAACCTACTCCAGCCCATTTACACCCTTTCAGTCATTGAAGCCCTCCCCAGCCCATCCTCCACCAAATGGCCATATACAGACACAGACCGTGCAAGTCTGCCAGTACTGGCCTTAGTTCAATTTTTAATATTATTTTCTGATTCTAAATCCTCTGTGTTCATCCCACGCTTCTTTGAACTCAGTCACAGTTTTAATCTCCACCACCTCTGTCGGGAGCGCGTTCCAGGCATCCACCACCCTCTCTGTAAAGAAGAATTTCCTAACATTGCCTTTGAATCTACCACCCCTCAACCTCAAATTATGTCCTCTGGTTTAACCATTTTCCTTTCCCTGGAAAAGATTATGTTCTACGCTAATACACTTCAAGTATTTGAACGTCTGAATCATATCTCCCCTGTCTCTCCTTTCTTCTAGGGTATACATATTCAGGGCTATAGTCTCTCCTCATACGTCTTCTGGCGCAAGCCTCCTATTATTTTCGTCGCCCTCCTCTGGACCGCTTCAAGTCTTCTTATGTCCTTTGCCAGATATGGTCTCCAAAACTGAATACAATACGCCAAGTGGGGCTTTACCAATGACCTGTACAGGGGCATCAACACCTTCTTCCTTCTACTGGTTACGCCTCTCTTTATACAGCCCAGCATCCTTCTGGCAGCAGCCACTGCCTTGTCACACTGTTTTTTCGCCTTTAGATCTTCGGACACTATCACCCAAAGGTCCCTCTCCCCATCCATGCATATCAACTTCTCTCCTCCCAGCATATACTGTTCCTTCCGATTATTAATCCCCAAATGCACGACTCTGCATTTCTTTGCATTGAATTTTAGTTGCCAGGCATTAGACCATTCCTCTAACTTTTGCAGATCCTTTTTCATATTTTCCACTCCCTCTTTGGTGTCTACTCTGTTTAAAATTTGATATCATCTGCAAAAAGGCACACTTTTCCTTTTAACCCTTCAGCAATGTCACTCACAAACATATTGAACAGAATTGATATAAAATTACTTGCTTGTTTTTATGTGCGTGCACTGAAGGAAAGTGGAGAGAGAGTGGGCTGAGGACACTGAAGGGAAATGGGAAAGAGAGAGTGAGAAGAAGACGCTTGTACAGCATATTGTTTCTTTTTATACTTTAATATAATAAGTTCAATATAAAACAATTCAAGGCTTGTGTGGATGGCATCAGGTGGTTTGCGGGGATGAGGCCGAGCTTACGGAGATTAGTCCAATAAAATGGTATTTTCTTATTTCTAATTATTTGTTTTATTTTTATTTGTTAATTTGTAAAGTGGTGATTGTTATGTATCATTTTTTTCAAATTTACATCTACTGTCTTTATATTTTGCACAGTATTAGAGGACATGCGTTACTGTTTTTGTGGTGTTGTGGTGTTGCATTGTAAGCAGTTTCTGGTTTCTTGGCAGTTCAGTTTAACTTTTGTCTACATATTTCTATTTTTAGTTTGCGATTATTCCATATTGGGTGAGGGTGTATCTGTCTGTGTGTATGAAAGGGACATGGCTTTCTGATAGCATCGACTGTACAGGATCAATTGACTGTGCAGGTTCTGGCTTGTTTAGTTTTACAATGTATATGTTGGTGTTCTAGTGCTCACTGCAGTGTTTATGATGCTGCCTTTTCCTAGGTACACTCTTGTTGTGTGATATGTGGATTGTTACTAAAAATCATATTTTTTATAGAGATGGGGGATCAAGAAATGATGGGTGTCACATATGCTAGGTACGCCACTGATGGGGAGAAACCACTTTGTGCCGGGGCTTCGGGGGGTCAATCCAACTAGGGCTTATTTTAGGGGTAGGGCTTATATTAGGACCTACCCTAAAAATCATGTATTTCCACACGGACCAACAGATGGCACCAACAAGCATCACCCTTCGATCAGGCAAAACCCTCTCCATAGATAAATCCTCCAAAATCCTAGGTTGCACTCTTACCATGGAACCTCAAATATATAGTCTCTGAAAGAATTCCCTCTTCACCCTGAAACAACTAAGACTAATTAGACCATACTTTCACCAACACTACTTACCCTAATCATACAACTGATGACACTACCTCAACTAGACTACTCCAACTCCATCTACATGGGAATCAACATTGCTCTAATTCACAAAATGGAATTGGCTGTAAAGGAGAAGTGTACAGATATGAAAGACTTACTGATTAGCAGAATGCTCTGAGTAGTGGGGAGAGATGAGAGAAGAGAGATACCGAGGTGCTGCAGAGCAAATACAGGAGTTTGGACTGTATATGGAAATGGATTGGGAGCCAATTACTTGACTTGAGGAGAGGGGATAATATGGGCCTAGTGACTGACAGAATATAAGGCATGCAGCAATGACTCCCGGTTGACATTGGCGGGGTATAAGAAACAATATGGCATGGTATGCAGCAAAGCTCTGAACAGATTGATGGAGAGAAACATGGTTTAATAGAAAGCCAGTGAGAAACAAGTTACAGTAGTCTAGGTGAGAGATGAAAATGAGGATATGAATGATAGTCTTGGCAATGCACAGAAAGGAAGGGTCTGATTATAGTAATATTGTAGAGAAAGAAACAACAGATTTTGGCATTCTGTTGTATATATGAAGAGTAGAGAGCTGACAAGATGGTTAGGATGAAGGAGTTGTTCACAGAAATGGAAAACGGGAAGAGGAGAGACAGGTTTAGGTGGAAAGATAAGGAGCTCAATCTTGGACATGTTTAATTTTAGATGGTAGCGAACGATCCAGGTAGTTATGTCAGACAAGCAAGTTGAAACCTGAGACTGAATGTCTGTGGAAATTTCAGATGTAGAGAGATAGATCTGAGAGTCATCATCATAGAAGTGATACTGAAAGCCTTGGGAGGACATTAGAGCACCAAGGGAAGAAGTATAGACAGAAAAAAAAGTTGTACCAGGACAGAGCCCTGAGATAGACAGACCAACAGTGGGATAGGGGTGGAGGAGGATCCATCATAGCATATGCTAAAGGTGTGATCGGAAAGATAGGAAAAAACCATGCTATAACAGAAACCTGAAATCCAAGTGAGGACAGTGTATCAATGAGTAGTTGTTGATTTACCATGTCAAAAGCTGCAGATAGAATAAGGATGAGGATGGAGTAGAGACCTTTGGATTTGGCCAGGAACAGGTCATTGGAGACTTTCGTAAGGACAGTTTCTGTAGAATAAAGAGGGCAAAAACTCAATTGAAGCAGGTCAAGGATAACTTGAGATGAAAGAAAATCAAGACAATGGTAGTGAATAGCACGTTCGAGTAGCTTGGATATAAAGAGGAGGAAGGAGACAGGCTGATATTTGGCGGGGAAGTAGGGTCCAGCAAGGGCTGTTTTATTTTTAGTTTTTTTTTTTTTTAAGATTGGTGTAACAATGGTATGTTTGAAAGCATCAGGCACAGTTGTATTGGAGAGTGATAGGTTGAGGATATAGTAGATAGAGGGGATGACAATAGGATAGTAATAAGTAATGTACATGGAATTAATTATATTTTACTTTGGTTTCCAAAATAATAATTTTAAAAATATCTGTTTTTCCTTTAAATGTTTGACCCTAGCACCTGCTATTTTTTAATTTTTTTCTAAGTTTCTAAATGGTCTTATACTTTAAAGTTAAATCCTTCTGTGGTCGTTTTATTTGGTTTCTATACTTGATACATTTGGTTTCTATACTTGATACATTTCTTCAGAAATAATGCCAAATTTCATTTCATTACGATTACCAAGTGGATTCATGACATGTTAGTTTTTACTTTTGGGCTTTCTTGTCTTGAACCCAGTGGTGTACCTAGCATATGTGACACCCGGGGCCCATCATTTTTTGGCACACCCCCCCCATCTGTACGAAAAACATGATTTTTAGTAATAAGCCACACGTCATACATGAGTACACGTCAGTAAGCAGTACAACATTAATACACCCATTGTAAAACTAAACAAGCCAGACTAGTACAGATCAATCCTACACCGTCAATCCTATCAGAAAACCATGTCTTTCAAACACACAGAACACAGAAAACACCTTCGCCTAGTATGGAATATGTCATCACAAACTAACCCCTCCCCCTTTTACAAAACTGTAATGTAGATTTTAGCCACTGTGGTAACAGTTCTGACACTCATAGAATTATGTGCATCAGAGCTGCTACCACCACGGCTGGCACTAAGAAATGCTCCATAGTTTTGTAAAAGGGGGATAAAATAAAAATACATAGACAAAGGTTAAATTGAACCAGCAAGAAGCTGGACTCTGTATACAATGCAACACCACAGAAATAGTGACACATGTCTCCTAAAGCAATAAATAAATAGAAAATATTTGTTCTACCTTCTCTGGTTTCTGATGGTTTCCTCATCTTCTTGTTACTCTCTTCCTTCCATCTACTGTCTGCCATTTCGCTGCCCCTATATGGCATCTTCTCTCCTTCTATGCCCCTTCCAGAAACTGTATGCCTCCCCCTTCCATCTCTCCTTTCACCCCCATTGGTTTGGCATCTCTCTCCTCTCCTTCCCTCCCCCACACCTCTCTTCTCCATTCACTTTTTTCCCTCATTTTCCTTTTCAATTTATTTTCTGCATCCATCTAGATTACGTTCTTACTACCCTCTCTTCAATTTCCTTTTTTACTGTCTACCTACAGCTCACCACCTCTTTCCCTCACCTCCTCCAGTATTTCCCTAACTCAATCCTTTCCCCCCCCCATCATGTGCCCTCCTTTTATTTATCACCTCCTTCCATCATGTGCCCTCTATCGCTACCCCTTCCATCTAGTACCTTTTCCTCTCTCTGTCCATTTCTATCGTCTGCTCCCCTCTCTCTCTCCTCCCATTTCCTTCCTGCATTTGCTCCCTTATCTCTCCCATCTGCACTTCCATCCAGCATAGGCTCCCCCTCTACCAGCCACACTACCATCCAATGTCTGCCCTTTCTCTCTCCATCCACCCCTCATCAATCAGCATCTGCCCCCTTTATTTCCCTCCAATCCAATTCCATCCAGTATCCTTCCCCCTTATGTCTCTCTCCCCTTTCCCTGTACATCAATTCCATCAGCACCACCCTTCCATACCACCCTGCCCCCTTTCTCTCCCTGCACCACTTTCATTCCAGCAGTCCTACTCTTTTCTCGCGATGACTGTAGCTGCTGGCTGCCAGTCCACCCCACTCTGACGTACTAGCTCTGGAGCAGAGTCAACAGCCGCGTGCTGGAAGGTCACGTGATGACTCCAGGCTTTGCTCTGGAAGAAGTAAGTTACCTCAGAGGGGGTTGACCCGGCAGATGCCGGGAGTTGCGGCAAGGACCCGCGATGACTGCGTCTACCGGGTCCACCCCCTTTGACATAACTTACTTCTTCCAGAGCAAAGCCGGCAGACGAGTCATTGGAGGACCTTCCTGCACCTCAGCGCAGCTGCCGACTTTGCTCTAGAGCAGTGTTTTTCAACCTTTTTATACCCATGGACCGGCAGAAATAAAAGAATTATTTTGTGGATCGGCAAACTACTAAGACTGAAATTTAAAAAACACATTTCCGCCCCGTCTCTGCAAGCTCAGTCCCTGCAAACCATCTGATCCCATCCGCACAAGTCTCAGTTATGATTTTATATTGAACATATTTTATTAGTTTCAAGTTTATTATGGTTTTGATTAATCGCTTAGTCAAAATTCTAAGCGATGTACAAAACAGTAAAATAGTAAATTACAGGTATCAAGGGAAAACAAACTAGATAAATACAACTGACTTGACAAAACATATGATACAAAAGGAAAAAATGGGGAAAGAAATACAAGTTAATGATAGTAAATAAGACGACTAAGGGGGAAAAAACAATAGGCAAGGGGAAAGCAGTGAGCTTCAAGGAAATTTAAGAGCTAAGCTTCAGTTGATGCACCTAATCTAATTTTCTAGTTGATGCATCTAATCAAATTTTCTAGTTGTCGAATGCATCTTTAAAAAGAAAGCATTTTAACTTGCTCTTGAATCTATCAAAATTATGTTCTTCCCTTATGTGAATTGGGAGTAAATTCCAAATTTGGGGGGCTGTGACAAAGAAAATAAATTGCCACCATGTATTTATGATTTTAAGTGAGGGAACTATTAATAGATGTTGGTCAGTAGACCTGAGTAATCTTGGAGAGGTATAGGGAATCAATAGTCTATGAATAAAGTGGGAGTTTTATAGAGAAGAGATTTAAAAGTCAGTAGACTTAATTTATAATTTATGCGGTGCACAACTGTAAGCCAATGTGCTTCCTTAAGTAGTGGTGTCACATGGTCAAATTTTTTAGCTTTCCTTATGAGTTTAATTGAAGCATTTTGAACGATCTGTAAACGTTGGATTTCTTTTTGGGCAATTCCTTTAAATAGCGCGTTGCAATAGTCGATTTTTGAAATCACCAGGGAATGTATTAGTGTATTAAGTGACTTTGGGCATAAGAATTTAGAAACTGAATGAATCTGACGTAGTCTAAAGAAGGTAGATCTCACAATACTACTAATATGTTCATGGTAGTTTAGTTTGCAATCAAAAATAACCCCAAGGATCTTAATACTACTGATCGATTGCAGGATAGAACCTTTAATAGAAATTGGAAACAGGAGCTTATGATCTTCTTTCCAGGGGAAGAGCATAACATTTGATTTGTTAACATTAAGAGCTAGTCTATTTGCCTCAAGCCATTGGTGAATCAGTTCAAGTTTCTTATTGATTGCTGTTGTTTCAAGGGGATTATTGGAGTCTAGCAGATGTAGCAGTCGAATATCAGCTGCATAAGCAAAAACGTTGAAGCCAATGGATTGGCAGAGAGTCATCAATGGTGCAAGAAAAATATTAAATAACAGGGGAGAAAGGATAGACCCTTGAGGAGTGCTGTATGTTGCTGAGAATTGCTCCGAAATACTATTGTTAAAGGACACAATCGAGGATCGATTAGTGAAATAGGATCTAAACCAGGAAAAAACCTGATCTGTGATACCAATAGTCTGTAGTCTTTCTAAAAGAAGAGTATGGTCAATTGTGTCGAAAGCTGATGAGAAGTCAATAGATATTAGAAGAACAGATTTATGATGATCCAGAAAGTAGAGGTGGATATGCCAATTAAGGAGTGTTCCGTAGAGTGATGCTGCCTAAAGCCTGTTTGATTTGGATGTAAAATATTGTTTTTTTTTCTATAAACTCAGATATTTGATTGAAAATCACCTTCTCAGTCAGCTTCACTAGGAAGGGGATATTTGCAATTGGTCTATAATTTGATTTGACCTCAGAACTGATGTTATGATCCTTGATAATGGGATGAATAATGGTTTTCTTCCAGGCAGTGGGCATGATACTTTGCTGAAGACTTTCATTAATTAGTGCAAGGATGAATGGACCAAAGATAGTAAAGTATTGTTTAAGGATGAGGGGAGAGATTGTTTCAGCTTGGGAACCCTTGATGTTGATGGTCTTAATTAGGGACTCAATCTCCCTAAGTCTGGGTAGGTTGAATTGTGAACATTTTGAGGACAGTAAGAATGAATCAGTTTGTTCTTGATCCGGAATTGGTTTCTGTTTTAAAGTATAAAAAGAAACAATATTCTGTACAATTGTCATTTTATAAATATAAATATACAGAGCAAGGATCAACAAAACCCCTGTCTTTCCTCCCCTTCACATATATCCCCTCTACTATCAAGAAAACTGAACAAGCCAAATTATTATAGAATGCTACACAGAAATATCATGCTAACAGAATACTGCAGTCACACATGACAGGAATAGTGTTAGGGGAGTGCAACTAGGGCAACTGCCCCCTGGTCCAAGAGAGCCTTAAGCCAGCTGGAAGCTAAAGAAGCACTGCCTGGACTTTGCAGTCCCCAGTTATGTCTCTAGCAGGATATATATTTCAAATCTGATATATTCTAATGGCAAAATAGAAATAAAATGATTTTTTCTACCTTTGTTGTCTCTGGTTTCTGCTTTTATCTTATGTTCACTCTTTTCCTTCCAGTGTCTGCCCTGTCTCTTCAATCCAGCATCTGCCCATTCTATCCACTGTCTGCCCCTTCCAGAAACTGTCTGTCTCTCCCTGCCATCTCTCCTCTAGACCCCCCTCTTTTGGTCTGGCATCCATCATCTCACGTCTGTTTCCTCATAGTCTGGCATCTTTCTCCTTTCATCTCTCTTTCCCTCCCCCCTGTGGTTTTTAGCATCTCTCTCTTCTCATTTCCTCTGCTCAGATCTGGTATCTCTGTCTTCTTCTCCACTCTCTGGCATCTCTCTCTTCCCTTTCCTTCTCTGGTCTTCCTTCTTTATTTTCTGCCTCTGTCTAAATTAAATTCTTTCTTACTATTCAGTCCTCAGTTTCTCTCTTTTCACTATGTCTACCCACAGCATGCCACCCCTTTCCTTCACCCCTGCACTATCTCACTAATTCTATCTTCTTCCCCATCCAGCATGTGTCCTTTTTTTCTTTATCCCTCCTTCCATCCAGTATGTGTTCTCTTTCTCCACTTCTATTCAGCATTTGCTCTCCCTTCTCCCCACTTCCATCATCTGTCCCTTCTCCCCACTTCCATCATCTCCCCTCTTCTCTCTCCCCCTTCTCTCCACTTCCATCATCTGCCTCTTCTCTCTCTTCCCCCACTTCCATCATCTGCCCCTTCTCTCTCTTTCCCCCCACTTCCATCATCTGCCCTCTTCTCTCTCCCCTTCTATCCACTTCCATCATCTGCCCCTTTTCTCTCTTTCCCCCCACTTCCATCATTTGCCCTCTTCTCTCTCCTCACTTCCATCATCTGCCCTTTCTCCCTCCCCCCTTCTCTCCATTTCCATCATCTGCACCTTTTCCCCACTTCCATCATCTGCCCTCTTCTCTAGCCACCTTCTCCATTTCCATCATCTTCCCCTTCTTTCTCTTTCCCCCACTTCCATCATCTGTCTTCTTCTCTCTCCCCACTTCCATCATCTGCCCTTTCTCCCTCCCCCTTCTCTCCATTTCCATCATCTGCCCCTTTTCCCCACTTCCATCATCTGCCCTCTTCTCTAGCCACCTTCTCCACTTCCATCATCTTCCCCTTCTTTCTCTTTCCCCCCACTTCAATCATCTGCCCTTTCTCCCTCCCCTTCTCTCCATTTCCATCATCTGCACCTTTTCCCCACTTCCATCATCTGCCCTCTTCTCTATCCCCTTCTCCACTTCCATCATTTGCCCCTTCTCTCTCTTTCCCCCACTTCCATCATCTGCCCCTTCTCCCTCTCCCTTCTCTCCATTTCCATCACCTGCCCCTTTTCCCCACTTCCATCATCTGCCCTCTTCTCTCTCCTCCTTCTCTCCACTTCCATCATCTGCCCCTCTCTCTCTTTCCACCATTTCCATCATCTGCCCCTTCTCCCTCCCTCTTCTCTCCATTTCCATCATTTGCCCCTTCTCTCCACTTCCATTATCTGCCCCTTCTCTCTCTTTCCCCCACTTCCATCATCTGCCTTCTTCTCTCTCCCCACTTCCATCTTCTGCCCCTTCTCCCTTCCCCTTCTCCCAACTTCCATCATTTACCCTCTTCTCTCTCCCCCTTCTCTCCACTTCCATCATCTGCCCTCTTCTCTCTCCCCCTTCTTCCACTTCCATCATCTACTCTCTTCTCTCAATCTCTCCATCCACCACAGGCCCATCTTTCTCCTTTCCTCACCTTTTGGCAACAAGATCGGCAATGCCCCCCACCCCCCCCACCCCCGCGATGTCACTTAAGATCGGCAACGGGCCTCCTTCTACCCCCTGGCATCAACAGAACTTCAGATCGGCAACGAAGTGCTCGGTTAAAAGCTTCCCTCTGACTGAACTGCCTGGGCGGAAACAGGAAGCTGAGTCAGAGGAAAGCTTTTGACTGAGCACCACGTTGCCCATCTGAAATTCTGTTGATGCCGGGAGAAGGAGGCCGAACTTGAGTGCCGTCGCAGGGGTGGGGACGCCGATGACGCCGAATGCCGACACCATTGCAGCCCAGGAATTTTCAGGACATGGCCGGCTGTGCACCCCCCCTAAGGCTGCACCCAGGGTGGACCTCCCCCCTTCCCTCCTTGGTACGCCACTGCTTGAACCTATAGGAATGTGGGGTTTGTAAAGAATTTATGAAAAGGTATATGATTGCTAATGAAGACACACAAAACATCTCTTACTTGATATTGATCTTAAGTTTGTATTCTGAGAACAGCCTCTTTTTCTAGGAAATAATAAAATATATATAGATTTATATCACTTCACTTCAAGCATCATCATAGTTGGAACAAGTCTGTAATGCTGCTTAAATAATAGCAAGTTCATTAATTAAATGATACTGTACCTGTTCCTGGAGTATACTGTGTAAAGTTTCTATATCTATTGTGCTCAGGAGGAGCTGTAATAAGTGTCAGGACTAAGGCATCAAAGAAAGAACAATAATCTGGTGTGGCTATTCAGAGTTTAACTCAGCTTTTTATTTATGAGGAGGGAATCCTGCTTCCTAGATTCAGCTCTGATTGGCTGGCATTCATCACAGAAAATAATAATTATGCTACCTTCTGACTGCTTGAGGAGTTTAGGGCTTGTCAAGTAGACCAATCAGATTGGTATAATAAACATTTTAAAGAAAAATCTGGAAAGACTTGTGATTTCTTCTTTGTGGATAGACACTGGATTTGCTGCTGTTCCTGTTTGGTAAGGTTAAATTTTTTAGTACAAGATTCTTTATCCAAAATCCTTGGGACCAGGCATATTTCACTTTTCAGAATGGTAATGTTAAAGTCAGAAAAAGCAGATCATAAAATTGCCATCAAACCTCTTTTTATTTCAAAATAAGACAAACATTGAATATTTCAAGCATTTCAAACACTTTCCAGCCCTCCACAGTTCTCTTTTCCTCTTTCCAGGTCTCCACACCTCTTTGCCACTCTCCAGTCCTCTGAGCTGAATTCTACATCAGGAAAAACACACACTTGTGTTGGTTTCAGCGTGTGTCACATCAGACGAATTGACTACTTCTGGTTCATGCAGTAAATTTCAGTTTTTGGAGCTTTTCGGTCTTTCTGAATTTCAGATAAAGGATCTATAACTGTAATATTATGGAAAACATGAAAGACTTAGGCCCCCTTTTATTAAACCACGCTATCAGTTTGTAGCGCCAGAA
Organism: Geotrypetes seraphini; assembly: GCF_902459505.1. NCBI lineage: Eukaryota > Metazoa > Chordata > Amphibia > Gymnophiona > Dermophiidae > Geotrypetes > Geotrypetes seraphini. The sequence continues at coordinate 87,672,888 of NC_047088.1, read as the reverse complement.
GCCACGCTAAATGAGGGTCGGGAGCAGAGCGGGGTATTCAGCACGGCTCACAGCGCTACAAACAGTTTAATAAAAGGGGGCCTTAGTATAACCTGTATTGTTTTGGAAATTAAATATATCTATAGGCAAAACCCTTATCATTCACTTTCAGATTTTTAATAAATTTTTTTTCCTGATGTTAAGCATTTTTTGTTTGTTTCAGTTTTTTTTTTAACTTTAACATGCAAACCAATTGTATGTATAATTTATAGCTAAATGTATTTTAAATTAGTTTGGCATGCACTAACCATTTAAGGTGCACTAACAACTGAATTCATGCTACAAAAAATACACATCTCTAAAAGAATAGTACACTTTTCTCTCCGTATCCACAGTTTCTGGATCTGCGGATTCACTTATTCACGATTTTTCGGCTGCTGACTTCCTTTTACTGTACCGATAAATTTACCACTTACCATTCACTCTGAAAATCGCTGCTTCCATGCTTTCTCCCACAAAATCGCTGCTTCCCTGCTTCCCAGTGTGCACAGAGAAAAACGCTGCCTCCCAGCATCCATAGAGAGAAAGGCTTCTTCCCAGTATGCATGGAGAAAATCGCTGAGAATTGCTGCTTGCCTACTATTAGCCCTAAATTCTCTTTGAATCACTGGGAATCGCTGCTTGCCTGCTCCAAGCCCTGAAATTGCTGCTTGCCTTTTTCAAGCCCTTAATTCTTTGTGAATCACTGGGAATCATTGGGAATAGCTGCTTGCCTGCTCCAAGCTCTGAAATCACTGCTTATTACAAAAACCGCGAATAACAGTAGAAAAGTCATTCGCGGTTTTTCTATATTTGCGCCTATGGTCCGCCCGCATCCCCCGCGAATACGGAGGGAGAAGTGTACTGTAATCCAGAGACCAGGAGAAAAAAATATTTGAAAAACTCTGGTTTCAATGAAATTTGTTAAAATCATAATAAATCCCTTAAGCTTGAAAATTTGAAGAAACAATTAGAAAAAGGATTGGAGGCATATCTGAAGTCTGGGTTTGGATGGGGTTTGTCAATGTGCACATAGAGTTCCAATTAAAAAGGACACACAAAACTAAGATGTCAAGGTTGAGGGCATCTCCTTATTCTCTAGTATTTAGAATAGGATCTGCCAACCTAAAACCTGGTCTAATATACATGGAGAAATGGTTATTTATGCATGGTTACATTCAACAGGAGCATCCATTTTTGAATAATAAAAGTTTAAAATATCAATGAGGCTATAATGGGCACATAAAAGTCCTGCTAGCTCAGTTGATCGAGGGGAAATACCCCTGCTGCGATCAGCTGATCTGGCTGCAGCACAGCCCTTCCCCCTCCCCACACAAACACACAATACATACACCTGAAATTGGCAGAAGGAATGCCCACTCCCTCCTGCTGCTAACCCCCTGAACTCACTGAAACCCCCATCCTAACTGGCAGGAGGGATGTACACTTCCTTCTGCCTCTGGCCCCTTCAATTCCCTTATCCCCCCAACTGCCAACATCCACAAACCTCAAGACCGCAGCCCTGTACCATTAAGCCCACCCCAACAGTCCCCATCCCCACCACTCTCATGGGAGTGATCTTAGGTATCTGACCAATCAGAGTCCTGGCCATTCCCAGTGCATCCCAGGATGCACCTGGAAGGAAGTCTAAGGCCCTGGTTGGTCCAGGTTCATAAGGACCCTCCTATAGGAGGGGCCTTAGATATTTGAGCCAATCATGAACTTAGACCCCTCCTTGGTGCATCCCAGGATACACTAGGATGGGGAAGGTCTGCCATTTTGAAGAGGCAGGCTTACCGACTGGAAAGAGTAGGCATCTCTCCAGCCGGCCTTTCTTCATAAAAGTAAAAGGGGGTGGATGGTGTTGTGGGCTTAGGGGTGCTGGGCTGGGGTCTTGATCTTTTAGGATGGGGTCTTGATGTTTCATACCCTCCCATTGTTCTTACCTTTCATGTTCTCTTTACTGTGCTTGGTGTAGTTCCCCCAACTTCCCTTATGTATAAGTCTGTAATGTCCATGTGTTTCTTGTAGTTAATAATTGAGACTCCGTTTTTAATTGTAAATTGTGATACATCAGAATTTTTATAAAACTTGAAACTTTTGCTGGTCTACATTTCAGGCATCTGTCACGGCTTTAGAGAGATGCCTAGGCCCAATTAAACTTGCACAAGGCCACTTCCAGGCAAAACCATGACCACACCCAGCCATGGGTAAGCTACCTGTCTCCCTAGACCTGTGATATATGCTTACAGTGTAGGCATCCTGCCTTGGGGATTTTTTTTCTAAAGAATTGTGTCCCAATTGACTGCTTACCATTGCCTACAATCATGACACCCATTTATAGAATCAGCCCCTTTGATCATTTACATTGACTGCAAAATTCTGATACATTTTTAATTGTATCATTTGAATAAGAAGAATAATAGCTTTATTTACATCCCATCATACCTTTTAAGTTCAAGAGGGTATACAGTAAAGTAGAAATACAGTGTGAATATCACAGGTATTGATACAAGTGAAGATAGCAGGCAGATTACAGCATAGGTTTAGATATAGGGGGGTCGAGGGTTGTGCAGGTGGTAGGGTGTTTGTGTTGGGATTGTAGGTAGACTGGATGGGTTCCATAGGATCAGATAAGCTTGTCTTATAAGTGGGTTTTCAGAGATTTTCTGAAGGATTCGTAGGATGGGGAGTTCAGGAGGAGTGTGTGTAGAGTGTTTTTCCAGAGGCCTGCCTGAAAGGATAGTGTCCTATCAAGAATTTTTTTGTAAAGACATCCCTTGGGAGTGGGGAATGCTAACAGAAGTGTTCTGCAGGAGGGGCGGGGATAGTCCTGTAGTATGAAGTTTTTCATGAGGTAGGTGGGCGAGGTGCTGAATAGCGTCTTATAACAAAGGCAGCCGAATTTGAAGAAGACTCTGGCTTCAAGTGGTAGCCAGTGCAGTTTTTTTAAATTTGGGGTGATGTGGGCCGAAGATTAGTCTTACTGCCATGTTTTGGATCTCTCTTAGTCTCCTAATGTTTTTTTTGTGGGATCCTAAGTAGATTATATTGCAGTAGTCCAATGAGCTTAGAATTAGAGATTGAACTAGCAGTCTAAACACGGCGAAGTCAAAATAAGGTTTTAGCGTGCATAATTTCCATAATAGACAAAAGCATTTGTTGATCAGGATGTTGGTATGGGCATCAAGGGTGAGTTGTTGGTTGATGGTGACCCCTAGGATTTTTATGGTCGGGTTGATTGGGAAGATGTTTCTGTTTAGATTGATTGAAGAGTCGGATGGTTTTGTTTGACAGGTTGCCAAGAAGAATTTGGTTTTATCTGGGCTTTGTTTGAAGATTTTTGTCCATTGTGATACCTGGTTGATGGCTGAGGAGATGAAGGATCTGGTTTCAGTCTAAACAGTGGAGATGGGGATGATGATTGTGATGTTGTCGGCATATATGTAAGATTTGATGTTTAGTTTAGATAGTGTTTGGCCTAGAGAGGACATGTATATATTGAAAAGGGTGGGAGAGAGAGGGGAACCTTGTGGAACGCCATAGGGGTTGACCCAGGATTGAGAGTAGGATTGTTCACTGATGACTTGATAAGATCAGTTTTTCAGGAAGCCCTTGAACCAATTTAGGACTTTGTTCATGATTCCGATGGTATCTAGACAGTTAAGTAGAATTTCATGGTCCACCATTATTTTACTTTGTTTTAGCTTGAATATTTTTAACACAAAAAAATTGCTAGGTAATAATGCTAAAATGTCAGTATCATCAACTTTGCTTAAGATAAATTAATACGTCCAAAATCAGATTTAGACATCATTTCTAAAATGCCCCTCCATGTCTCATTAATCCATGCCTATGTGTATGCTCTATAATTTTGTTCTTTATAATAGTCTCTACCATTTAGTCCAGTACTGACGTTAGACTCATTATGTGGTTAGTCATGTATCTAACAGAAAATGTAAAAAAACTATTATGTCCCTATTTACTAAGGTGTGCTAACGGCTTCTGCAAGGGAAGGTCATGCCTCACGAACTTACTGTATTTCTTTGAGGGAATAAACAGCCAGGTGGATAAAGGGGAATCCATAGACATCATTTACCTTGACTTCCAAAAGGCCTTCGACAAGGTACCTCACAAAAGACTGTTTAGGAAGCTGTGGAGCCACGGGGTGCAGGGGGATGTCCACCGATGGATCAAACACTGGCTGGCAGGCAGGAAACAGAGGGTTGGAGTAAAGGGCCATAACTCAGACTGGCAATGGGTCACGAGCGGAGTTCCACAGGGGTCGGTGCTGGGACCGCTCCTCTTCAATATATTTATCAACGACCTGGAGACGGAGATGAAATGTGAGGCTATTAAATTTGCTAATGACACCAAACTCTGCAGCAGGGTTAGAAACACGGAAGACTACGAAGACCTGCAAAGAGACCTAATGAGACTGGAAGAGTGGGCAAAAAAGTGGCATATGAGTTTTAACATAGAGAAATGCAAGGTCATGCATGTAGGGAAAAAGAACTCGATGTTCAGCTACAAAATAGAAGGATCACTGCTAGGGGTGAGCAACCTTGAAAGAGACCTGGGGGTGATGGTGGACACAACATTGAAAGCATCAGCACAATGTGCGACAGCCTCAAAGAAAGTGAACAGAATGTTGGGTATCATTAAAAAGGGTATCACGACCAGGACAAAGGAAGTCATCATGCCGCTATATCGTGCAATGGTGCGCCCACATCTGGAGTACTGTGTCCAGTACTGGTCACCGTACCTGAAGAAGGACATGGCAGTACTTGAGGGTGTCCGGAGGAGAGCAACTAAACTGGTAAATGGTATGGAAAACTTTTCATACGCTGACAGGTTGAAAATGCTGGGGCTGTTCTCCCTGGAAAAGCGGAGACTTAGAGGAGACATGATAGAAACCTTCAAAATCCTGAGGGGCATAGAGAAGGTGGATAGGGACAGATTCTTCAGACTGTGGGGAACCACAAGTACAAGGGATCACTCGGAGAAATTGAGAGGGGACAGGTTTAGAATAAATGCGAGGAAGTTCTTTTTTATCCAGAGGGTGGTGGACACATGGAATGCGCTTCCGGAGGTTGTGATAGGCCAGAGCACACTACAGGGTTTCAAGGAAGGTTTAGATAAGTTCTTAAAGGATGAGGGGATTGAGGGTTACAGATAGATGTAGAGGTAGGTTACAGAAATGGTCAGGAACCACTTCACAGGTCACAGACCTGATGGGCCGCCGCGGGAGCAGACCGATGGGCGCGATGGACCTCTGGTCTGACCCAGTGGTGGTAACTTCTTATGTTCTTTATAGTTATTTTTTATTTTAAAAAGTTTATTAAAAATTTTAATTAAACACAAATCATGGTTTCTAAGCGTTTTATAAATTATATTTTAAAAAAGGGAGACAAAATAGACAAATATCCACTTAACAACACTTGACCAACAAAATCATTAGGAAAGTTGGGAGAACTACAATTTAAAAGTAAAGAATATATAAAAGGTAGACCACAATAGGGAGGAGAGACAATCGGGACTATTGAGCAGCTCTGGCTAAGATTGAAATCTATTTAAGAGTCATATGCATCATGGAAAATGTAAGTCTTTAGATTTCCCTTAAATTTGGCTAAGTTTTTCTCCACCCTGTTATACAGAGGTAAAGAATTCCATATCGTGGGGCTGTAACTGCTAAGGAAGTATCATGACATGAGCCAATAATTTTCAATGACCGTGTATGAAGAAAGTACTGAGAAGAGGATCTTAAGACTCGTGTAGGTTCATGTGGAATAAGAAGTTTATGAATAAAGGCCGTTTTTTTATTATCTTGAGACTTAAAGGAGAGAAGCGCTATTTTATAAATGATACGGTGTGGAATTGTTAGCCAATGAGCAGATTTTAGCAGGGGAATGAACGTGGTCAAATTTTTCTTATTTGTGATCATTTTTATGACAGTGTTTTGTATCAGTTGTAATCGACGGATAACTTTTTGATAAATACCCTTATACAGTGCATTACAATAGTCAAGTTTAGATATAATAAGAGAATGAATTAAAATGTTGAGAGACAGAGTGTCCAGAATCTTTGCCAGGGATCTAATCATCCTTAATCTAATGAAGCAATTCTCTACTATGGCATTAATTTGTGGGCGGCAGGTCAGTTTATTGTCTATTATTACGTTCAAGATTTTAGTGGAAGACACAGAAATGATAGGGTTATCATTTATTGAAATGGTATGTCTAAGCTGGATGTTATCTTTCCATGAAAAGAGAAGACATTTACATTTTGGTATACTGAGTGACAGCATATTTTCGTGTAGCCATTGACAGATTTTATCAAATTTAGAATTAAGAAGTCAAATGTCGGAGCTGCTGGCGTCAATAGGACAAATGATCTGGATATCATCTGCATAAGCGTAAGCAGTAAGGCCAATAGATTGGCAAAGGGTTAATAAAGGGGCCAGGTAGATATTAAAGAGTAAGGGGGACAATATAGATCCTTGCGGAATACCACAGTAATAGACAAAATTAATGCACAACTGCAAAACTTCTATAAATTAGCACATGCATCATAGGCAGCAATAATTGGTAGCAATGTGTGATTGTCCACTAGGATATGTTCTCTTAGGCTTCCGTGGCTGGCATCATAATTATTGCTGTTGTCCAGGTTTTGCTGCGTCTGGGTAGGTAGAACTGACATTTCATCCATCATGCTGTGGCTTTCTTTAGGGGATGCATGGTAAAATCAGAGGACATAATTTGAGGTTGAGGGGTGGTAGATTCAAAGGCAATGTTAGGAAGTTCTACTTTACGGAGAGGGTGGTGGATGCCTGGAATGCGCTCCCGAGAGAGGTGGTGGAGAGTAAAACTGTGACTGAGTTCAAAGAAGCATGGGATGAACACAGAGGATCTAGAATCAGAAAATAATATTAAATATTGAACTAAGGCCAGTACTGGGCAGACTTGCACAGTCTGTGTCTGTGTATGGCCATTTGGTGGGGATGGGCTGGGGAGGACTTCAATGGCTTGGAGGGTGTAGATAGGTTTTAACAGAGATTTTGGCAGTTGGAACCCAGGCATAGTACCGGGTAGAGCTTTGGATTCTTGCCCAGAAATAGCTAAGAAAAATTAAAAAATTTAAATTGAATCAAGTTGGGCAGACTGGATGGACTATTCGGGTCTTTATCTGCTGTCATCTACTATGTTATGTTATGTTACTATGTTATGTCTTTATATATGGTGGGTTCACTGACCTTACTGAGAACAAGGATATCCTGCCAGAATTCAAATTTGTGACCAAAGACCTTTTCCACCACAATTCAAATTCATGACCAACAGACCTCCCTGTTCTCAATCAGGTCAGTAAATCCTCTATATATAAAGACAAACTGCAGACCACTCAGCATACCCTGAGGAAAGCCACAGCATAATGACTGAAACGTTGGTTCTACCTACCCAGACACACTGAGACCCAGACAACAGCAACAATCAATCCACTAAGATCAGGGCACCTTGGGATCTCTCAGACAGAGAAAGAAAAAAATGGTTACTGAGGATGGGCAGATTAGATGGGCCATTTGGCCTTTATCTTCCATCATATTTCTTTGTTTCTATGTCACGGCCTTCTATTGTTTCGCTCTCACTCAATGCTTTGCGATCTTGTACGTGAAAGTTCTCACGCCGTTCTTTGCCTTAGTTTGTAAGGACGTCTCTTTCTCAAGATGACACATTTTGGTTTTCATGATGTTTCTTGGTCTTCATTGGACCTCCTGGAGCGATGTACCGGCTGCACCTCCCCCCCCTCCTCGTGCCTAACTAGGATAGTATATAAGGTATTGTTTAATTGCTATAGTGCATAACTGAGGAGGGAATATATTTGGGTGGAATATGGGCAGTCCACAGACATGTCTCAAAATGATCTGGAGAGTTAACATCAAGAAATATCACCTAGAGATTAAGACCACAAGAAAAAACTATTATGGTATTAAGATAACCAATTCAGATAATCAAAGTAACACCCTTTTTAAACTCTGGTTCTCACTAACCTCAGAGAGTGTAAGATCAAAGCAAAACTGTATACCAACTACAGAGGATTTACCAAAAAAATTTAATAATAAAATTACACTTATTAGAGATACTTTTCCTGCTATAGAACCTGATGATTTTCTTTTAATCCCAAGTAGGCAAATAATAATTCCAGTGGATCGTTTTTGAAATAGTTTTGATCAAGTGTCAGAAACTCAAGTTTTAGAATTGTATGAAAAATTTAAAAAGTGTAGTTGTAAATAGGATCCTTTTCCTTCTTATCTTTTTGGGGGTATCCCCTCACAGGCCATTACATGGCTGACCTTACTATTAAATCACTTCCTTGAAAATGGTCATGTCTCGTTGGGTATGGGGAGCATAATCCTAACACCTATACTGAAAAGTACTGATTTGATCCTTCAGTTCCCTCCCATTACCGTCCAATCGCAAATATACCCTTATTTGGAATCTGTTATCTCTAGCCAACTTCCAACTATTTAGAGAAATTTTCTATTCTGTTACAACATGGGTTCAGACCAAATTTTAGCAATGAAACCCTTTTAGTGTCATTAATTTCAAAGATTCTAAATTTACAGATGCAAAATAAATATGCAGTACTCCTGCAGTTTGACTTGTTGGCCGCGTTTGATGTTGTCCATCATGCTATCTTGATTCATATGTTATCAGATATTGGTTTAAATCAAGCAGTTCTGAACTGGTTTAGTAAATTCTTATCATTACGATCTTATGAGGTATGTTTGGAGGGTATGGCATCCTCTTCATGGAAACCGAGCTGTGGAGTACCACAGGGTTCCCCCTTGTCGCTAATACAGTTTAATATTTATATGACCTCATTGAAAAACTTTTGTCTCACATCTGTAGAGCCTATATTTACCTACGCAGATGATATCCTCATTGTACTGGAAATTGATCCCGATCTTAAAAATTTATTCTCAAGTATACGGTAGACTGTTGCATTTCTAAACTTAAATTTTAGCCACTCTCAATTCAAATGAAACTGAACGCTGCCAAAACTAAATTACTTTGGGTTGGGCCAAAATTGGAAAATCTCCCTGTCTCTATCACACTAAAAACAGATATTTTGTTACAGATAGATTTTTCTTCCAGAGTGCTGAGTATTGTCTTAGACTCGTCACTCACATTTAATGAACAGATAAACTTTTTGGTAAAAAAGTGTTTTTTTAGTCTACGTATGTTAAGGAAAGTTAGATCATTATTTCATCAAGATCATTTTTCATTGCTGGTACAGTCTATTGTATTTGCCAAGTTGGATTATTGTAATTCTGTATATCTAGGTATCAAACAGGGTAGTTTAAGAAGACTTCAGTTAATACAGTGTGCGGCAAATAACTTGAATGTATTGCTATCCTTACCTGTTATTTAAACTTGATATGTAAACTTGTTATATTCCTGATATGTAAACTTGTTATATTCCTGATATGTAAACTTCCTGGAAATGTCCAGTTCTCTTCCAATTTTGTAATCCGCTTAGAACCGAAAGGCACAGGTGGAATAGAAATCTCTAATGTAATAAACTCATCTTTGGGAAGATAAAGTATGATCATATCTCTCCTCTGTTAAGAAAGTTTCATTGGCTCCTAATCCATTTTAGAATCTAGTTTAAATGCACCTGCATCATTTTTAAGGGTCCCTTTATACTGGAATACCCTTAGATCTTGACATTCGAGGAATACACAGAGATATAAACTACTGTTTCTTTCCTTCAAAGGAATTAAATAGGCCGGAAAACTCATAAACTGGTAGAAATTTGGGATGGGCTTCCTGACTCTGTCAGATTGATAGGTCAGTTACAACAATTTCGTAAAGTCCTAAAAAACTTTATTATTTACCCAATATTTGAACAGTTTACCTAAAGATTCAACAAATTGATTGCTCTACAACACTTATTTTTTCTTATGCTCTGTTTTTTTTTTTGCTGATCTTTAATTACTTATAAACCAAGTCAAGCTTTGCTGGGAGATGACCCAGTATATAAATCGAAGACTAGATTAGATTAGATATATATGTGACTTATAGAATACTTATCAGTTGTATGCATTATTCGATGTATGTAGGCGCCAACTGCCATTAACATAGAGTAAATGAGCCTGCCAAAATTGAGGCATACCCATGCTGATTTACACTAGGTTTCCATAGTGACAGGTGCTGTTGTAGACTTGGCACCCAGCATACTGCATCAACTCACCTAAACAGAGGTGCCAGTTTATTGAATTGTCTCCTAAATGGTGGCATGTTCAGTATTTGTAGGAGAGATGCCTCACGGCCTCAGTTTTTGATACCACATGGCTCAAGTTCTTGGTTAGACCAGCGCAGCAGGGGAAGCTGAGGTCCCATCCAAGGACTTTAGGGAGCTTCAGCGGACCAAGAAAAGGGAGCTGGTGGACCAATTTTTGGCCTACAGGACAGGGGTTGGACAAGCCTGCTATAGCAGTTAAGTAAAAAAAAAAAAAAAAATCAGAGAAGTACTGAGAGAGGAATAAAGGGAGCTAGGAAGAGGTGAAGGAATTTAAAAGAATATACTGGCTGGGGAAGATAAATGTTGAAAGAGAGGAGATCTTAAAAGTGTTCAGGCTGAATGATGGGATGAGAACTGATAGTGGAGCTATGGGAGGGAAGCAGAACAGGTTCTGAGAGTAACAGAAACTCAGGGAGCGAGCATGGGCTGTGTGGGAGAAGAAGACTTACATAAGAACATAAGAATTGCCACTGCTGGGTCAAACCTGTGGTCCATTGTGGGAGAAAGGAAGAACAGTCAGTGGGACACAATCTACAGACAAGAGCTGAAAGATGGAGAGCAACTGTATGAGAATGGGAAAAGATTGGCTGAGGGAAAGGGAGAGTACAGACATGAAGGCAAGAGATAAGGGTGAAAAGGGCAAGAGGGAGTAAGACTAAGAGAAAGTGGAGTGGGAGAAGCTGTATAGAAAAACCATGGAGAGAAGTATACAGCATATGGAAGAAACAGAAATGATGATGACACAGGAGGAAGACTGGAAGCGAATCCTCAAAGAAGGAATGTAAGAGCACTCAGAACCAAGAACAAGCAGAGATGACTTTTGCATTCAATTCTGGATAGAGTATCTTAAAAATGATATAGCGGAATTAGAAAAGGTTCAAAAGAGAGCGACCAAGATGATAAAGGGGATAGAATTCCTTCCATAAGAGGAAAGACTAAAGAAGCTAGGATTCTTCAGCTTGGAAAAGAGATGGCTGAGGAGAGATATGATTGAAGTCTACAAAATCTTGAGCAATATACATAGAATGGGTAAAAGTGAATAAATTTTTTTACTTCATCAAAAATTACAAATACTAGGGGACGCTTAAATGAAGTTACAGGGAAATATTTTTAAAACCAATAGGAGGAAATATTTTTTCACTCAAAAAATAGTTAAGCTCTGGATAGTTAAGCACATTGCCAGAGGATGTAGTATCAGCGGTTAATATAGATAGGTTTAAAAAAGGTTTGGACAAAGTTCCTTTTAGGAAAAGTCTGTAGTCTGCTATTGAGACAGACATGGGGGAAACCAGTGCTTGCCCTGGGACCGGTAGTATGTAATGTTGCTACTATTTGGGTTTTTGCCAGGTAGACTTGTGGCCTGGATTGGCCACTGTGGAAGCAGGATACTGGGCTAGATGGACCATTGGTCTGACCTAGTATGGCTATTTTTATGTTCTTATGTGCAAAGGTTTGAAAATTGTTTTTTAGTAAAGATTTCTGTGCCACTTGGTTTTAGATGAAGGATAGATAATAGCTGTATTTTGCCCTTGACCCCTACAGCCTAGTAGTCACCATTATTTTACCAGAAGGAGCAGGAAGAGACTGTGCCAGTATCTGATGCCATAGTCCGAAAAATATCTTTTAGATTTTTTTCTCTTTGGCAGCTTTGAAATGCAGACACCTATGATTGAGTCTTAAATTAAAAGGGTAATGGATAGGAATACTATCTCCTCCTTTATACAAAAATATAACAGTGATTTCCTCATTATCCTCCCTTTTTACAAAACCATTATCCTCCCTTTTTACAAAACCGTAGCATGGTTTTAAGTGCCGGCCATAGCAGTAACAGCTTTGAAACTCAGAGGAACTCTGAGCATCAGAGCTGCTACCACCACGGCCAGCGCTAAAAAATGTGCTACAGTTTAGTAAAAGGGAGGGTATATCTTATGTGAGATAGTAGTGTTGGGCTAAGGGGGCTCATTATACTGTCTCAACCCACAGAAATAGCATTGCATCAGCAGGAAGAGGTAGGTGGCATTTGGAAAGGGTTAAGGAGTTAACTGCTCTCCAACTATGTGTTTCCTGATCTGGTTTTCCTCTTGGCTCAGCTCCGGCTCTCCATTCTCACTCCCAGCACAGCTCAGCTATAGACTAGCTTTTGGGATGTATGACCTGTGAGGATTTTGCAGGGCACCATGGGTATTGCTACAGTGATGTGCCACCCCCATATCCTTCCATATTATGTGGGCCAGGGAAAGAGAAAAGTAGGGAGAAATGGTGCTGGGAAGAGAATGGAGAAGGAGATTTTTCGTAAAAGGAGAGAGAAAGAAGGATGTTGGCCTGGATAAAGGAGGGGGCATTGAACCAAAGCTATTAATGTCAAAGTAGGTGCCCATTTCCATTTTACCTCTTCAGATGATGTTAACTGCTCTGAATTATCAACCACATTAACATTTAAAGCGTTAACTGTATAACAGAGTCCCCCAAAATAGTGATTTCCACATTAGTAGTTCACCACAGGAATTAATGAGATCTCTTAGCATGTGTCACACTCATGATCAGCATGAACTAATTCCCAAGTTAAACAGCTAATGCAGTTTAGTAAATGGAGGTCTTAAAGAGGGAGGAGAACAGAAAATGCAAATTAAAGAAGAAGATATAACACTGTTCCAGATGCAGCTCTTGCATTTAATGTTCTGTGTAGCCCATTTTCTCATATGGATATGGTTCCATGAGCTTAAAATAACATCAACAGCAAAATCTATCTTGCTTCAAATTGCAAAACTTCTTGTATTATTTGTTATTTTATGTTCATGCTTGAGTGGGATAAGCTAGAACACAGTAACACAGAGAAGACATGGTATCCTAATGGATGCAGTGATCCATTTATATAGCTGCCTTCAAGATTTTCTCATGTAAATAAGTTTTCATGAATGTTTGGGGAGTCAGGACAAAAACAGGTAGCGTCCAACCCCAAAGACAAATATAGGCAAACAAAAGCAGAGGAAAATTAGGTTAACAAATATAAAACCTTAAAAATTTTTATCTTTCAAATATTTAAAAACAAAGACCCCAGTGGAACAGCCCCTTGGAGTAAAAGCCACACTAAGGTCAACTAGTCTAGTAGATGTTCAAATAAATTAAAGCTCCATATGTTTTGGCATTCTCGCCTGCTTCATGAGCATGTAAATTGGTTATCTGTTACCTAGACTTTATCTGCCATTTTTGACCACAAAAACATCCATGATCAAAGCGGCCAAATCAACACTATTTAGATCTAATCTAATCTAATCTTCGGTTTATATACTGGGTCATCTCCCAAAGGAGCTCGACTCGGTTCACATATAATTAAGACTAGAGTAATAGAAAAAGAAGCATGAGAGAAGTAAGAACTGTAGTATTATCATTTTGTTGAGATTGTAGTCAAACCATCTAAAAATTGTGAGAACAACAAAGTTTTCAGGGATTTACGAAATAATTTTCAGGGATTTATGAATAATTGCAGCTGGCCTATAAACCTAATAGAGTCAGGGAGTTCATTCCAGATCTCTACAAACTTGAAAACAAAAGATTGATTAAGCTTCCCAGTAGGTTTAATTCCCTTATGGAAGGGAAGGATAGTTTATATCTTTGTGTATTTCTCAAATGGCAAAGTCTAAGGGAATATTCCATAGAGAAGCTTAAAGATTATGCATGCGCATTTAAACTGGATCCTATTGTGAACTGGGAGCCAGTGAAACTTTCTCAACAGAGGGGAAACATGATCATACTTTTGTTTCCCAAAGATGAGCTTAGCTGCAGTATTCTGTATTAACTAAAGTCGTATTAGACTGCCCTTCTTAATGCCCATATAAACTGAGTTACAGTAATCTAGCTGTGCAAGCACAGTGGATTGTACCAACATTGAAAAATGTTATTGATGGAATAGTGATCTAACCTTCCTCAACATACGCAGACTAAAAAAATACTTTTTTGTCAAAGAATTTATCTGTTCGTGAAATTAAGTGATGAGTCCAAGATGACACCCAGGACTGTGGATGAAAAATCTATATGTAGTGAAATTCCTGTTTTCAGTATAACAGAGGAATGGAGGTTTTCTAATCTTGGCACAACCCAAAGCAATTTGGTTTTAGCAGTGTTTAATTTCATTTGGATAGACAATGCCCATAACTGAAGTTGAGAAATGCAGCAGTCTATACTAGAGATCAAGTTAAGATCAGGGTCAACTTCTAATAAAATGAAAATATCATCTGCATAAGTAAATATAGTCTCCACAGATGTGAGACAATAGTTTTTCAGAGAAGTCATGTATACATTAAACAAAATTGGTGACAGCGGAGAGCCTTGTGGCACCATGTAGCTGGATTTCCATGAAGAGAATGTCTCACCCTCCAAATATACCTCATAAGATCGCAATGAGAGGAATTTACTAAACCAGTTCAATACAACTTAGTTTAAACCAATATCTGATAACATACGAATCAGGATGTCATGATGAACGACAAACATAGCCGACAGATCAAATTGCAACAATACTGCACATTTATTTTATTTTTTGTTTTTGTTTTTTTTTAATCTTTAATTTTTCAAGCTGAACAAAAAGTGCACACAAATAAGCATACAGATATAAACAAATTACAGCACTTATAATTGCTTTGAATATATAAACCCCCCCCACAAAATACTTTACACCCTCCCCCCACCCTACTCACCCCCCCCCCCACCCCACCCCCACATCTGGATGTGTGTGGGAAAATAAGATATTCCAGAAAGTAAGGAATATCCAAGATGTAAGGATCATATCAATTAACCAATCTACACTTTAACAAATGTTTCCAATGGACCCCAGACTTCTTTGAACCTTTTATTATTTCCCATCTGCTCCGCAATCATTCTTTCATACCATAACAAAGACAGACTTCCCAATAATTCCTGCACATTATATTACTGTTCCAACTAGTGACAAATGTCTCCAAAGATTCACCAGCTGCAAGAGTTTTACAAAGGACAAAAGGAACCCTCCTCCACAAACCCTGATTTCACACCCATCTTACATTCAGTCTTCAATCATAACAACTCCTAGCTCGTCCCTCTAAACGTTAAAAAATACTGAAGTATAACACTAAACATTTAACTCTGTAATCCATCAGCATATAATCCATTAAGAACAATATATGACCTATCTCACAACTCTAGTTAAACCTGTCCTTTACTGCAGAGATTGTACAAATTTTTTAAGTGGATCGCATGTGTAAGTATGTTGCATCCTGGCAATACTTCTTGGACAAACTTGACAGGTCATTGGCCTTGGTATCAAGGGCTGATAACGTTTTACCCCTTAGCAAAACTTCTTCGATACTTGGCCACAAAGGTAAGGGGGAGGGAGGGGAGCTGCTGAAAGACATCTAATAATCCTTGCAGGCTTGACTGTGCAGGGAATTATTTTTGTAAAATCATGTTTTGTTATGTGACTGGCATTATCTAGACTTTAATTTCTATGAATGAATAGAATGAAAATGATATAAAATTACTTGCTTGCGGGGACCGCGTGTTCCGGCTCACACAAGGAAGGAGGGGGTGAAAGGGAAAAAGTTTCTCTTCCTTGGAAATAGATTCTGAAGTGACCTCATCAAAGAGGACCAGCACCAAATGTACAAGAAATCCCTTAAACAATGTCAAAAGAGCCCAAAATAGAAAACTGCTACTGCCTTGAGACTCCATTTTTGAAGGAATCAACTTGAAATGCCTCATGGAATCCTCAGGTACAAAACACAAACCAAATTGTGAATGAAATCAGAGCAGACAGTAAGAATTATAAAATTGATGTCATTATCCATCTGGAAAAAAAGGCATACTAGAAATAATGCCTCAGCAATACAATTTTCAGAAGTTCTATTTGCTCGTGGTAAGGGAGAAGAGAGACTGCTAGTGATGGTGGGGGGACTGATAGAAGATATGAAAGAAGGGTGGTAGAAAGGAACAGATGGTAAAGGAGGGAGGGAAGGGTGGTGGTGGAAAGGAATAGAACAGACATTGAAAGAGGGTAGAGAGGAACATACCCTGAAAGGAAATGTGGAAGGCAGAGTGGGGAGAAGACGCTGGAAGGGAAGAAGACAGATGCCAGACTATGGGGGAGCGGAGGGAAGAAGATGGGTGCTAGACGGTGACCGTGACGGGGCGGTGAATGGGATGGCAGTGGCGGTGATGGGGCGGTGAAAGGGATGGCAGTGACGGTGACGGGGCGGTGACGGGGCGGTGCAGAGGATGGTGGGCCGGGGACGGTGCAGTGACAGGGACAGATTTTTTCCCCGTGTCATTCTCTACCGCTTAGATCATGAAAATGCGGGAGCGGTATATCAAATTTTTAATAAACATAAACAAACATTTAACACGTTGCTTGGTTAGAATCCAAGGCACTCTGGGAGGAAGTTATCAGTCTACATTATGACTTTAAGCCACATCAATTGACTTAAAGGGCTTTAATGTAGCTTGTCTTGCCTTAATGTAGTGATATTTAGGTCACTGCAGGTTATACAATAATAAGATGCAAAACATGCAAATTAATATAAAACTCATTACTGTATAAAAAGCTAATGCGACTTGCAAGTTCACACCACAAATTGTGATTTGTTTGTTTTTTACCATGTCATGAGCATCAGGCCTCAAAGGAACCACTGTATTGAGAGTTTTTTTCTCCACAATTTATTTATTATTTTTTATGATTTGATTTTTGTTTGAATGATTGTGGCAATCCCCCTCCCTCCTCCAATACTTGTCAGAAGTGTGGTTTTTTGATGTTTTTGTTTGTGCTTTAAGCTATGCCACTGCTCCCATTTTTTATTTTGACATAGTAACATAGTACACGATGACAGATAAAAAGACCTGCATGGTCCATCCAGTCTACCCAGTAGTTTCACACCCATCATCTAGTAATTATTCATTTTTCTTGCTAAATTCCTCTATTAGAAGTCCTTCCCTCCCACCCATGATAAGCAAAACGTGTACTCGGATGATATGAATGTAGTATAACATATGCCTATTTTCTCCTGATCCATCTCGTCATATATAGGACACAGTACTATTACTATTTAACACCTCTATAGCGCTGAATGGCATACGCGGCGCTGTACATTTTGACATTTAGGTCCTCTTCTATAAATCTGCGCTAGCAGTTTGTAGCACGGTGAGCCGCGTTGACTGGCCCACACTGTTCCCGAAGTTCCTATGAGCGTTGGGAGCAGCACGAGCTATTCAGCGTAACTCTCTGCACTAAAAACTGCTAGCGCAGTTTGATAGAAAAGGCCCTTAAAAGATGGTCCCTTCTCAGAAGAGCTTACAATCTAACTTGGACAGATAGACATGACATATATGGTTGGGAAAGCAGAACAAGTTTCAAGTTTAATAAGGATTTGATTGATCGCTTAATCAGAATTTGAAGCGATGTACATATCAATAAAATTACAAAATTTAGGGGACAACAAAATAAATGATAAAAACTAAGTCTTGCAAAACATAATATAAACTAACTTTACAAACATATTAAAACACAAGGAAAGTCTAAACTAAGGAGAAAGATGGGTTGGAATTTTTAAATCTGATTGAGGGTCCCAAAATTCCCGAGCATATGAAAGGAAAATTAGAAGCACCCATTTCACAAAAAGAAATACAATCTGCATTGAAGTCTCTTAGAGTTGGATCCACTCCAGGTGGTGATGGATATACGGTTGAATTCTATGCATCATTTCAAAACATATTAATACCCCATCTATTAAACTTATATCAGGATCAACTGAATAATGATTGTATAACAGGTACTATAGCGGAATCATTAACTAATGTTTTGCCAAAACCAAATAAAGATCCCTTGTTGGTTGCTAATTATAGGCCGATTTCTTTGATTAATGTAGATGGGAAAATGTTAACAAAATTATTAGCTTTACGCTTGGCCAAGGCTCTTCCTTATATTATTGGTGTCCACCAAATAGGGTTCGTTGCTAGTAGACATTCTTCAAATAATACTAGATTGGCCTTTCCATATGCTAAATTTGACAAAAAAATGGATGATCCGGCTTTTCCTGTTTCTTTAGATGCAGAGAAGGCTTTTGATTGAGTAGAATGGTCCTTTATGTATCAGGCTTTGGAATGGTTTGGCATTGGTTCTGGATTTATACAAATGATTCAAACCTTGTATTGCTCCCCTTTTGCTAGATTGTACATTAATATTACTTTTCAGAGCAGTTTCGCTTGGAAAGGGGAATAAGACAGGGATGTCCGTTATCTCCTTTGCTGTTTGATATTGTTTTGGAACCCTTACTGTTGGCTATTAAACAAGCAGAGGAGATTTGTGGTATTCCTTGGGCAGGTCGGGAATACAAAATTTCTGCATATGCAGATGATATTTTGCTTCATTTGAGATGTCCTGAAATTACCATACCATGTTTACTGGAACTGATTAATAAATTTGGAAAGTTCTCTGGTTACAAAATAAACTGGAGTAACTCAGAAATTCTTCCATTGAATGTACATTGTACGAAAGGATTATTTGATGAATTTCTTTTTATTTGGAAGGAAGATGGTATTAAATACTTAGGTATATGAATTAAAAATACATTGGAAGAAACGATGAAAATAAATGAAAAATCATTATTATTAAAGGTCACGGAGATGTGTGAGCAATGGAACCCTTTACACTTGCCGGTAATTTGTTACCAACTGGGTATGTTACCAATTTATTTTCAAGGGTCCTTTTACAAAAAGTTAAATATTATATTGACTAAATTTATTTGGCTAGGGAAGAAAGCAAGAATTGCTTTAGTATCTCTACAAAAACCAATTGCAGAGGGTGGGGTAAATTTTTCCAATTTTTATAGGTATCATCAAGCATATATAATGCGTCAAGGTATGTATTGGATCCTCCTTGAGCTCTTAGAACATTACCCAGACTGGCAATATCTTGAGTGGAAAATCATGTCCCCGATGACTGTCTCATATATGTCCCTTTATGTGAAGAAAATCAATAAAAACAAGAGAAAAAGGAAGCCGATATGGTTCTCCAACCTAGTGGCTGAGAAAATAAAGGCGAAAGAGTTGGCGTTCATGAAATATAAAAAAACCCAAGAAGAGGAGAGCAGAAAGGACTACAGGGTGAAACTGAAAGAAGCCAAGAGAGAGATACGTTTGGCGAAGGCACAGGCGGAAGAACAAATGGCTAAAAATGTAAAAAAGGGAGATAAAAAATTTTTCAGATATATTAGTGAAAGGAGGAAGATAAAAAATGGAATTGCTAGGCTAAAAGATGCTGGGAACAAATATGTGGAGAGTGATGAGGAGAAAGCAAATGTGCTAAACAAATACTTCTGTTCTGTGTTCACAGAAGAAAATCCTGGAGAAGGACCGAGATTGTCTGGCAAAGTTACACGAGAAAATGGAGTAGATTCTGCGCCGTTCACGGAGGAGGGTGTTTATGAGCAACTTGAAAAACTGAAGGTGGACAAAGCGATGGGACCAGACGGGATCCATCCCAGGATACTAAGGGAGCTCAGAGAGGTTCTGGCGAGTCCTATTAAAGACTTGTTCAACAAATCTCTGGAGACGGGAGTGATTCCTGGGGATTGGAGGAGAGCGGATGTGGTCCCTATTCATAAAAGTGGTCACAGGGATGAAGCAGGAAACTACAGGCCGGTGAGCCTCACTTCAGTTGTTGGAAAAATAATGGAAGTGTTGCTGAAAGAAAGGATAGTGTATTTCCTTGAATCTAAGGGGTTACAGGATCTGAGGAAACATGGCTTTACAAAAGGTAAATCGTGCCAAACGAACCTGATTGAATTTTTTGATTGGGTAACCAGAGAGCTGGATCGAGGACATATGCTAGATGTAATTTACTTGGATTTCAGCAAAGCCTTTGATACAGTTCCTCATAGGAGGCTGTTGAACAAACTTGAAGGGCTGAAGTTAGGACCCAAAGTGGTGAACTGGGTCAGAAACTGGCTGTCGGACAGACGCCAGAGGGTGGTGGTTAATGGAAGTCGCTCGAAGGAAGGAAAGGTGACTAGTGGAGTCCCTCAGGGTTCGGTGCTGGGGCCAATCCTGTTCAATATGTATGTAAGTGACATTGCTGAAGGGTTAGAAGGAAAAGTGTGCCTTTTTGCAGATGATACCAAGATTTGTAACAGAGTAGAAGAGGGAGTGGAGAATATGAAAAAGGATCTGCAAAAGTTAGAGGAATGGTCTAATGCCTGGCAACTAAAATTCAATGCAAAGAAATGCAGAGTAATGCATTTGGGGATTAATAATAGGAAGGAACCGTATATGCTGGGAGGAGAGAAGCTGATATGCACGGACGGGGAGAGGGACCTTGGGGTGATAGTGTCCAAAGATCTAAAGGCGAAAAAACAGTGTGACAAGGCAGTGGCTGCTGCCAGAAGGATTCTGGGCTGTATAAAGAAAGGCGTAGTCAGTAGAAGGAAGAAGGTGTTGATGCCCCTGTACAGGTCATTGGTGAGGCCCCACTTGGAGTATTGTGTTCAGTTTTGGAGACCGTATCTGGCGAAAGACGTAAGAAGACTTGAGGCGGTCCAGAGGAGGGCGACGAAAATGATAGGAGGCTTGCGCCAGAAGACGTATGAGGAGAGACTGGAAGCCCTGAATATGTATACCCTAGAGGAAAGGAGAGACAGGGGATATATGATTCAGACGTTCAAATACTTAAAGGGTATTAACATAGAACAAAATCTTTTCCAGAGAAAGGAAAATGGTAAAACCAGAGGACATAATTTGAGGTTGAGGGGTGGTAGATTCAGGGGCAATGTTAGGAAATTCTACTTTACGGAGAGGGTAGTGGATGCCTGGAATGCGCTCCCGAGAGAGGTGGTGGAGAGTAAAACTGTGACTGAGTTCAAAGAAGCGTGGGATGAACACAGAAGATTTAGAATCAGAAAATAATATTAAATATTGAACTAAGGCCAGTTACTGGGCAGACTTGCACGGTCTGTGTCTGTGTATGGCCGTTTGGTGGAGGATGGGCAAGGGAGGGCTTCAATGGCTGGGAGGGTGTAAATGGGCTGGAGTAAGTCTTAACAGAGATTTCGGCAGGTGGAACCCAAGCATAGTACCGGGTAAAGCTTTGGATTCTTGCCCAGAAATAGCTAAGAAGAAAAAAAAAAAAATTATAAATTGAATCAGGTTGGGCAGACTGGATGGACCAATCGGGTCTTTATCTGCCGTCATCTACTATGTTACTATGTTACTATGTCCTATTTGGAGTAATCATTTATTCTTAATTGATAAGAAATGTTTTTCTTGGTCATCTTGGTACCGGAAAGATATTTGGGATGTTTCTTCTTTATGTCATCCAGATGGTTCCTGGCTTACCTTTCATGAGATGCAAGTTAAGTACTCACTTTTGAACTCTCACTTTTACCAATGGTTGCAAATACGGTCCACAATTAGAAAATCTGGTATTCATTCTTCGACCTTCACTCACACTCCTACACTCTTTACTTTTTCTTACCAATTTTTAGCCGTAGGACAAATTGCCTCCCAATTCTATAAATTACTTAAACACATACAGTTTTCCTCAGCTTCCCTTAAAAAACAGCCATGGGGAAAAGATCTTGATATCTCCATTTCGGACTCCATTTGGGATTCTTTATTGAAGTCTACTTTTCACACTTCTAGGTCCTCCTCTCTTGCACAGAGTCTTTATTTTCTCCTGTATAGAGCACAATGGACTCTTATTAAGTCTAATAGAATTAACCCTTCCTTCTCTAGCTCCTGTTGGACTTGCCATGGTGTTCATGGATCTTTAAAACATCTTCTCTTTTATTGTCCTTCAATACAACCTTATTGGTCATCTGCCTGGATACATTATGTTCCTTATTTCACTTAAACAAAGGGCTGACGTATCAAATGCTGTTGTTAAAATCGTCTGCATCCTCCTTTGACCTTTCCTCATGTGATGCTTTCCTTTTTGACATCTTGATAGCTCTAGCCATAAAGATCCTCCTCAGCTCTTGGAAGGATCTATGAAAAGCTTCACATTCTCAATGGTGGAATTTAGTGTATCAAACATATCGGTTTGAGGCTTATCTAGCCAAAAAATCCAATAATTATCTTAAGTTTCAAAATAATTGGATTTATTTAAAATTGTATCTCCAAAGCTCCATTACTTAACTTAACTTTCTTTTTCTCCTTTCTTTTACTTCTTCTGTTCTTCCTTTCCCCTTATGTTCTATCCTCTTTTTATTTTGTTTGAATCCATATTGTACGTAGTTCAAGGTTGGTTGATGATTTTATAGATTTCTTATGCTCATCTTCCATACTGAGGTTAATGACATTGTCATTTTCATGTCAATTATTTGATTTGATGCTTACTCCTTTTCAACCACATTATTATGTTATCTCACTTTTATGAATGTATAATTGTTTGCTGGATTTTTCTTTTCACAAAAGTCAATAAATAAACTTTGACTTAAAAAAAAAAATAAGATTCAAAGAAATTCAAAACAGCTGACATACATGCTTAGGAAGAATAAAAGAAATGAAAGAAGACATTGAAGAAGTTAGGGGTAAAAAAATCAGAGGTGAACCAATGCAGGAGGCAGATAGGAATGAGGCTTGAAGCTATTTAATCTTGAAGTGAAAGAGCCTGACAAATTCATTAACCAAAGATGAGACTCAGGCTTCTGGGAAGTTAAATTAGAAGCAATAGTAAAAAAAGGTCCTTTTCAGAGAAATACATTTTTTGTAGCATCTTTGAGGGAAAAAGTAATAAGAACAATGGTGCAATTTACACAGGTGGATAAAGGCGAGACAGTTGATGTAGTGTATTTAGATTTCCAGAATGCTTTTGATAAAGTTCCACATGAGAGACTCCTGAGAAAATTAAAGAGTCATGGGATAGGAGGCAATGTTCAACTGTGAATTAAGAATTGGTTATCAGACAGAAAACACAGGGTAGGGTTAAATGGACATTTTTCTCAATGGAGGAAGGTAAATAGTAGTGGTCCGCAGAGATCTGTACTGGGACCAATGCTATTTAACTTATTTATAAATGATCTGGAAATTGGAACTACAAGTGAGGTGATAAAATTTGCAAATGACACTAAACTGTTCAAAGTTTTTAAATGCATGCGGACTGTGAAAAACTGCAGGAAGGCCGTAGGAAATGGCAGTGATGACAGCAATTGAGGTTGGCTATTATGCCACAGTCATATGTGCAGTGGTATATATGTGAATGTGCTGTGAACAATAAGATGAAGACTTAAAAATCTTTAAACCCCAAACTTTCTTTCAAACTTACTGGAAGTTGCATTAGAGGAGAAGCTTCTTCACTCAACGGGTGGTGGACACCTGGATCTCGCTTCCAGGAGAAGTGATAAGACAGAGTACAATAATGGGGTTCAGAAAGGGACTGGATGACTTCCTGGAAGCAAAGGGGATAGCAGAGTACAGATAGAGGGTTACTTCACTGGACATTAGACGAACAGGGTATGGAAGTTGTAGGTTAGGAGCACTTACAGGTCATGGACCTGGGGGGCCGCCGCGGGAGCAGACTGCCGGGCACGATGGACCCCCTGGTCTGACCCGGCAGGGGCAATGCTTATGTTCTTATGTTCACACACACACGTGACTGCAGGCAGGCTTCACCAGCTTCACTAAGTTTCTTTACTAAAGCGCTGCGAAGGTAAGGGGGAGGGAGATAGATTTGGCCGCAGGTAGGGAGGAAAGGGGCCGCGCGCGGTCGGTAAGCGCGTGCCTTCCCTCCCTTAACTCCAGGGACAAGGCCATTCACCGCTCCATGGGGCAGTGGATGGCCTTGTCCTTGTGCCTGCAGTGAGCACTCACCCCCCCCCCCCGTTTCGGTTGATTACCCGCAGCTAGCCACAGCTAGCCGCGGGTAACTGCCACCGTGTCATTCTCTATTTAGCACCACCCTTTCTCTGTTCACACCCATCTGTCTAGCATCACTCCCTTTCTCTTCCATCTCTCTAATCCAGAATTCCTTTCTCTATTTCCTTCCCTCCTTCCCATTTGTTCAGCATTCCACTATATTTCCTTTCCTCCCCTTCCACCCATCCAGCATCAATCCCCTCCTTCCCCTCCCTGTGATCCAGTATTATCTTCGCTCTTACCTCTCCTCCTCTTCCACCCATTTATTCATCATAATCCTCTCTCTCCTTCCTTCTTTGCCAATCTATTATTTTCCCTGAAACCTGCCTACCTTATTCTTTTCTGTTGTGGCTGTTGTCACTACTGTGTCTCTGAGACCAGAGCAGGAATGAGCACCAGGAAGCCTTCAAGCCATGTACTCACCTTGATGGTTTTATCTCTTTTGACATGTTCCACATGTGGCGTGGAGTGCTGAACCAGCAGGCACAAGCACAGTGACATGAAGGCTTCCCAGAAATTATTATTGTTGCTGTTTGATTGCTGCTGCAGAGCAGGCAAAACAGGTAGCAGTGGTGCTCACAGCCCTTAAAATTTGTGCTCTCCAGCCATTCATCCTGCTCTTAGTGGGTTGTGTCTGACCTGGTATAGAGGAATTATGACCCCTTTTTTCTGCTGGTTATGCCTAAGTGCAGCAAACATTCTTCTGACCTTGGCCACCATCTTATCACATTGTTTTGCCATCTTCAGATCCTCAGACATTACCACCCTGTGGTCTCTTTCCTGGTCCATGATCCTATGGGGTCCTTATACTAAGGTGCGCTAACTGATTTAGCGTGCACTAATTGATTTAGGGCGCACTAACAATTAGCACATGTGAAATGCATTATATTCTAATAATAATAATAATAACAGTTTATATACCGCAGTACCATTAAGTTCTATGCGGTTTACAAAAGATTAGTGAAGTACAAGTTGAGTTGACGTACAAGTTGAATTAGCTTAAGGGATGTGGGAACAATAGGGAGAAAGGGCAGGAACACCGTTAGGGAGGGGAAAGAGAGAAGTGGGTCAGCTGTCTAGCTATTTCAGGAATAGGTGAGTTTTGAGGCGTTTCCTGAATACCTCATAAGTGGTGGGCAATAGGAGTTGTTCTAGGTCTTTACCCCATAGAGCTGCTTGATGTGAGAGAAGATGCTCATGGTGTTTTTTTAGTTTGCATCCTCTAACCGGGGGAGAAACGAAAAGCAAGTGGGAGCTTCTCTTGTGTTTGTTGGCTGAGAAGGAGAAGAGGTCAGTGATGTATTTAGGGGTTAGACCATAGAAAACTTTAAAACAGAGGCAGGCGAGCTTAAACTTTACGCGAGCTTCCATCGGCAGCCAGTGCAGCTGTTTGAAGTATGGTGTCATGTGATCGAACTTCGTTAGACCGAAGATTAGTCTGACCGCAGTGTTTTGCATTAGTTGTAAGCGTCGTATATTCTTTTGGGGGATTGTTAAGTATGCGATGTTACAGTAGTCGAGTTGACTTAATACGAGGGATTGTACCAGGATTCTGAAGGCAGAGTTATCAAAGTATGCTTTAATGGATTTAAGTTTCCAGAGGGTGAAAAAACCCTTTTTGATTAGGGAGTCCACCTGGTCTTTCATGGTGAGGCATTGGTCCAGAGTTACACCCAGTATTTTAATGGTGGGCTGTATGGGGTAGTTATGTTTGTTGATGTCTAGTGGAGTTTTGGTGTCAAGAGGGCGCGGTGAAGCGACAAAGAATTTTGTCTTCTCAGTATTGAGCTTGAGTTTGAAGTCTGTCATCCAATGCCCCATCACGTTTATGGCTTCTGATGCTTTTGGAATTGTTTCCGAGATGGAGTTGGCAAATGGGATGATGATCGTAAAGTCATCAGCGTAACTGAATAATTTTATCCCCAGCTGGGTTAGTTGAACGCTCAATGAGGTCATGTAGATATTGAAAAGCAGAGGGGATAGTGGGGACCCTTGCGGAACGCCGGATGGGTTGCTCCAGGTGTTGGAGAGATCATTGTTGAAGCGAACCTGATAGGTGCGGGATGAAAGGAAACCATGAAACCAGTTTAGCACTTCGCCTCTGATGCCAATAGCATCTAGACACTGTAGCATTTTCGCATGGTCTACAAGGTCGAAGGCAGAGCTCATGTCGAATTGCATGAGCAGGGCATTGAGGCCTTTGCTTAAAAGTAGGTGCAAGTAATCTAAGATGGCCGCAATTGCCGTTTCTGTGCTGAAAAGCGGTCTAAAGCAGGATTGAGTCTCATGAAGGAGTGAGAACTGGTCCAGATATTCCATTAATTGGGAGTGTACCAGCCCCTCCATGATCTTTACAATGAGTGGTATGGAAGCAATTGGTCTGTAATTGGTAACTAGGGCTGACGATTCTTTGCTATTTTTTAGGATAGGGGTTATTATTATGTGGCCTTTGTTGGTGGGGAATTTTCCGTTTTTCAGGTTATGGGCTAAGTAGTGCAGTAGAGATAATTTAAATTCAAGTGGTGCCGCTTTCATGATTTCCGGGGGACATGAGTCCAGGAAGCAGTATGATTTGGAGTATTTGTTATATAATTTGGTATAGTTATTCCAATCTATGTCTTGAAAGGAATCCCAGAACATGTCTGCAGGGGTTTCATTTCCTTGTGTGTTAGCTATATGGTGATCACTAGGTTCTTTTATTGAGCAATTGTTTCTTAGTTTTTTAATTTTTGAGTCAAAGTGCAGGGCTAGGTCGTTCGCTAAAGGTAATTTAAAGTTGTGTGTGGGTAGAGTGTAACGGGTGGTGTCAAATAGGTTAGTAACCAGATAGAACAGCTCTTTTGTATTAACTCCTCGTGAGCTGTTGCAGGATGAATTGATTTTGTTTGAGTAGAATGCTCTGCGTTTATCTTTTATTAGTTGTTTGTAGGTTTTTATATTGGCTCTCCAATTGTTACAGTCTGATAATTCTCCTGTTTTTTTCCATATTCTTTCTAGACATCTGGCTAACTGTTTCATTTTTAGGAGATCGAACCATTTGTTATATTTATTTGCATTACTTTTATTGGTATGTTTAGGTGCAATGTTGTCTAAAATGCAGGTGCTGGTAGTGGTCCAGTGATCCCAGAAATCAACTTCTTCCTCTACCTCTGTTTGTAGTTTATATTGCGCCCAGTAGTTATCTGGGTTGATGTGGCCTCTCATGAGATGTTCTTTTTTTTATTTTTGGTCGAGTAATTTTTTTTTCGTTGGAACCAGATTAGCTTGAAGTAGAAAGTAAAGTGGTCGGACCAGATGTCGTGGCACCAGGTGCCTCCTGGTAAGGAGATGGTGGGGTCTGGGATTTCATTTGTGGACATGGCTACTACGTCTAGATGGTGGCCTTTTTTGTGAGTTTGTGCGGGGGGAGGGAGGTTGTAGTTAAGTAGGGATAGGAAGTTTTTGAATTCTTTCGTGTCTGTGTTGTCCTCTTCATTGAAATGTATGTTTATGTCTCCTGCGATAATATTGTAGGAGGAACTAAGAGAGTTGTGTAGGACGAATTCACAAAAGTCCTCTTTGGCTTTTGACCAGCTTTTCGGTGGGACGTAGAATAGTATGCATGAGAGGGAATCTTCTAAGTGGATGTTACTGATTTTACAGGCTAGGATTTCTAGTTGGTTGGATGTTTTGGAGTCCATAAGTTCGAACTCGAATCCTTCTTTGAGAAGAATTGCTAATCCTCCTCCTTTTTTTCCCTCACGGTTTAGTGTAAGGATTTTGAAATTGTCGGGAAGGAGATCAGTAATTATTGGGTCATCTTCAGACAGTAGCCAAGTTTCGGTTAGAAAGAGGCAGGATATTTGCTTGCTGATGATCCAATCTTTGATTAGAAAGGCCTTGTTCCTGACTGATCTAGTGTTAAGATAAGCACAGGGGATAGTAGTGGATGTGATGGGATTGGTATAGGTAATGGTTCTTATGGGTTTTACTACCCTTGTTCTTTTTTTGAGAGTGCGTTGATGTGTTCTTTTGTTTGAGATAATGCTAATGTTATATGTTTTGTCTTCTTGTGGAATGGAGATGTGCTTGGTCGATAAAGCGGGGAAATGGGTAAATTGTAGTTGAGGGTAGAGAGTGTGAATCTCTTTGATGCTAATACATAGCATGTAGAGTAGTAATATTAATAAGAGATTCATGGTTGGATTGTGAAAGGGTTGGGGTGGAAAAGAAGATAAGTTAAATGGAAGTTGGTTTTGAGACGTCTCTGACCGTTTAGAGTCTAACAATGCATGCGTCTAACAGTGCATGCGTCTAACAGTACATGCCACTAAGTTCTTCATGCATCTAACAGTACATGCCATTAAAATTAACAGTACTTGTCATTAACAGTTTTCATGTGACTATCAGAACCTGTTCCTAGCGACTCATGCGTCTAATAGTACATGTCGTTAGTATTAACTGTGCATGAGCCTAACGGTTTTTCATGTGACTATCAGTACGTGCTCCCAACAATACATGCGTCTAACAGTACATGCTACTAAGATTCTTCATGCGTCTAACAGTACATGCTACTAAGTTCTTCATGCGTCTAACAGTACATGCGTTTAACAGTACATGCTACTAAGATTCTTCATGTGTCTAGCAGTGCATGCCATTAACATTAACAGTACATGCCACTAACAGATTAACATGAAGTTTAACATGCCACTAGCAGTTTAACATACGACTATCAGTATAAATATTTTTTTTGTTTGTTTAAGCAACTAACAGTGCATGCCACTAGGAGTTTGTCAAGCGTCTAATGGTATCAGTGCTTCTGATGGTTGCACATGCTTCTAATACTTGTTGTAAGAGAAGGTCCGGTCTATGGGGGCTGTTAGGCCGTCACACAAAGGGCGCTTCACCTTCGCCACGCGCCTTAGGCGCTGCTGCTCTAAAACAAGGAGAACCCCGCTGGCTCGGGGGGGGGGGGCGGAGCGGTGCTCGCACGCCTCGGTGGAACAGGCTCCCGATGTGCTTTTTCGGCCCGCTGCTGCTCTAAATCAAGGAGAACCCTGCTGGCTCGGGGGGGGGGGGGCGGAGCGGTGCTCGCACGCCTCAGTGGAGCAGGCTCCCGACGTGCTTTTTCGGCCCGCTGCTGCTCTAAAACAAGGAGAACCCCGCTGGCTCGGGGGGGGGGGCGGAGCGGTGCTCGCATGCCTCGGTGGAGCAGGCTCCCGACGTACTTTTTCGGCCCGCTGCTGCTCTAAAGCAAGGAGAACCCCGCTGGCTCGGGGGTGGCGGAGCAGTGCTCGCATGCCTCGGTGAAGCAGGCTCCCGAAGTGCTTTTTCGGCCCGCTGCTGCTCTAAAGCAAGGAGAACCCCACTGGCTCGGGGAGGGGGGGCGGAGTGCTAAATCGATTAGTGCGCCTTAGTAAAAGGACCCCTATATTTTTCCACATTAAAGTTTAACTTTCCAAGTACTAGACCAAGATTCTAATTTTTGAAGATCACTTTTCATGTATTCCACTTCCTCTATGGCAGTGGTCTCCAACATGTGGTCCAAGGGCTACATGCAACCCCCCAAATCCTCCATTGTGCCCTCAAACAGTTGGCTGAAATGTTCTTCAAATACTGTAAATATGTTAATTTCAGTCTGGCTCACTTGATAAAGTAACTGCAAACAATCTTTTGTGTGTTACTCGGGTGTCTTATTTATGGAATTTGGTACTGTTGACAATGCAAAATAAAGTGAGTTTTTAAAATATATAGTATACCATATTTTTCAGTCCATAAGACACACTTTTTCCACCCCCAAAAAGGCGTTGCTGTTGGAAACAGAGCCCGGATGAGCATGTGGCATGGAGCACACTGTGATAAGTCGGCTGCATGTGATAAGTTGGCTGCATTTACCTGCTCGTTAGGTTGCTCCACTATGCTGGAGGGGAGCGGGCTCAGCACGAAGATGAAAGGTGGGGGCACAAAAATGGGGCTAGGTCAGTTCAGTGATGGGGCGAAGATGGTATAGTAAGGAGACAGGATGTGTCTGTTGTGTATAGGGCATAACAAGGAAAAGGGTAGCACAAGGAAAGGATGGTGATGGAGGGATACAGGAAGGCAGTGGGGTAATGGAGTTGAAAGTACAGGTTGAAGATGGGATGAAAGAGAGGATTAGTGCAACTGCAAGGAAGATAGGACTGTGCAAGGAGCAGATGGGGAGAGGCTACAGAGCCTGGCAGGGAGTGTGGGGTTGGGTGCAGAGCCTGGCAGGGAGTGAGGGAGGCTGGATGCACAATTTGGTTCAGAATGGTTTTTTTTTCTTGTTTTCCTACTCTAAATCTAGGGTGCGTCTTATGGTCTGGTGCGTCTAATGGAGCGAAAATACGGTACATGAAGTTTTGTAGAATCAATGTTAGTATTAATTTTTAATGTTTAATATTCAGTCTGGGCCAACAAAAACCTAAGTATGTACCAATACACAAAATGTAAATCAAAACACTAAAAATTGGTACAGAAATGATATGATCCCCGTACAATTCTTAACCATCGATGGTATGAGTAAATGCACTACTAGTTAAATCCTAGGAAAATTCAAACAAGAAAAAGGCACTATTTAGTACGAGCCTGCAGGAACCCTTAAGAAGACCAATGGCTCCAGACAGGTATTTATTGAGTGACAAGCACTTTAGATTGAAATCTAAATAAATCCTGCCCCGTACATCATCATGCCATTTATAAAATGTGATAAATAAACTGGTGCAATAATCAAGTGCATGAACGCCACCAAAGAGGTAGCAGAAGGGGAAAATATCAACATATAAGGAGATGATAGAAAGAGCCCTGCCAGGGGAATTCTCATAAAAATATATATAAGTCCAAAATAACTATAAACTGAAGACCGGGGTCAAAAAAATAAACAAAAAAACAAAAAATCCCCCAGAAATCCAAAGTCCACACAATACAACCAGTGAAAAACTCAAAAAAGTGAAAAAAATAATGAAAAAATGCACAGCGGAATAAATGTACCCCCAAAAAGGAAAAATGTAGAAATGTGAAAGAGTCCACAATCAAATGTAATATAAGAAGTCCGTGAACAAGCTGAAGACAAAAACTCCCTGACGCCCGCTATGCATTTTTCATTATTTTTTTCACTTTTTTGAGTTTTTCACTGGTTGTATTGTGTGGACTTTGGATTTCCGGGGGATTTTTTGTATCTTGAAATCTTTGAGCTGCGAACAGTTCCTTCTGAGCCTCAACATCTGAGAAAACGGCAAACTTTTTTAAAGATGTAATTCAATATCTTCCCTATTTCCAACAAATGAGTCTAAGATTTGCTTTTTCCAGAGGAAAAAATCTGAAAGAATTTTTAAGGCAACAGCCAACTGGCAAAATGGTAACCAATTTTCTTCTGACAGGACACTTTAAGTGTGATTACTGCTCTTTTTGTGACTTTTCTCTACAGATTAAAGATTTAACCAATTTTATCATCAAAAAGACATACAAGTTAAAGAACCTCAGCACTTGTAAATTGGACTATGTGGTTTATGTAATTATTTGCCCATGTCCAAAAATTTATGTTGGCACGACAACAAGACAGTTTAAGACACGGCTTGCAGAACATAAATCTAACATCAAAAGAGCCATTGTCAAAGAACCACTATTTAGATACAACCCACACATTTAATAACTTTAAAGGTTTTGTGATTGATGTAGTTAAAAAGAATGATAGGGGAGGCGATCGTGGCTTAATTTTGAAATGCAGAGAATGCCACTGGATTTTTATTTTACAAACATTGGCTACGTATGGGCTCAATAACAGGATTGATTGGTCTCCTTTCTATTGAAACAATTCTTTATAAACAGTTTAAGACATGGCTTGCAGAACATAAATCTAACATCAAAAGAGCCCTTTGTCAAAGAACCACTATTTAGATACTACCCACACATTTAATAACTTTAAAGGTTTTGTGATTGATGTAGTTAAAAAGAATGATAGGGGAGGAGATCGTGGCTTAATTTTGAAACGCACACACACCCAATGTGAGTGCAAATAGTTGTCAGTTTAGTGGGCGTTCCCCCCCCCCCACACACACACATATCCCCTCTGAGCGCTAACAGTAATAGTTTTTAGGCGGCGCACAGAAGTCTTATACACAACTGTCAGCGTGGCAATGTCCTGCGTGGTTTTGACGCGTCACCATGTTATTTAGCTCATTGGCAGTATTGGGCTCCTGAGGAGCCTTGTTAAAGAAGCTGGAGTTTCCTAAAGGTGAAGAGTGTTACCTCCCCCATACCCCATACACCTAAAGCCCTTCCCCATAGACTTCCCAAAGACCTCTGAACATACCATTTTGAATCCCTAGTGATCTAGGAGTTCTGGAAGGGGGGTATCAATCTCCAGTCAATCCTGCCTCACTGCACCAAGTTCAAGATGGTGCCAGAGACTTCAAACAGTATAAATACAGCAAAAGTTCCTTGTATGACAACTAGAACCCAACTCTGCCTTGAAACATCCATTAACTACCAATGAAAAGATCTGAATAAAATTCAAATCTATCTGTCTGTCTGTCTTTCTATGAGCAGGCATCAGTAACAAAGGCAATAGGATTGCAAGATATCAAGAGTGGCACAAAGACTCCAGGGCACCGAAAGAGGGACAGAGACCTTTAGCACTCTTATGAAGACTCTAAGCCACCAATATAAGAACAAGGTGCACAAGCAGTGGAATGAAGAGGCCAAAATGCTAGCTAAGGGTTAACTTGCAACCAATTTCTTCTTAATGATGACGTAAAAATATCTCAACACAGCAATATTCACAGAGTCCACTGAGATATAACCCATGCAATATTGATATATATTCTATGAGGACCTAATGGGGTATCAGACAGCCCGACAAACAGCCTAGTTTGAAGGGGATAAATTCTTCATTTGCCCACGGTACCTCCTCCTCCATACTTATTCTTTTTTTCTATTTTTTCTATATTGCTTTTCTTGTCAATTCTGATGATTTATCTTATCATTTCATAAACTTTTTTTGTATAAATTATTTGTCAATTGAAAATACTTAGCTTTCGGATTCTTTGTCAAGGCGACATGGGGAAAACTGAAACCCAAGAAACATTGCAATTAAAACTATGAAATACTTAACTCAAAACAGTATCCTGAGGATAGCCTAACCCTCCCACTGCTTAAACACAACTTGCTTACCTATTATTGTGAACATACACAGCGTACCGCCAACGGACTTTTAACAAAACAAGCCGCGGCGTACTGACTCTGGAAGTTAAATACCCCTCCTATATGACGACATTTCCGGGGGGGAAAACTCATCTACACTAACCATACATTTAAAATTTTAAAGGGACTGACCATATGTTAAAGGTCCGCTTGAGCCAACCAGTCGGATGACTCATTAAGCCCCTTAGGGGACATAGTATCTAGTATAAACATCCACCGGAGTTCACATCGGTTAAGCCTCCGGACAGTGTTCCCACTCTCCCACCCTACTATGATGTGGTCTAAAACTCGCCACTTCAAATCTTTTAAGGTATGGCCACAGCTTATCCAATGACGGACAAGCGGGGAAGATTCATTGTGAGTATGCACTCTAGATTTATGCTCCGTAAGACGGACCCGTATAGGGCGAGTAGTTCTACCCACATACAGCTTGGGGCAGGGGCACTGTATTACGTAAATAACGTTATCAGAATTACATGTAGTGTATTGTGCTTGATCTTAAATATTTCCCCTGTACTGGGATGGGTCCAAACTTCCCCTGATATAGTGTAACTGCACCATTGACATTGGCCACACTGTCCGGAGGCTTAACCGATGTGAACTCCGGTGGATGTTTATACTAGATACTATGTCCCCTAAGGGGCTTAATGAGTCATCCGACTGGTTGGCTCATGCGGACCTTTAACATATGGTCAGTCCCTTTAAAATTTAAAATGTATGGTTAGTGTAGATGAGTTTCCCCCCCCCCCCTGGAAATGTCGTCATATAGGAGGGGTATTTAACTTCCAGAGTCAGTACGCCGCGGCTTGTTTTGTTAAAAGTCAGTTGGCGGTATGCTGTGTATGTTCACAATAATAGGTAAGCAAGTTGTGTTTAAGCAGTGGGAGGGTTAGGCTATCCTCAGGATACTGTTTTGAGTTAAGTATTTCATAGTTTTAATTGCAATGTTTCTTGGGTTTCAGTTTTCCCCATGTCGCCTTGACAAAGAATCCAAAACGCGTTGGTGTTTAGGGGAATGATTTCAAGGCTGAAAGCTAAGTATTTTCAATTGACAAGTAATTTATACAAAAAAAAGTTTATGAAATGATAAGATAAATCATCAGAATTGACAAGAAAAGCAATATAGAAAAAAAGAATAAGTATGGAGGAGGAGGTACCGTGGGGCAAATGAAGAATTTATCCCCTTCAAACTAGGCTGTTTGTCGGGCTGTCTGATACCCCATTAGGTCCTCATAGAATATATATCAATATTGCATGGGTTATATCTCAGTGGACTCTGTGAATATTGCTGTGTTGAGATATTTTTACGTCATCATTAAGAAGAAATTGGTTGTAAGATGGCTCAAATGCAAGGAAATCCATTAGTTTTTTCATTTTCGGAAGAAAAAAGAACTGAATTGTTGAATAGGCCTACCCTGATTGAGGGAGGGATATCAACCATGAGTTCATCATCATGGTTAGAGTTGGAGACCCAACAGAAGAAACTGGTGAGAGCAGAATTGCATGCTAATACCCTGGCACAATATGTATCAACTTCCATGATTCCACGAGGGCTACGAATACAAAAAGGCCCTATGTTGTTTTCCAATGAAGCTCAGTTTCAAGAGAAATGGTGCGCCATTCTTAATAAGTGTAGTTTTGACCTTATGCTACTAATCATTGAACAAATTACATTGTTGGAAACTGAATTGAAAAAAACGATTGAAAAATCTAAAGCATTGATTCATCAGTCATGTGCCAGTGAGACAGATTTCACTACACTAGAGAGTGATCAGAATATCAAAATTGATAATTATAGAGAATTAATTAAACAATCCAAAATTAAAAAGTACAGAAGGGATGAGAGAGACTATGCCACCAATCAAGTATATTTATGGTTATTTAGGGGTAATGTTATGCAGAAGCAACCCTTTGAGGAGGACCCGCTGTCCACTGACTCCAGCTCCACCAGTAGTCAAGGTGGAGGTCCCTCTGTGATGAGGGGGCAACGTGGCCAGGGGTGATTTCAACAGCGAGGACCCAGGGGAAGACAAAAAGACCGCAGATTGAGAAGAGTGGGATTTCAGGGACAACAACAAGGGTACTCTCAGGGTCCCCAGACGAGGTCCCAATTTCGGACCAATCAGCCGTAGTAAACCTTACCATGACGGAGCTCAGCCCGATACAGGAGCAAGTTTTAAATCTGGGATTGGGCTTCGTTCCAACAGCTAGATACGAGGCCTTTAACACCCGACTATCGATATATAGTTTACTACGTAAGCTGCATCTGAAAATGTTTTTTCAGGATCATCAAACCTGTAACGACGGGACGCTGATATCTAATAAGTCTAGTTGGTGCCCTACATCCCCTCTGCATCCCAATCTGATTACATTTTGTGATCTAGTGTTGACAGAAGTGGAGCAAGTGGAAAGGCAAATGGCCCATATCCAACCTCAGTTCAATATGACTTATGCTGAATGGTGTGCTTTACAGGAATTGCGAGATGACACATCAAAAATGATCTCTCGAGCGGATAGTGGTGTAGTCTAAAGAACAGTACCTAAGAGAGGCTCATCGGCAGTTGGATGACCCGTGCTTTTATCAATGCTTACCAGAAGATCCCGCAACTGAACTGAAACGTATCATCTCTACTTTGGTCTCTAAAGCCTATAAATCGAAAATGATCACCTCTAGAGAAGCAGCCTTTCTTAACCCCAGTTTTCATGTTACACCTATTATATACTTTCTTCCGAAAACACATAAAAATATTTCTAATCCCCCAGGACGCCCTATAGTATCCATGCGGAACTCTCTACTAGAGCCTTTGTCCAAATTTCTGGATATCTTTTTGAAACAGAAGGTCTCTTCCATCAGATCATTCATAAAAGACACTACTCACATGCTCAGAATCATTGCTGATATAGAAGCCTGGGAACCCCATTGGATATTAATCACATTGGACATGACAGCTTTATATACTATGATTCCTATGGACAGTGCTCTTGCTTTAATAAGACGTATATGTATGGAACAAACAATCCGGCCGCATCTATCTTTGGATGTTCTCATGGAAATGGCCACCTTGGTTTTAACCCAAAGCTACTTTTGGTTCCATAATGAATTCTATCTGCAGAAGCACGGGATAGCCATGGGGGCATCTCTAGCTCCCTCCTTAGCTGCCTTATTTATGGCAGATTTGGAGGAGGGCCAGATTTATCATGTGGCGGGCTTTAAAAATGTGAAAATTTGGAGGAGGTATCTAGATGACATATTTTGTATATGGACTTCAACTGAAGAAGACTTGACACAGTTTATTGAAGCGTTGAATGTACTGGATAGCAATATCAAATTTACAGCTACTATAAAACATCAGGAGATTCCGTTTTTGGATATTTTAGTGAGGAAGGGGGTTACTCATCTTCAAACTTCATTATATAGAAAAGAAACAGACCGCAACAGCCTCTTACGCTTCCACAGTTTTCACCCTGAGAATCTAAAGAGAAGCTTGCCTATCAGTCAATTTTTGAGACTGAGAAGAATTTGTAATTCCATAGATGACTTCCGTGTACAAGCTAAAAGAATGAAAACAAGATTTTATCAGCGTGGATATCCCTATGCTACAGTTAAATATGCTTATAAAAGAGCTAAATATGCGCATAGAGAGTGGCTGTTGCAGGATACCAGTAGGGATGACAATCCTCTGGATACGGTGGCCTTTGTCCAGGAGTATTCTACCCTTGCCCACCGGGTTTCCCAAATTGTTAAGAAACATTGGCATATCCCCAGGTTGGCAATTCCCACTTTGGATGATCATCCTATATGTTCTTATAGGCGAAGAAGAAATCTAGGTGAATATTTAAATCACAATAAATTTCAGGAAAGAGTTCCGTTCATCAGTGGGAGTCACCTTCCGTGTGGCCAATGTCAATGGTGCAGTTACACTATATCAGGGGAAGTTTGGACCCATCCCAGTACAGGGGAAATATTTAAGATCAAGCACAATACTACATGTAATTCTGATAACGTTATTTACGTAATTCAGTGCCCCTGCCCCAAGCTGTATGTGGGTAGAACTACTCGCCCTATACGGGTCCGTCTTACGGAGCATAAATCTAGAGTGCATACTCACAATGAATCTTCCCCGCTTGTCCGTCATTGGATAAGCTGTGGCCATACCTTAAAAGATTTGAAGTGGCGAGTTTTAGACCGCATCATAGTAGGGTGGGAGGGTGGGAACACTGTCCGGAGGCTTAACCGATGTGAACTCCAGTGGATGTTTATACTATGTCCCCTAAGGGGCTTAATGAGTCATCCGACTGGTTGGCTCAAGCGGACCTTTAACATATGGTCAGTCCCTTTAAAATTTTAAATGTATGGTTAGTGTAGATGAGTTTCCTCCCCCCCCCCCCCGGAATTGTCATCATATAGGAGGGGTATTTAACTTCCAGAGTCAGTACGCCGCGGCTTGTTTTGTTAAAAGTCCGTTGGCGGTACGCTGTGTATGTTCACAATAATAGGTAAGCAAGTTGTGTTTAAGCAGTGGGAGGGTTAGGCTATCCTCAGGATACTGTTTTGAGTTAAGTATTTCATAGTTTTAATTGCAATGTTTCTTGGGTTTCAGTTTTCCCCATGTCGCCTTGACAAAGAATCCGAAACGCGTTGGCGTTCAGGGGCATGATTTCAAGGCTGAAAGCTAAGTATTTTCAATTGACAAGTAATTTATACAAAAAAAAGTTTATGAAATGATAAGATAAATCATCAGAATTGACAAGAAAAGCAATATAGAAAAAAAGAATAAGTATGGAGGAGGAGGTACCATGGGGCAAATGAAGAATTTATCCCCTTCAAACTAGGCTGTTTGTCGGGCTGTCTGATACCCCATTAGTTCCTCATAGAATATATATCAATATTGCATGGGTTATATCTCAATGGACTCTGTGAATATTGCTGTGTTGAGCTAAGGGTTAAAGCAGCAAAGACTTTGGCAGGAAGACTCCAAAGCACCAGAAAAGGGGTAAATGTGGCATCACGATTGGTAGCACTCTTTTCAGATTATTTTCAGTCAAGTGTTTGTGTGCTCTGCATCACAAAGTCTGGCTTTACTCTGATATGCAAATTCATTCAGTGCCTAACCCTTCTTTCTTTAGCACAACTGAATGAAGATGCAATGCAGCACAGCTAGTACTGAACACAGAGTTTCTTGGCAACCCTACCTTGTGCAATTGTACTGTATCAGCCAATCTAAGAACATTTTGACTGCTTTCTGTATTGATGATCAAAGCAGTATATGTTCAGACATGTTTCCCATTCGAACCCACATCAAAATGTCTTCATTCTTTGCCACAAATAATAGTATAAACATAGTTTTAATTACTTATTTAACCATGCTGTCAGCCTTTGCTGTATATACTCTCTTATTATCACTGAGATGCTTTGTCAACAGACACATGTTCCGCATTGTCTCTGTCTTTGATGAGAAATAGCTTTCTACTTTCCTTGTTGTCTTCCAAAGAGCACATTTGAGTTCTTTATTTCGTAAGCCATAGATAAGGGGGTTTAGAAGGGGGATAGCCGTTATATATACTATAGTAAGTAGTTTATTTTGGTTCACTGAAAACGCAGAGCTCGGTCTCATATACACACCCATGGAAGTGCCATAGAATAAGATAACAACTGTCAGGTGAGAGGAGCAAGTAGAGAAGGTCTTGTACCTCCCCTCCACAGAATGAATCTTGAGAATAGCAGAAATAATAAACACATATGATGCTATTGTTAGCAGGAACGGACTAAATGCAAACAATGAACCTACAATATAATTTACAATTTCAATGAAGTAGGCCCCTGAACATGCCAGTTTCATCAGTGCCGTGATGTCACAGAAAAAATGGTTAATTATATTTGACCCACAAAAAATCAGCCTTGATGCAAATACAACATGAGCCAATGGATCCATAAAACCAATTATCCAGGAAGCTGCGACAAGAACACCATAGACTTTCTTGTTCATAATGATTGTATAGCGCAAGGGATTGCAGATAGCAACATAGCGATCATAGGCCATGGCAGTGAGAAGGTAAAACTCGGTACATGTGCAGGACAGGAAGAGATAGAGTTGCGTGAGGCATGCTGTAAAAGAGATGGCTTTAATCTTCGTGATGAGCATTGCTAACAGTCTCGGGACTGTGACAGTCACATAGAAGATTTCCAGGAAAGACAAGTTGATGAGGAAGAAGAACATGGGGTTGTGCAGGTGGGAATCAGAGCACACTGCAGAAATAATAAGAAAGTTCCCTGTCAAAGATATCAGATAAATCACCAAAAACCCAAGGAAAAGGAGGAGCTGCAACTCAGGAATATCAGAGAACCCTAGAATGATGAATTCTGTCACCGTGGAGTGATTCACGGTTTGCATTTCTTCCAGTTCCTTAGCTGCTAGAATAAAAAGGTAAAAAAAGAGAAAAGGAAATTTTAGACAGAGACCAATAAAAATGAATTGTCTTAATTAACTAAAGTTAATCAAATTAATTATATAGGGTGGCCCAAAAGTAGATATACAGTATTTATTCATTCTTTTTATTTTGCAGGTATTATGTAGGTATAATACAGCATTGAATGAAAATCAAGTAAAAGCGAAATGATGTAACTGATACAAAAACTTCACATGAATGTTATTCGTGACATTTGTAAAAAGAAATAATGAATAAATATTGTATACCTACTTTTGGCCCACCCTGTGTATTGCATGCTATTAGTTTATATAGTATTTGTATTTTAACTATGTATATATTTACAACACATGTGGCAGTAATTAACCAATTTAATGCATTCTGCACATCAATAGATCAGGTTTTAAAATTAGAACTGGAATTTTACAGGAACCCAAGATTAGAGATCTGTACATCTTTGTAATGAAATTTAATTGCCATTTGTCTAAATTTTCAGACATTCCCAAAATTGCAGTTGTGCTGCATCAGGGCACCAGAATAGAGGAACCGATTTACAGAATTGACCCAAATGACTTGAGCAATGACTTTCCTTTGACCTGGTCTTTCTCATAAGAGCAAAGGAACCAATTTTCAGACTGCAGGAGGTAACTGGCATTGAATTTCTGGTCTGTATTTTAGCCATGGTTGACATTGCTGGCCAAGCCAATATTCATTGGCTGACAGGCTAGGTCATAGCAGCCAAAGATAAACCTGCAATTTATGTGGGTCTATCTGGCTGCTAAACTTAGCCAGTTGGCCAATGAATATTGGCTCTGACCAATTATGTCATGCGGCACAGTCAATGACCAAGCTAACCACTGACTGGTATATTCAGCAGGAGATAGTGTGGACTAGAGAATGACATGGGGATAAATTTTCCCTGTCCCCATGGGATCTCTCTATCCCCGTCCTGTCCCTGCCTCCATCCCTGTTCCTGCCTCATACTTGCAAGCTCTGTCCTCATCTGCATAAGCCTTAAACACTTTAAAATCATAAGTGTTTGAGGCTTATGTGGTTAAAACAGAACTTGCAGGAATGGGGCAGTGGCAGGGACAGAGACAGGGAAAGAACTCATGGGGTCAAGATGGAGATATTGAGATCCTGTGGGGATGAGGACAAATTTGTTCCTGTGCCAATATTAGCAGTTACCCAGCTTAGCACTATTTAGCCAGCCAGGAGCCATTTTTGGTTGACTAAATAGTGCTGAATATCAACTGAAAAGCCTTGCAATAAATCCATATGGTCAGTGACCAAGATGTGCAGATAAATAGCCACAATCACTGTTCCCTCTAAGCTGTGCGCTTGTGCGCGTGCACACATCTTGCCGAACCCGCACACACAAATTAAAATAGCGCGCACAAAAAATAAATTTTTGCCTAAAATGATTTATTGAAATGAGACTTTATGTTACATAAAGTGTAACTAACATAAAGTATAACTAAAATTACATTGTGTTTTCGTTAATTCAGACTAAACTCAAAGACCTGCCCGTAAATGCCCATAACTGAACTCCGGGCCCTCTGGCAATTATTTTTATAGCGCACACAAATTTAGTTTTTCTTTAAAATGCGCACAGTTGAAATTTTTTGTGCACACAGCCTATGAAAAATTAGAGGGAACATTGGCCACAACCATCAATTGTTTAGAGCAGGGGTCCTCAAACTACGGTCCGCGAGCCAGATATGGCTCTCCAAGGTCTTTTACCCAGCCCCCGCTTGTGAGTTTATTGCTCATGTTCCTAAATATTGCTGACCTGCTCCATTGTGGCTTTCTCACTATAGTGCTCTGCAGTTCTCACCGCTCCTCACTGTGTGCTGCCAGTAATCCCTAAACATGAGCTAGATGGCCAGACACATAGCGTTGACGCTTCCATGCCCTGTGATCCATCTGCTGAGCACGTGGACTGGTGTGCACAGCCCTGCTGCCACTTGGAGAGTTTTTTGGAAGTTCGGTACAGCTGGCAGGAAACATTTGGCATTAGTGAGTTGCTAGATAGATGGGCTACTTTATTGCAGGGGCTTGATAGTACTTCACTGAACATTCCAAACTTCTAGTATGCTGTTTTGGCTCTTTGTGTGAATTCCAAACCTCATTCTGATGCTCCAATAGCTTCACTCTGTGCGTTCCAAGATTCATTCTGGCATTACCATCTACTTCTTTCTGCAGGTGTTTTAGAGTGCTTTGTTGTGATCCCCCATGACCATCTATTATTTTTTTGATGCTCCAGCGTCATTGGCTGAGGGGGACGCAGTGACTTGATGCGCTGGGG
Organism: Geotrypetes seraphini; assembly: GCF_902459505.1. Taxonomy (NCBI): domain Eukaryota; kingdom Metazoa; phylum Chordata; class Amphibia; order Gymnophiona; family Dermophiidae; genus Geotrypetes; species Geotrypetes seraphini. The sequence goes on along the minus strand of NC_047088.1, from coordinate 87,630,764 downwards.
CTGAGAACATGTTGGTTAAAATTGTTCTTCAGTTTAAATATTGTATTGTTCTTTCATGTTGGTTTCTTTGCACTACAAATAAGATATGTACATGGTTTTATTTTCAAACTATAGTCCGGCTCCCAACTGTCTGTATAGTGAGAAACTAAAGTCTGGCCCCCAACAGTCTGAGGGACCATGAACTGGCCCCCTGTTTAAAAAGTTTGAGGACCCCTGATTTAGAGCAATGGATCTCAAACTTTCTTCCTTTGTGACAGACGATGTTTATCTCCATTACATGCTGAACACTACAGTTCATGGTTGAAAAGTCCTTATATATTATTCATTATTGCTGAAAATGGTGATTGCTAGGAGGGAAAGAGCAGACTTGCTGCATTTCCAATTGGGGTTGGTGGCAGCAGTGAGCATTGTGGGTAATGGTGAAGCAGAAAGGACCAGTTATGTAGATTTTAAGTACCTGATTTCCTTATCTGCTCTCCCCAGCCAGCAGGCACACATGGTTGTTAAGTAGGGTTACCATACGTCTAGGAAAACTCAAGACTTGTCCTCTATTTAGAGGACTGTCCGGGTGGGGTTTTTTAAAATGGGGGAGTCTGTTCAGGTTTAGCCAGCCCACAGGCCCATCCATTTTGGCAGGGCTGGCTTACACCCTGGAGTCTGGGGGCACTGCCCCACTTATATCCTCGGTGCTGAAATTTAATCTTCTTCGCGCCATTGGCAGCTCAGCAATGTGAGCCTTCTGCCTTCAGCTTGCACCAGAAGCCTTCTTTCTGCAGCATCCTGACTACATGTGAACAGGAAGTTGTAGCAAAGAGAAGGCTCACCTTGCTGAGCTGCCAGCGACACAAAGATTGAACTGCAGAGTAGAGAGTTGTGCAGAGACAGAAATCCCGCCCTTCCACATCCGTCCCCACCAATATCCCACCCGTCCCCACCCATTCCCGCATCCCTGACCCAGTGTGGAATCTCCTCTGTCCCTGCCCGTCCCTCCATAAAAGTTACCTGTCCCCATAAAAAGCAGACACAAACAAAAAATCCAACAGAACTGCAATGATATGTCGAACAACAAAAAAGGAAAAGCAGCAATTACTTCTGACTGTTTTGATTTTTTTAAAGTCTAAGGGGTCCTTTTATCAAGCCACGCTAGCGGGGGTTAGTGCGTCGGACATTTAATCACATGCTAAGCCCCGCGGCCGGCTTAAAAACTAATGCCTGCTCAATGCAGGTGTTAGCGGCTAGTGCGGCAGGCGGTTTAATGCACGGTATTACCCGCGTTAAACCCCTACCACACCTTGATAAAAGGACCCTTTAGTTTATTTAAACCAACAATAAAATACAATATAAACAAATAACAGTGAACAGAAATGAGAGATGCATACATTGCTGAAAAGAATTAGAATAGACATTAGGTCATGTGACTGTAGGGTCGACCATTTCATGTTAAAAGAAATAAAAGAGTTGGATTTTTTGCCAATATAAAGCTCATATCTCTAGAGCAAACAAATCTGGTTCCACCATCGGGCATAGGTAACTTGTAAGAGGTCCTTCCAAGATTCACAAATAGTTTTTAATGCAAGATTGAGTAAAGAATCAAACAAAACAGCATCAAAATAATTTAAAGCAGAATTGAGAGGCACTTTTCAGGACAATGGCTGCTTAAGAAAAATGTGCCAAAACTGAACTGGAAACCTCAAAACAAACTCAGCAAGTACTTCATTTTATACTAAACACAATTGGTGGCATAACCAAAAGAGGGGGCTGGGCCTCCCACTTTGAGCTTAGCCCCCCTCAAAATGAACATCTCCCTTGCTGTAGCTGGTGGGACATTTTCTTTTTCTGGTGGAACATTTTCTTTTTTCATCATCTTGGTCCCAGTTTCTGCTTTTGTCTATCTTCTACTAATTCTCTTTCCAGGCCTCGGGAACCCTGGTTTCATCCCCGTGAGAGTCCCGTGACCCTGGTGGGATCCCTGCGGGAGTCCCATAGACCTGGAGGATCCCTGTGGGAGTTAGGCAGAACCTGCAGGATTCCCTCAATCCCCGTTCCCGTGCAGACTTCTATTCCACTCGGGGATTTGTAGACTTCAATCATGTCTACCCTCAGCCATCTATTTTCCAAGCTGAAGAGTCCTAACCTTTTTAGTCTTTCCTCAAATGAGAGGAGTTCGATCTCCTTTATCATCTTGGTCGCTCTTTTTTTAACCTTTTCTAGTGTTGCTAAATCTTTCTTGAAATAAGGAAACCAGAATTGAACCCAATACTCTTGGTGAGGTCGCACCATGGAGCGATACAAGGGCATTATAACATTCTTAGTCTTGTTAACCATCCCTTTTAAAGAATTCTTAGTAACATAGTAAATGACAGCAGATAAAGACCTGAACGGTCCATCCAGTCTGTCCATTAGAAATACATCAAGGGCTATACATTTCTTCTTTTTTTTCTTATGTGATTGTATTGAATGTAGTGTGATGCTATCTCCTATAAGGTGTACTATGCATTTGTATTTGCTGGAATGCACCATATGTTTTGTTTTGATTGTTGTGGTTTTATAGAAATTAATAAAACATTTTTGAACTTTAAAAAAAAAAAGGGCTATACATTTAGTCCATCGATTTTTCCAATTTTTTTTATTCCATATTTTTCTGATGGAACAAAAAAAAGTAGAAAATTACTAGACTAACCTCCCCTTTTACAAAACCGTAGTGAGGTTTTTAGCGATGGCTGTGGTGGTAACAGCTCCGATGCTCAAAGGAATTCTATGAGCATCGGAGCTGTTACCGCCACGGAAAGCGCTAAAAACCAAGCTACTGTCCCAACTTTGTTGGTTGAGCTGAGAACTTTTCAGCGGCCCCTCATACAGGACACAGACTATGTAAGTTTGATCTTAGTTCTTCAATTTATACCATTCATTTTCTAATTAGAGATCCTCTGTGTTCATCTAATATTTTTATGTGCATTTTGTTAGCTACTTGGTTTCTGGTGAATAGAAGTGTTTTACATAAATTAACAAAATAAATAAATTTGTATATGTTTTATTAAAACTTGATATACCATTTGTTCTTATGACAGGTCCAAGTGGTTTACAAAATTAAAATACAATGAAATACAAAGAAAAGAACTCCATTAAAAACAGGACAGACCTAAACAAAATGCAATCCAAATACATAATCATTTGTACATACATATTCTCTGGCACTGGCACCGGCCTTGAGCATCTGAGCATGCTCAAGGCCTTCTGACTCTCATTCCTTCCGAGATCTCGGAGAGAACGAGAGTCAGAAGGCCTTGAGCATGCTCAGATGCTCAAGGCCGGTGCCAGTGCCAGAGAATATGTATGTACAAATGATTATGTATTTGGATTGCATTTTGTTTAGGTCTGTCCTGTTTTTAATGGAGTTCTTTTCTTTGTATTTCATTGTATTTTAATTTTGTAAACCACTTGGACCTGTCATAAGAACAAATGGTATATCAAGTTTTAATAAAACATATACAAATTTATTTATTTTGTTAATTTATGTAAAACACTTCTATTCACCAGAAACCAAGTAGCTAACAAAATGCACATAAAAATATTAGATGAACACAGAGGATCTCTAATTAGAAAATGAATGGTATAAATTGAAGAACTAAGATCAAACTTACATAGTCTGTGTCCTGTATGAGGGGCCGCTGAAAAGTTCTCAGCTCAACCAACAAAGTTGGGACAGTAGCTTGGTTTTTAGCGCTTTCCGTGGCGGTAACAGCTCCGATGCTCATAGAATTCCTTTGAGCATCGGAGCTGTTACCACCACAGCCATCGCTAAAAACCTCACTACGGTTTTGTAAAAGGGGAGGTTAGTCTAGTAATTTTCTACTTTTTTTTGTTCCATCAGAAAAATATGGAATAAAAAAAATTGGAAAAATCGATGGACTAAATGTATAGCCCTTTTTTTTTTTAAAGTTCAAAAATGTTTTATTAATTTCTATAAAACCACAACAATCAAAACAAAACATATGGTGCATTCCAGCAAATACAAATGCATAGTACACCTTATAGGAGATAGCATCACACTACATTCAATACAATCACATAAGAAAAAAAAGAAGAAATGTATAGCCCTTGATGTATTTCTAATGGACAGACTGGATGGACCGTTCAGGTCTTTATCTGCTGTCATTTACTATGTTACTAAGAATTCTTTAAAAGGGATGGTTAACAAGACTAAGAATGTTATAATGCCCTTGTATCGCTCCATGGTGCGACCTCACCAAGAGTATTGGGTTCAATTCTGGTTTCCTTATTTCAAGAAAGATTTAGCAACACTAGAAAAGGTTAAAAAAAGAGCGACCAAGATGATAAAGGAGATCGAACTCCTCTCATTTGAGGAAAGACTAAAAAGGTTAGGACTCTTCAGCTTGGAAAATAGATGGCTGAGGGTAGACATGATTGAAGTCTACAAATCCCCGAGTGGAATAGAAGTCTGCACGGGAACGGGGATTGAGGGAATCCTGCAGGTTCTGCCTAACTCCCACAGGGATCCTCCAGGTCTATGGGACTCCCGCAGGGATCCCACCAGGGTCACGGGACTCTCACGGGGATGAAACCAGGGTTCCCGAGGCCTGGAAAGAGAATTAGTAGAAGATAGACAAAAGCAGAAACTGGGACCAAGATGATGAAAAAAGAAAATGTTCCACCAGATGCTCAAGGCCCAGCCCAGGCAAGAGGCAGGATCATCACTGACTGGTACCAGCACGTCCTGTGGGTTGGTGCTGCGTGCCAGTGCCAGATGGGGTAAGAGGCTTGTATGGGCGGGTGGATGATGCCGCTTCTAGCTTGGGGGTGCGATGCCGGTTCGCGGGGGGGCGTTCGCGGTTGGGGGGTGCGATTCTGATTCAAGAGGGGGGGCGTGTGATACTGGTTCTCAGGGAGGCGTTCGCAGGTGGGGGGTGCGATGCTGGTTCGAGCGGGGGGGAGTAATGAAGCAGCACTGGTGGCCTCATTGGGGGGGGAGGAGGTGGAACCAATCAACCGAGTTTCCCTTACTTCCTATGGGGAAACTCGCTTTGATATACGAGCAGTTTGGTTTACGAACATGCTTCTGGAACGAATTATGCTTGTAAACCAAAGTTCCACTGTATATAATATTGCCATAGTCCAATTTTGAAATTACAAATTCATGAATAAGGGTATGCAAATTATGTTCAATAAATAAACCTCTTACAGCCCATAACATTCTTAATGAATAAAAACAAGATTTTACCAAAACTGAAATTTGATCTTCAAAAGTTAGTTGATAATCAACCAAAATTCTAAGATATTTAAAAGTCTGTACCATTGCTATCTTTTTCCCTAATAAAGACAGATCAGTAGCGTACCTAGGGGGGGCAGGGGGGAGGTCCGCCCCGGGTGCACGCCCCAAAGTGGTGCACAGGAGAGAGCTGAGTGTTCTCCCTAAGGCCTTTCAGCTGGGCGGTCCGCCTGGGTAATTTAGATGACCACCCAGCTAAATTCTGCTGCCTCAGCTGCTGCTCAACATAAAAAAAAAAAAAAAAGCCGGCTTGAAGATTTCACCTTAGCCCATAGCAACTTATGCTCTGGGGCTTTAACATGTGTGTGCCGGCTTCCCTTCTCTTCCCTCCGAAACCGGAAGTTATGTCCGGGCAGGGGAGGGAAGAGAAGGGAAGCCGGCACGCACATGTTAGTCCCCGAAGCATAAATTCGCTACGGGCTAAGGCGGGAGACAGGTCAGTGAAGCTTTCCATTTGCTCTTCTTGCTACCGGGTCCTGCCTACTTTCAGTTTCCGCAAAGGCAGGACCCAGTAGCATTTCCCCCAATCGATTGTGATCTTGGGCAGATCAGCCTTCTTCTCCGACAGCAGAATTGACATCGGGGAGAGGAATGCTGGTTGGCCCGAAGTAGGGAGAGCTTGGGGGTGGTGGCAGCCAGCGGCTTTGGGGCCTGTTCCCCGATGGCAATGACATTGGCAGTGGCTTGGGGGAGGGCAAGGAGAAAGAAAGTAAGAGGGCAGGAAGAGAAACAGAAAAAAGAAAGGGGGCATGAAGAGAGAAAGAAACAAAGGGCAGGAAGAGAGGAAGAAAAAGTTGGGAGGAGGGGAATGAGGTCAGGAGGAGAGGAAGCATACAGGCTGAAAGAAGGGAAGAAAGATTGGATGCACAGTCAGAAGAAGAAAGTGCAACCAGAGACTCATGAAATTACCAAAGGTAGGAAAAATGATTTTATTTTCAATTTAGTGATCAAAATGTGCTGTTTTGAGAATTTATATATGCTGTCTATATTTTGCACTATGGCCCCCTTTTACTAAACCGCAATAGTGTTTTTTAGCGCAGGGAGCCTATGAGCGTCAAGAGCAGCGTGGGGCATTCAGCGCAGCTCCCTGTGCTAAAAACCACTATCGCGGTTTAGTAAAAAGGGAGGGGGAATATTTGTCTATTTTTGTATAGTTGTTACTGAGGTGACATTGCATAAAGTCATCTGCCTTGACCTCTTTGAAAACCCGCGGAATATAAATGATAATTAACATTTTCTCTGCATACAGCGTGCTTTGTGTTTTTAAAATTTTATTGTTGGTAGATCATTTTGACTTGGCCACAAAGGTAAGGGGGAGGGAGGGAGGGGAGCTGCTGAAAGACATCTAGTAATCCTTGCAGGCTTGACTGTGCAGGGAATTATTTTTGTAAAATCATGTTTTGTTATGTGACTGGCATTATTTACACTTTAATTTCTATGAATGAATAGAATAAAATTGCTTGTTTTTATGTGCATGCGCTGAAGGAAAGTGGAGAGAGAGTGAGCTGAGGACGCTGAAGGGAAATGGGGAAGAGAGAGTGGGGAGAAGACGCTGATTTATAAATTGACAATTGTACAGAATATTCTTTTTATACTTTAATATAAACAATTCAAGACTTGTGTGGATGGAATCAGGTGGTTTGCGGGGATGGGGACCAAGCTTAGAAAGATTAGTCCAATAAAATTGTATTTTTTTTATTTCTCATTATTTTTTTTATTTTTATTTGTTAATTTATAAAGTGGTGATTGTTATGTATCATTTTTTTCAAATTTATATCTACTGTCTTTATATTTTGCATTGTATTAGAGGACATGCGTTACTGTTTTTGTGGTGTTGCATTGTATCCAGGGTCTGGTTTCTTGGCGGTTCAGTTTAACTTTTGTCTACATATTTCTATTTTTAGTTTGTGATTATTCCATATTGGGCGAGGGTGTATCTCTGTTCTGTGTGTATGAAAAGAACATAGTTTTCAGTTGGCATTGACTACAGGATCAATTGACTGTGCGGGATCTGGCTTGTTTAGTTTTACAATGTATGTGTTGGTGTTCTAGTGCTCACTGCAGTGTTTAAGATGCTGCCTTTTCCTAGGTACACTCTTGTTGTGCGATATGTGGATTGTTACTAAAAGTCATATTTTTCATACAGATGGGGGGTGTCAAAAAATGATGGGCCCCGGGTGCCACATACCCTAGGTACGCCACTGAGACAGATCTACCTATGGTTGAAGATAATGTCCGGTTATCTAACATGAAGTACATTTATATTCAAAACTAATCTTTGCTCTTTAAGCCACTGTGCTATTGCAAAAAGTCCATTTGTTAAATGGGTTAAATCTAATTGAACTGGATCCATCTTTGCAACAATAAGTATATCATCTGCTTAGCAATATACTTAAGTCCATATTCTTTTTTTAAAAAATTATTTTTATTTATAAGATTTTCAATTTTACAAGCATGAAATAACACTTGATACAAATCAAGTAAATACAGTTAAGCAAACAAAACAGTAAGAAAATAAAATCCTATTTAGTCTACTACATGGGAGATCAAGAAAAATAATTAACTTCAGTGGAAATGATCAAATAACTCATAAGAACTTAAGATTCACCACTGCTGTGTCATACCAGTGGTCCATCGTGCCCAGCAGTCCGCTCACACAGCGGCCCTTAGGTCAAAGACCAGTACCCTATTTGAGTCTAGCCTTACCTGCATATGTTCTGGTTCAGCAGGAACTTATCTAACCTTTTCTTGAATCCCTGAAGGGTGCTTTCCCCTATAATAGCTTCTGGAACAGCGTTCCAGATTTCTACCACACTCTGGGTGAAGAAGAACTTCCTTACGTTTGTACAGAATCTATTCCCTTTTAAATTTAGCGAGCGCCCTCTCGTTCTCTCCACCTTGGCGAGGGTGCTAGAGTAACGGCAATAGATATACCTTTCTACAGCCGAGTGGCAAGTCATATATCATTAGGCATAATTACCAGCCTGTCTTTCGACTCAATAAATTCTAGAAGCTGTTTAGACCCCCCCAAAAAAAAAAAAATTATTGTTCTGATAAGAAACATAACATTTTGCAGGATACTTAACAAGAAATGTAGCCCCCAGAGCCAGAACCCTTGGCCTCAAGGTCAAGAGTTCTTTCTAAGTCTATATTCTTGAATTATTGTAAACAATGGGACTAAAAAGATATTTAAAAGAATCAGTGATAATGCGGAACCCTGAGGCACACCACACAAAAGATGAAAATCTTATGATAAAGCTGAATTCATTGAATAGGTTATATATATATATATATTTTTTTAAAGACCTAAATCAGTCTAATACCGTAGAAGAAAGTTCAATAGTAATCAATCTATTTATCAATAATTCAAGATCTACCAAATCAAGAGCAGCTGCCATGTTGAGTGAAACTGCAAGTGTTAGATAGTTACTGTCTAAGATTTTCAATGTCTCACTTAAAAAACAACAAACTGGGGTTTCAGTTCTATGACCAGACCAAAGCCCTGGTTGTCTTGGAGGAAATGCAGTCATCTTTCCTGTGAATGCAAGTAATTGCTCCAATATAAATTCTTCTATTACTTTACTCAGAAAACACAAGTTGGAGACAGGATGATAGTTTTGTAGAATTGTTGGATCTAATTTAGGGCTGCTATTATCAAGCCACGCTAGCGGTTTAATGCGTGTAATAGCGCGCGCTAAACCGTTGGCCACGCTAGCCACTACCGCCTCCTCTTGAGCAGGCAGTAGTTTTTGGCCAGCGCAGGGGTTCAAAGAAGAGCAACAAAAATGATAAAAGGCATGGAAAACCTTTCATATGAGGAGAGGCTGGTGATTTTTTCCATGGAAAAGCGGAGACTTAGAGGGGACATGATAGAAACTTACAAGATCATGAAGGGTATAGAGAAGGTAGAGAAGGACAGATTCTTCAGACTTGCGGGGGTAACAATAACAAGAGGGCACTTGAGGAAATTGAAGAGAGACAGATTCAGAACAAATGCTAGGAAGTTCTTCTTCACTCAGATGGTGGTGGACACCTGGAACGCACTTCCAGAGGAGGTGGTAGAGCAGAGTACGATTTTGGGGTTCAAAAAGGGATTGGACAAATTCCTGAAGGAAAGGGGAATTGAGGGGTATGGTTAGAGGGATACTATACAGGCAAAATGTTGTATGTAAAAGATCACTAACAGATCTTTGACATGGAGGGCCGCCGTGGGAGCGGGCTGCTGGGCACGATGGACCTATGGTCTGACTCAGCAGAGGCGATGCTTATGTTCTTATATTCTTATGATGAAAAGTCATGCGCGTTAACCCTGCTAGCGCGGTTTGATAAAAGGAGCCCTTAGTTATATAGGAATGTTTCCATGCTTCAGGAAACATTCCTTTCTCCAAACTTTGATTAATCATAATCAATAAAAATGATAACCATCAGTGCCTATCCATTTTTACTTTATTTACCAATTTTGATAAATGTGTTGAACAAATTTCACTAAAATCCTGATTACCATAATGAGCCAGAAATAAACTCTTCTAAAACTGTTGGAGATGGAATTTATGTCTACCTAAATAAATTCTGATTACAAGTCAACAAATGAAATATATAAAATAACTACTTTGGGGCGGAGCCTGACAGCCGCATGAAGCAGACGCTCCTCCACACTGATATTCTATTTCGATTATTGTGGCTTATTCAGGTAGCTTTATCTTTCTCCTCGGATTCACTCTGCTATCCACCGCCGGCATGTCTCCCCCAAAATCCAGCAAAAATGATCCTGCCTCGCCGGCTCCATCGAGCAGGAAGCAGCCCAAAACTGACCTGAGCTCTCCAAGCAAAATGGCGCCGTAGCATGAGGATTCACAGTTAGATATCCTCATCAAAGAAATGCGCTCGGTAAAACTTATCATGCAGGAACAAGTTGACGAGAGACTAAGCTCCTGAGAGTTGAAATTGAAGTGCTAAACTCTCAGTTTGTTGATGCCAGGCACAGACTCGACACTCTGGAGGAACACACAACAATCCTGCAATCGAAACTCTCTGTGGTTGATAAGCATGACAAGCTCCTTATATCCCTGCAGCGAAACTTGGAAGATCTTTCGAATCGCTCGAGGCGGAGTAACATCAGAATCATTGGCTTACCTGAATCGTCGGAGGGATCGGATGTGGCAGCGTTTTTATCTGATTTCCTTCCAAAAGCCTTGGGCCTCACGTTTTCGCCCCCGTTGGAGATTGAACAAGCGCACCGCGTACCTTCTAGACCATCTCCTAATCTAACCACAGCGCAGCCTATCATGGCCAAACTTGTACGATTCCAGCACGCGCTGCAAATCATCACAGTGACGAAATCCCGTCCTCAACTGCTACATCAGGGAAGGAAATTCTTTATTGTTCCGGATTTGGCTAAATCCACAGCGCTTAAAATAAAAGCTTTTCTCTCTCACCAGCAGGTATTAAAGGATATTGGTGCAAAATATGGTCTTATGTACCCTGCCAGAATGAAGGTGACCTACAACGACCGTACAACTTCATATACTGATCCCGAGGAGCTCGTCTCTTTTCTTGAATCTCTGCACATGCAATGAACTGTTCTCAATAATCATCTTTCTGTTATGTAATGCTATATGTTTCATATACCTGAATAACCTTGTATAGCATTTGTTCCTATAAGTGTGGAGCTGTTTGTTTGGCTAAACCCTGTGTCTCCCCCCGTTCCTGCAGGAACACCCATATACTGTTTAGCTTTTCTGCACATTTGCATGGTTCTCCTTTTCTTAACCAGGCTTGTGCTGATATGTTCACTTTCTTTTTTTACCCACTCTACTTCTCTTTCATATATATTTCACACAGGAGTGATTCATTACCTATTGTTTTTTCTACTGTATGTATGATGTCTCTAATGCTTGATTACCTTACAGTGCTTTTGAAAATCCTGGATCATGGCTGATTTACATGTTTTGTCTTATAATGTAAATGGGTTGAATCATCCAATTAAGCGCACAAAGAAGCTCACTACATTCGCACTAGGAAACTCATCTCCCTCAGGCTGCTGCATCCAAACTAGCTTTTAAGGATTATTCCTCACATCTTTTTTCCCCTGCAACGTAAGAAAAATGGGGTTTCTATTTTGTTTCGTGACAACTTGCAAGTTTCGGTATTATCTCATAAAACTGATACTGAAGGGAGATGGTGCCTGGCTCATGTTGGGTTGCACTCAGCTGAATTTCTCTTTCTGAATGTCTATGCTCCAGTTTTAGACCATCCTGACTGCTCCAAACTGTTCTTCTTGAGTTTGCATCTCAACCCTTGATTATAGGAGGTGATTTCAATCAATTCCAAGATCCATACCTTGATAGATCTTCCTCCTGTAAACCTTCTAAGTCTCATTCCTTCTTAGAACTACAGGCTTTTAAAGATAAATTTGCCCTTGCTGATCCTTGGCGACTTCTAAATCCAAAAGGCAAAGAATATTCTCATTTTTCTCCTCCACATAACACGTATTGAAGGATTGATTTCTTTCTTATTTCTTCCTCTCTAATTCCTACCTTGACGGATTCCATCATTCATCCAATTGCCCTCTCAGATCATGCGGCCATTTCTCTGCACCTTATCACTTCACCAACCCACAGTTCTACCCCTTCTTGGAGACTTAATAATCGTCTTCTCCTTGACGAGGAGATCTCTGAAAAAATTGTACTTTTCTCCACTGAATTCTTTTCTCTTAATTCTGCTGATCCAGAAGTTTGTCCTTCTATCATTTGGGAGGCTTACAAAGCCTCCCTTAGGGGTAAATTGATCAAACTTTCTTCTTGGAAAAAGAAACTTGCCCTACAGAGAGAAAAAGAACTAGAGCAGTCTATTAAGCAAGGATGGTCTTGGGGCTCAGGGATCTCACGTATAAAGAAAGGCTAAATAAATTGCAACTATACTCACTTGAGGAACGAAGAGAGAGGGGAGACATGATTGAGACATTTAAATATATCACATGCCGTATCGAGGTGGAAGATGATATCTTCTGTCTTAGAGGACCCTCAACCACCAGAGGGCATCTGCTGAAAATCATGGGAGGGAAGTTTCATGGTGATTCCAGGAAGTACTTCTTCACCAAAAGGGTGGTCGATCATTTGAACGAACTACCTCTGCAGATGATTGAGGCCAACAGCGTGTCAGATTTTAAAAGAAAATGGTATTCTTACGTGGGATCTCTAGGGGAGTAAAGTTAGGGGGGTAGGTCATTGGAGTAGGCAGACTTGGGCTATGGCCCTTTTCTGCCGTCATTTTCTATGTTTCTATGTTTCTATCATAAGTCCAATCCGAACACCTATCATCGATTATTAAAACTTAAATATGAATACAACTCAATTCTTTCTTATAAAGCTAGACAAGATCTATTCTTGCACTCTTCTGGTCACTATATGGGAGATAATATCTTGGGTAGACCGCTAGCTCGATATCTTAAAATTAAATCCAAGAAACTGCATGTCTCTTCCATTCAAACTTCTCCTGGACAAACTGTCACCTCCCCAATGCTGATTACCTCTCAATTTGAGAAATTTTATTCTAATCTTTATAAATCAGAATTCTCTTCATCGAACGCTGTCATTGATTCTTTTCTGGATCAAATTGACCTCCCTCAACTCTCTGATTCTTCTAGATCTGAGCTAGATACCCCCCTTTCCATTGTGTAAATTGAGACTGCCATTTCCTCTCTAGTCAACAATAAAGCGCCCGGACCTGATGGTTACACCACCAAATTTTTTAAAAAGTTCCATTCCTTTCTCGCTCCACATCTTCTTGATTATTATAATTTTCTTCATCTGACCCCTGATAAACAATTCAATTTTGCTGATGTTAAAAATTTCAGACCCATATCCCTTTTGAATATTGATTATAAAATTTTGACCAAACTTCTGTCCCTACGCCTAAATAAAGTGATTTCTTCTCTCATACATCAAGATCAGGTTGGCTTTATTAAGAATCGCTTTATCGGTGATAATCTTCGTCTTTTTCATCATATTAATGCTCATGTGAAAACCATTCGGGACCCTGTTGTGGGACTGGCCATAGATGTGGAACAGGCATTCAACCGAGTGGAATGGCCTTTCCTGCTGCGAGTTCTTCGACAGTTCAACTTTGGTTCCTATTTTACTACCTGGATCAATGCCCTATATCGGCAGCCTTCCTCCCGCATATTAATTAACAATTCTCTCTCAAACCGATTCTCGCTACATCGGGGCACTTGTCAGGGATGCCCCCTTTCCCCCTTATTGTTTAATTTGGCCCTTGAACCCCTTCTAGCCTCTATCCGACAATGTGCTTCTGTTCACGGTGTTATTTCCTCCTCTCGGCAAATCAAACTTGCTGCGTGTGCGGATGACATTCTTCTGTTTATCCGTAATCCCATTACCTCTATACCGTCTCTTATAGACATTATCTCGAATTACTCCTTGCTTTCCGGTTATTCAGTAAATTGGGACAAATCGGAAATTTTTCCTCTTAATGATCTTATCACTCTCTCTGAGTTATCCAAGTTTCCAAGTTTATTAAATAGTTTGATTAATCGCCATATCAAAATTCAAGGCGATGTACAAAATAAAACACATAGTTAGATGGTCTTATGAACCGGTTAAATATTTAGATATACTAATTCATAAATGTCCTTCCCTTGTTATGGACCTTAATGTTTCTAAAATAAAACTTCTGATCACCCAATCCACGACAAAATGGTCCCCTCTATATCTTTCCTGGTGGGGTACAATCGCCTCCATCAAAATGACACTGGCTCCTCAGATCACTTATATTCTGTCTATGCTTCCTTTTATGTGTAAGAAATCTCTTTTTCAATGGATTGATTCCAAATTGTCCCGGTTTATTTGGAATAATAAAATTCCTCGTATAGCCCTTTCCAAATTGAAAGCCTCTAAACTTTGTGGGGCTTAAATCTTCCTGACTTTTATCTTTACCATCTTGCTTCCTTTGCCAAATATGGTGCTCTTTGGCTCATAAAGTCTCTCTCACACAATGTTCCTTCCTGGCTTGAACTGGAGCATTTTATCTGTACCCCCTTTTCACTTTCTCTTTTCGCTACTATGAACCTTCCTAAGCATCTACGTGACTATACTTTGCTGAGTGCGACCCAACAGGCGCTACGCAGTTTGGATGCTGTAGCCGATATTTCTTTCTACACTAACCCTATGTCCATTTGGAATAATTCGAAACTCAAATTCACTGGAAAAATTAACTGGAAAAAATGGCAAGCTGCCGGTGTATGGTCAGTTAATCAATTAATCACTTCTAATTCGATTATTCCTTTTTCTTCTTTGTGCACTAAATTCCCGTCCCTTTCTAGTTGTCATTCCCAATGGTTACTCCTCACCTCAACATTATCAAGTGTTCCTTTACAGTTTATGATCAGGCTTCTGTGACAGGGAAGCTCCTGTCCCAGCTAAAAGGACTACTAAACCCAGCAGGCATACAGCCCTGGTCCCTGCAAAACCTGGTATGGAGCCAGGACAGCTGGCTCAGCCAGGAGTGAGAGAGAAAAGGCAGGTCACAGCACAGCCCAAGAGCCAGATAGGGAGGGCTCTGAAAACTAGTAGTTTCCCCTATTACTCCTTTCCTCAAGCCCAGAAATCTAAAACCAACCCAGGAGGGGGTGGAGTCAGACCCTGGAGTGTGTCAAACAAATTGCCTCAAGTAAGAAGCAAGCAGGTCAATCAGGGTAGCTCAGGTGGCTCTAATCAGGAGAGCCCAGGCACACACCGTGACTGCAGCTTCCAGGGAGGTCCTATTCCCCCAGCCTAGAACATTACCGAGAGGCCAGCCCAGCAGGAGGGAGAGTGTAATCTCTGAGAGGTACTGTACTTTGCCCAACCAACCTTGGGAGGGGATCCCAGGAGATTTGCCTCAGAGAGGAAATATTATCAAAGAGCTGATGAGCAGGCAAGGAGGGGGATGGGAGGAACAGTCTAGGATATGGGATTGGAGAAACAGCCTGGAGTCCCTGACTAATGAATGGGAAATGAATAGTATCCTCGAAGAGAAGGAGTTGGAGGAGGACATGGATATAGGAGGGAGTGAAACCTGAAAGGTCCTTGTCCTGTCCTAGGCGAAATCCAGTCCTGATTAATTAAAACCCTGAGCTAAAGCAGGGCTTGGAGCAGGGCAGAAGCAGCGCGGCCCAATTAAGGGAAGATATTCTGGGAAGTTTGTTTTGCTATATTTCTATGGAACTTATAAAAGAAAAGTTAATAGTTTTGTTTTTCCTCTTGAACTGAAGCCACCTATGAGGAACCTGAGAGCTGGCACAGGTTGTGCTGAGCTGTATAAAGGTAACGCAGGACCCACTTGAATTATTGTTTTGGAATAGGACTTTTTTCTTTTAACCATCACTGTTTGTTTTCTGACCCTGAAGCCCAGTGCAAAGTAGTTTTGGACTGTGATACTGGTAATGGTACCAAAGGACACTGATGAAAATTTCTACCCAGTTTAATGTTTTTTTTTCCCTGATTCTGAGAGCAGTAATAAACTTGGTGGATTCTACTCAAGATCCGGCATCCGGGTTTTCCTTTCAACCAGCCACATAAAAGACGCATTAATAAATCTACCTGTGGTCTGAGCCCGGTTTCCCACCTACTCAGGAACAGGCCCGGCCACACTTCTTTGAACTCTGTACCTCGATGGTGCAAGTTAGCTTTGTCAGGTGATAAGGCAATTTCTTTGTTTTATTCCATCCTCCGTGATCGTTGTTTCACCTTTTCTCCCCAGTCTATGAAACACTGGGAGAATATGCTCACTACACCACTTCAAGACATTGACTGGGAGCTCTTGGTCCAAGACTAATCGTCCCTTGCTTTCTTCCAGAGTTTCCCAATCTATGTTTTATGTTATGTGGCACGCTGTCTGTACTCCTTTTCGTATGTGGAAGGCCAAGCTCAAATCGGACCCTAAATGCTGGCACTGTTTGGAAATTGATGGCACCATCGATCATATGCTATTTCACTGCAAACTGATCTACCCCTTTTGGACTCACATCTGGAAGACTATCAAAGACATTACGTCCTGCACTTCTGATTTGACTTTCGACATCGTCCTCATCCGTTCTCAACATTCCTGCTTTGCTAACTCTGCTTGTCCTCCTAAACTGATTGACACCATGTTTGTAACTGCCATTATGCATATACTGAAAAATTGTAAATCCGCCTCTCTGCTTGATTATACCTTCTGGTGGAACTCCTTTTGTCTATAACATAAGTATAAATCCTATGCTTTTGAAAAACGATATATCACTACCTTATCGACATGCTCTTCAGTTCCTCTCTCTCCATGGAAATTTACTGATCGATACATGCAATCTGGTTAATTAATCACTCCTGTTGCTCTTCTGACTTTTCTACTGTTTTCTCCTCTCTTTTTCTCTTCTTTTTACTTTCTCCCCTTTTCATACCATGCTTATTATGTCACTCAGATGATCCATACTGACTGATTTTTGTGTTTGATTCTATATTCCGAATATGTTCACTTCTTTTATTGTCCAGATATTTGATCTTTTCTTGAATTGTATATTCTTTGTTGGTTGTTATCCCCAAAATTTCAATAAAAATTTTGAACTTAAAAAAAAAGAAAATAACTGCTTACAGTTATTCTCACTATTTTGAATCTGCTTATTAAAGAAAATCCTTTTTGCTATCTTCAATTTATTATAAAAATGCCTTTTCTTTCTAACCCCCCTCCCCACCTTTTACAAAATTCCTATGAGCATCAGAACTGTTACCGCTGTGGCCAGTGCTAAAAACCACACTACAGTTTTGTAAAAGGGGGGGGGGGGTTAAGTTATACCAGTAAAGCCTTTGTCTTATGCCTAAGCCATTGATGAGCTACATGTCACAACTGCTTTTTACAAGCTCTTAACTTTTCATTATACCGTCTTTTATGTTTATGTATAAACTGCTTGACTTCAATTAAAGGTACAATTTGATCTATTTCTTCATGTAATGTAGAATTCCATATATATGCCTATTCCAAATGGTAAGGAAATAACCCCCTCTTATACAAAACCACATAAAAGGCCAGGATGCTGAATGCTCTGTGCTGCTCTGATGCTCATAGGAACTCTATGTATGATCATTCGAGCAGAGCAGAGTATTTAGTGCACCAGCTGGTGCTAAAAACCTCTTGTGCGGTTTTGTAAAAGGGGATAAATTCTTTTGGAAAAGCTAAATAAATAGGTGTAATAGAACCTGGATTAATTCTTTTAAGATTACGAGAAAACCTCACAGACTTCTGAGATATCAATGGATTAACTGTATTAACCAAAATCATTGAACCTGTAAGAGAGATTTGAGAGGCAAATCTAGAGATAATAAGATCAATAATGTATCCCACTCTATGTTCTAGACAAGTAATCTTTTGAATAAAAATATAAGAATGGCCTTATTGGGTAAGACCAATAGTCCATCAAGTCCAATATCCCGTCTTGGCCAATCCAAGTCACAAGTACCTGGCAACAACCTAAAAAGTAGCAGCATTCCATGCTACCGTCCCATGTCTATCTCAACAGCAGACAATGGATTTTTCTTGCAGGAACTTGTCCAAACCTTTTTTAAAACCAAATACATTAACTGCTCTTACCACATCCTCTGGCAATGCGTTCCAGAGCTTAACTATTCTCTGAGTGAAAAAAATATTTCCTCCTATTGGTTTTAAAAGTATTACTCTGTAACTTCATTGAGTGTCCCCTAGTCATTCATAATCATTGAGAAGAAAGAAGCATTATTAAGTTCAAAAGACAAAAACAAAAGAAAACTGTGGAGGAGGATATTCTTGATGATGATTTATTGGTTAATATCCACAAATAAAAAATTTACTAATGATAATCCACATGTGTTTAGGCGAGACAGGACCTGACACGATCCGTGTTTTGGTGGACACACCTTCCTCAGGGGTCCAATTTGATGGTAAAATATCAGAAGAAAAATGTGGATTCAAAAGTAATTATGCAACCGCTTCTCTAAGATAAAAAGCTAGGAACATTAAAATCTCCTAAAACAATCAAATTAGGATAATGCACTGCAAGATGTGTTAATGTTAAATATACTTTGTCACAAACTTCACCTCATAAATTCAGTGGACAATAAATTAAATATGTTCTTAGTGCATGCTAAATTGGCTAGCGTGCCTTAGTAAAAGGACTCCTAAGAGATCCCACGTGCCTATCCTAGGCTTTCTTGAATTCAGACACAGTATCTGTCTCTACCACCTCTACCAGGAGACTGTTCCATGCATCTACCATCCTTTCTTTAAAAAAAAGTATTTCCTTAGATTACTCCTGAACCTCTCAACTTCATCCTATGCCCTCTCATTCCAGAGCTTCCTTTCAAATGATAGAGACTCGACTTATTATTATTTTCTAAACATTTATAGGTAAAAATCAGAAAGCACTGGTCCTGCTATTCTACCTGAAAGCTCAAATTCAACAATGTTGCATATATCCTGTCACTTATTCTGATGGATACAGTCTATAATATCATCTTTTGCACTGCTCTAATCTGCAATATCCCAAAGCATACTTTAATGGTACATTCAGAAGCTGAAAACGTTATAGAAGTATTTGTATCTGCTACTGTTCTTACCTTTTAGTAACTGAGCTACTGTTGACCTGCTTCTAGTTGTGGAGAAGTAACATCACTTTTCTGCAACTGCAAAGATCTTCCACAGACAGCAGTACTTAAATCAGTTTTAAGGCTCTATTGGGATCAGTTCTCTGAAGTATTTCAGTGTTTGAAGCCTGGGGCATGCATTGGATTCGTTATAACAGTAAATCATAATGAGATATGTTTGTATGTACACATCACATGATAAGTAGCAGTGATAGTGTTTCTCATTTCACAGGGTAAAAAGGAATGAATAGGAAACAGGAGAGGAAAATTGAAAAAAAATGTGGAAACATAAGGTTAATTTTATACGGATCATGTATGTCCTGTTATGGACCTAGAAATGAGGTCACAAGGAAGAGCATCTCTGTTTTATAAATAGTGTTGGAAGCTTCACTGCTATCTGTTAAATGCCTATTGTATATAACAGTCTATGCTAATTTGAGCACTGAATCAATAGCCAGATTATCTTCACTCCCCTTCCACTAGATCAATTTCAGAATTTTTCCAAATTTATAAACGCTCTACTAGTTTTCTTCTAATATCGTCTGTGCTGATACCTAGTACGTCATTATCTAGCCGCCCCTCTATCCTTAACCTCTCACATGCCCCAAACAGACCCGTCTAGCCCATAGGTCCCCCAACTCTCATCATGAAGCCACCTTCTTGGCTCCTTCTTCTCCTACTCTGCTCTTCTCTCAAACTCTTCCCCTGCCTGACACCCCCTTCCCCCAACCTCCTCAACCCTGCAAATGCCCGCAGTACCTGCCCTGGCCTCAGAATCCCCACGTTGATACGCCCCCAAACACCAACCATCCTATAAAAACCCTCGTAAAGTCAACCACGCCTCCCTAAAACCTGTCCCCGCTTCCACTCTCTCTGACCCTGCCTCTGATTCTCTCACCCCAGTCCCGACACTTTATTGCAATGCCAGATCCACTTGTAATAAGATTCAAATCTTGAAGGACCTACTCGAGGATTCAGACCCCAGATTCCTATTCATCACAGAATCTTGGATCACAAAAGATGACCAATTTACTCAAAATGAACTTTGCTCCCACGGCTACCAAGAACTCTTCTCTCCCAGAACTAATCAAAAAGGAGGCGGCCTGGCTCTCCTTTTCAAATCATTCTTCGATGTCCAGCTCCTTGAAAAGAGCAGCTTCTCCTCCTTAGAATACATGCTAGCCTCAGTTAACGATGAATACCACCCTCATCCACTGGGTATCCTGCTCCTATACCGCCCACCTACCCCTTGGAACAATTCCTCAGAACTCGTCTTTGAAACCATAACAAACGCCTTCCTCAAATTTTAAAGATTTCTGATCATAGGAAACATTAATCTTCATCTTGACGATGACACCAGCAAAGACGCATCCGAATTTAATGGCTTCCTCTCCTCTTTAGGCTTTCCCCCTCCCACTCTCTCCCCTACCCACGAAAAAGGCCACACACTAAACCTCATCAGTTTTCTGGATCTCACTACTCACAAAACCTCAACCACTGACATTCACTGGGAAATCGTTCCCTGGTCCGATCACTTCCTAGGGGCTTTCTGTCTCCCAATCTTCATATCACATCTTGGGCCCCCATCCCGCTCCTCAAATTCTATTATCTTCCGCAAAAAAATCTCGAGCAATCTGTTCTGGACCAATTTTCTTGACAAATTCTCCCCCATCCCTAAACCTGCAGAACCAGAAACAAACTGGCAAAACTGGGTCGCCCTCGCCGAGTCCACCTTCCTTTTCCTCGCCCCTCTCTCCACTAAAACCATCTCCTATTCCACAAGGCCCCTTGGTACCTCCCATACCACAGAGAACTGAAACAGAAATGCCGAACTCTGGAATGAAAATGGAAAAAATCTAAATCCCCTACAGACAGACACTCCTGGAGGGTCAATATTAAATTCTACAATACTGTTCTAAAAAAAGCAAGGAAAAACTTCCACGGTGACAAAATCTCTAAATCCAAAAACCAGACTAGCACATTATTTAACATCTGGCATTCCTTAACCTCCAAAAATGCCTCCATCCTCCCCTCCTCCCCCTCAGCCGATTCTCTGGCAAAGTTCTTCAGCAACAAGGTCTCCACCTTGAGGCACTCCTTCCCTCCTGCAATCTCCTACAAATCTCTGATTCCAATCGACCCCAACCCTATCCTTGCAGACTCCTACCCTATCCCAGCTGACAGATCCTGGTCTTCTTTCGAACTTGTTTTTGAATCCCTAGTCCATAATCTCTGCCTCAAATTGAAATCCTGCAATTGTACCTTGGATCCTTTCCCCACCTACCTTTACACGAACACTCCCCCTCAGGCCATCTCATCTCTTACCATTCTCATAAACTCCGCCCTCCATTCGGGTCTATTCTCCCCAGAAATGGGCTATATCTCCTTAACCCCACTACTGAAAAAACCTGATATAGACCCCTCGACACCTTCCAGCTACCATCCAATAGCAAACATTCCTCTCCTTACCAAGATGCTAGAATCCATCATATCCACTCAACTATCTTCCTACCTTGAAAAATTCACCATTCTGCTACCCTACCAATACGGCTTCCGTCCCAACTTCAGCATCCCTTCTGACCTCCTTAATCTCAAAAGTTCAACATCTCCATTCTCGCAACAAGTTTGCCGTCCTTCTTCAATTCGACCTCTCTGCAGCTTTTGATGTTGTCCATCATGATATCCTACATTACCAACTCACTGAGATCAGCATTAACTCCACAGTCCTTGACTAGTTCTCAAAGTTCTTACGCTCCCGCTCCTACACAGTCAACATGAAGGGTACTACTTCCTCCCCCTGGAACCCGATCTGTGGAGTCCCAAAAAGCTCACCTCTCTCCCCTATCCTTTTCAACATTTATATGTCCTCCCTAAAACTCCTCCATCTCTCCCCCCTTGAAACACTTTACACTTACGCAGATGACATCTTTGTCCTTCTTGAGACCGACCAGAACTTCACCAACCTCTGCGAACATATTCTCATGTATATCGAACCTTCAATCCTGGGCCCACACTGTGCAGATGAAACTGAACAAATCCAAAACAAAACTTCTCTGGCTCAGCCCAAAATTGGACCAACTGCCCACCTCCATCCCTCTGTCCTCAGGCCCCACTCTGCATCTTGAATACTCAAGTAAAATTCTGGGAGTCATCATTGACTCTACAGTTTCCTTCAATGATCACCTCAACTCCCTAATAAAAAAATGTTTCTTCAGCCTTCACATGCTGAGGAAAGTGAGAACCTGTTTCCATCAAAAACACTTTGCCATCCTTGTCCAATCCACCATCCTTTCCAGACTGGACTATTGCAACTCTATCTACCTAAGCCTAACAAAGAAAAACCTTCAAAGACTCTAGCGGATTCAGAATACCGCTGCCAAGCTTATCTTCGCAAAAAGCAAATTCGACCACGTCTCACCGCTTTTGTCCAAGCTCCATTGGCTTCCGATAATCTCCAGATTCCACTTCAACTGTGCCTGCCTTACTTTCAAGATCCTACACGGCATCCTCCCCCCCTTTATTCCTCTTTCTTGGAATTCCTCTAACCCCCAATTCCACCAGATCCACCCAAAAACTGAAACTCTCCTTTCCCTCTCTAAAAGGCATCTCCCTTGTAGGAAAACTAGGTTCCTCCCTCCCTTTTAGAATCACTGAGCTCTGGAACAACCTTACCTCCCCTCTTAGGAATCTGAGCTCCCTCCAATTCTTCCGTAAACATCTAAAAACCTGGTTATTCTCAAAAATGTAACTCTTCCTCCCTCTCTGATTATTCTAGTCCTCTAAATTTCCTCTTCATCCTTCCCTCCTCTGGAGTTTCTTTCTACCCTAACTCCTGTTAACCGTGTCGAGCTTTGCAAATGTAGAGATGATGCGGTATACAAACCTAAGGTTTAGTTTAGTTTACTTATAAAATGGCAGACCTTCCCCTCCCAATGCATCTTGGAATACAGTAGGAAGGGCCTAGGGCACTGATTGGCTCAAAATCGCCATTTTGAGCCAGTCAGGGATTTGGGCACCTCTCACTGCATCCCAAGATGCATTGGGAGGGGAAAGACCTGTCATTCGCAGCATACGGCCCTACTGCCGATTTTGCAGCAGAAGGTATGGGGGTGTCAGGTTATGTGGGAGGCAGTGTTGCTTGATGTCAAGTGATGGAGAGGCAGGAATTTGGGGAGATGTGGGGGTGTTGGGGGAGGGGTGTAGGGCTCCAGCTGATCCTGGCAGGGGGAATCCCCTTCAGCTGAGTCAGCAGGAATCCCTGAAACCAGCTCAACTAATGGGGATTTCTCTGCCGCTATCAGACAAGGTATTTGGGCATGTCTACAAAACTCACTTTTGTGCGTTTTTCACGTGGACATTTTTATTCTTAAAAATGGCCAGAAAAGGTAGATGTCCTAAGGACCAAAACTTATACTTATTTTCAAAAATAAAAGAGAGATGTCTGGCAGATTTGAAAATGGACATTTTTTCTCCTGGGTATGTGGACGTCCTGCTCAAACCGTCCAACCTTAGACTTATACATCCTATTGAAAATGCCCCTCTTTGGCTATTGATTTGGTTTTAGTATTATGAATTTTTTGCTATGTGTCTGTATTTTTGTGTTTTACTGTATTCTGTATGTATTTTGTAATCCGCTTCGTATAAAGTGGACTATAAATAAATAAATTAAAAAACTATAACATACACACTGATGAGCATACTCATAGATGGTGACATTGACAAAATGGCATGAGTCAACAAGATAAATCTTGATCACCAAGACATCCTACTCTCCCCGCTTATGATGGGCTAGAAAAAAATGCTATTCTTTACTCATAGGTCTGGAAGTATCTGCAGATTAACCAATAGGACTAGTAGGCACATGCCTAGGGCCCGAAATGGTCAGGGGGGCCCGATGAAGGAGGGCATCAACATTGTTTTTTTTCAAAAGCGATGGGCCCCTCCAGCATCGATTGGCAACGCAGGCCCCACCCCGATCAGCAACACGGCCCCCCCCCCCCCATCGACGGAAAGTAAGACAAGCAAGCAATGTGGGTAAGAAAGGCAACAGGAACTGTAATTGTGCAAGAGGTTCTGCTTGCCCAAAGCTTCCCTCTGATGCAGCTTCCTGTTTCCACCTGGGCGCATGGTGGGGTGGGGCAGGAGGGCCCAGTGTACTTGTGTGCCTAGGGGCCCTCGACGAATTAATCCTGCCCTGGATCTGATGATGCCTGCTTCAAGTTTCTAATTGATGGTGAGAAGTGAGAACTTATGTAAGCAAAGAAACATGACTCACAGATTGGCCTAGAGAGGGTAAGAGGCATGCAAAGTATCTAAAAGGGAAAGGAATTTTTTTTTTTTTGGCTAAGCAGCATTTTGGAAAGAACTTCCAAATCAGAGTATGGACATCCAAGTCAAAATGTCACAAGTGGATTTGTGTTTCACATATATTTTAGCGCAAGATATAGCCTGTTCCAAAATACATGTGAGATGGACATGGATATTCATGTACTGGAAACATCCAGCAATAACATCCATTTCACAGAGTAAAACATCCATATTAAGAACCGAGGAAAACAAGGTATAAGGATATCTGTGTGGCAGCATTGGAGCATCCCTTCTTATAAAATAGCCACAGAGACATTTGCATAGAGCAGAGGGATAGTCTAATGGATAGAGCAATGGCTTGAAACTCAGGGGCACAGGTTCAAATTCCACTTTGCTGAGTCGGGGTTGTTTGTTTTGTTTTTTGTAATTGTGAACCCTTGAGAAACAGAAAATTACCTATTGTACCTCAATATACACCACTTTAATAGCCTTCAGACTTATAGGTACTTATAAATTCAAGTATAGTATTTTTTTGTCCCATGAGGGCTCATAATTTTTTTTAAAAACCTGACATGGGATTTGAGCTGGGCCCCTTGGTTTTTAGCCCATTGCAATAACCCTTATGTTACTCCTCAGACCTGCAGGCTTTTCTATTAAGAATGTCCATAATTCTTGAAGCTGTTGTAGATCCTGGTATCCATTCCATGGCTTTATTAAGGAAGTGTCCTGGCATAATCCCTCTAGTGGACAGCTGCTCAATCAGAGCATCTTTCTATAACCTGGACTAAATATGGGCATCCATTTTTTTTAGACTTGGATATCCCTTCTTATTCTGTGATCAGAATTGGGTGTACATATTTTGGGCCTGCCCTAGTCTCACTCAAAACATATCCAGACTACACATCCCTTCCTTATGAATGCGCTGCTGTGTTAGACATCTGTATCCTGCCTTTGTAAAATTGGAATATGGACATCCATGCAATATGGATGTCTACATGCCAGTTTTCAGAAGCTCAAAATAATAATAGGTATTTTAAAATAATCATCTATACTACTATGGACCTAGACTAAACAGCTGTTCTGGATGGGTGACAGCATCTGTCAGGTGGTACATTTTGCCCTTGTCATCTTGCAGGTGTCTTAAGCACTTGGAATATAAGACCAAGGCAGCTTGGAGGGGCTAGAGGGGCATGTTATATTAGTCAGCCCCTATGTGAATATCTAGATGCAAAAAAGGATAGTAAGTACCTAGATACGATTCTCCAAGGATGTGCTGTTGCTTGATATGGCCACTGTACATAGGATCTGCACATTCTAAGAAGGTATATCATTCCAGATATTAACAGGTGCCTAGGTCTTGTAAAAAATGAAAACAGGATCCATTACATGGCATATATGAGGGTGGTTTGAAAAGTTCAATAAAAAGCAAATTTATTAAAAAAAAAATTTTTAATTTGACAAAAAACATATTTTTTCAACAGGATGGAAACACTGGAAACTCACTGGATTAAATGTATAGCCCTCGATAAATCCCCCCGTACCTTTTTAAAACACCCCATCGTACCTTTTTAAAACACCCCCCTCCCACCCAGTCGTACTTTTAAAAATCCCCCTTATAGCCTAGTGGTCCACCGTGTAGTGGCAGGAGCGAGCTTTCCGTGCTCCTGCCTGGGCCTGCACTGCTCCCTTGCTATGGCTGTTCGCAAGTCCCATGAGAACTGACGGCAGCCATTCAGGAAGACTCGCTCCTGCCGATACACGCTGGACCACCAGGCTATAAGGGGGATTTTAAAAGGTATGACAGGGCAGGGGGGTATTTTGAAAAGGTACTGCAGGTGTTTTAAAAGGTGCAACGGGGCGAGGGTGTTTTAAAAAGGTACTGGGGGTTTAAAAAAGTACGGGGGTAAAAATTTGTATCATCGCTGCATAAGACACACCGACATTTCTACCCACTTTTGGGTGGAAAAAAGTGTGTCTTATGAAGAAAAAATACGGTAGACAAATTTGGCAGGCCAGATTAAAAAACTAAATGGGCCGGATATGGCCTCTGTCTGCTTTATTGAGAAATATAACAGTTTTTAAAACCAATATATTTTGAAAACCACCCTCTTATACTACCTACATTATATTTTATGACATAAGCAATTTCTTTCACTTTCTCTCTCTTTATTGATAGATGATCTGATGATAATAGCCTGATACCTGTGGCTATATCAAGCCAGCTATCTGGATAAGGTATGGGCAGATATGGAATAGGCTGCAGGTCTACCCACCTACCTCAGGACTAACACATGACTTTTCTGTTTATGTTAAGATATAAGCCCAATTAGCTATCTTGGAGGATTGCCCCTGCAGAAGATGCTTTCTGTAGACATAGACTTATGCACACCTATTGAGACGATTGTCTCAACAGCTAAAGCAAATGAGTACACAGGAAGGCAAAGTTTCTTAATTGATATCCAAAATGCTGTACACACTGTCAATGTTTCTATAATTCCTTTTTTTGAAATGTACTTTATTATCAGTGGTAGAATACATACAGATTCAAAGTACTTTCAAGACTCAACAAGCAGGAAAGTCACACATGTACAATGACTTCTATGTAGACTATAAAATAAAACCTTAGCAGTAAGCAAGAAAACAATACATAAGCAATCCACTACCTGTTGAGCACTAGAAGTGAACATTCTATATAGATCAATGCATAATGCCATCTTTTTATTTTATCTCCCAAACACACAAATAGGAAGTTCACCATACCGTACACTCACCAATACTCATACCATTCTATTCAACTAGTATTCCCCCCCACATACACTCATACACCTCTCACATCTGGTCCCCCCCAACCCAGGGTGCAGAAGAGCCATAGAAAGCGGTAAAAGAATGGGAAAAATAATAAAAATGAGAAAAAAAGAAAGGTAAATAGTTGTCATAATGAATGTAAAAATATATCAAGGCGTGTCCCCAGAGTCAGAAACAGAGGTCAGCAATCTTTCCCATAAAGCAATGTTGTATTTTTTATCAGGATGTCCTGAGGTACCATACCATTGTTTCTCAAAAGTGGCCAATTCCTGCAATCTAGAATGTCACAACTGAATGGAAGGAGACTTCTTCAAAACCCAGTGAGACAAAATCATCTTCTTGACCTTAATTATGACATTATAAATTTAATGACACTGTGGAAGTGACAAACCCTGCTCCAGGAGAGGCTCCCGCAGCCCCAACAACAATATCCCATAGTCCCAGTATAAACTTTGGTTGATGGCAATTTCCAGTATAGGCAGTACCTCCTTCTAGTCAACTTGGAACATTCCAAGAAGGAGTGAAGATAAGTTTTCATTTAACACAGAGATCGCTATCCCAGAGTCTCAAATGAGCTCCCCTTTGTCTCGTGAGGTAATAGCTATGCAGTATCCTATATTGAATGTTTTGATAGTCAACAGATTTAGAAAACTCAAAGAGAGCATCAAAACAATCTTGGAACTGCCGGTCCATGAGTGATCTACCAAGATCTCCTTGCCAGGACTCCTTCAATTTAGAGATCCCTCCAGAAAGGTTTGAAAGTTTCAACACTCTATACCTGTGAATAACTTATTAAGTGAGGCTGGTGTGATCAAGAAATGATTATTCAACGTCCCAGTGCCCAGGCCCCTTTGTGTCTCTTGGGCTCAGTGTCCCAATAGTGGCAGAGTTAGAAATAGGAAAACAGCATTCGTTACAGAATGCCCCACTGACGTTGCATTTGTTGAAATGAGAAAAAAGAATTGGGAGAGAGTGACAGTAGTTGTTCCATAGCCCCTGAAACACAGAGTTCCCCACTAAATGCAAAAAGGGAAACACCTCTGTGCTTAACCCCTGCCTGTACCTCCACCAACGCCAGGCCTGCCGCAATGGTAGCACAAACTAGAAACAAGTTCTATAGCGATAATTGGTATCCTCCTGGGAGCAAAGCATGTTTAGGAATGTAAAGGGGAAACTTCAACCCTCAACCCACCCAGGAGGGAAATAGCACTCGCAGCCTGAGTACCCTTCATGTATCCAGCACACAAGGGCCGCTATATTATATAATCAAATGTCACGGACATTTAATCTACTCAGTGACTTATCCAACACCAGTTTCACTAAGCTGATTCTAGGGGCTTTGGGCTTCCATATGGATTTCGAGATAATAGATTTAAACTTGAGCTCTTCTCTACGATGCAACCATATCAGCATGGTTTGCATAGGGTATAGCAATTTAGGGAGCATGACCATTTTAATAAGTGCCACTCTGCCCAAAAGACCTAGTGGGCGCTCTTGTCACACCTGACACAAGCGGCATATGGCCTCCAAGGGGTATACGATGTTGGGGGCATAGAGAATGGAGGGGCTAGTACTTAGGAAGATTCCCAGATATCGCATAGGTTTAGTCAAAGGTAGAATGGACAGCAGAGCATGCCAAGACTCCGGAGTTTCAATTTGCTGCAGTTAAGCTGTAGGCCCGATAGGGTCCTGAATTCTCTCACCACCTCCAGCGCCCTATCTAAGTGAATTGGGGCTTGTTCAAGAAACAGTAGGATATCAGTTACAAAGAGGCTTATCTTGCACTCCTATCCCCCTACCATCACTCCCTTAATGGTGGCACTTTGCCTGATTTTAATAGCTAAGGGCTCGATAGCTAGAAGGAAGAGAAGTGGGAAGAGAGGGCAGCCCTGCCTTGTTCCCCGCTAAAGCCTGAAATGGTCAGTTAACCCCCCATTAACAAGGAGGCGGTCCTGAGGCTCAACATATAAAGCCTTTACCCATCCTAGGAAGGGCCCCTGAAATCCGTATTGTTCCAATACCCAGAAAAGATATTCTTATGAAATACTATTGAACAATTTATCTATGTCTAATCCTGCTATCGCAGACTGGCCACCCTGCCCCACATTATTTTGTATGGCTCCCAGGACTTTCATCAAGTTCATGGATGCATAGCGACCTGGCACAAAACCTACCTGATCTGGGTGAATGAGACAGGGTCACAGCTAGTAATTTAATATCCAGGTCCAGGAGTGAGATGGGCCTATAAGAGCTCACCAACCCGTGATCCTTGCCTGGTATGGGCAAAAGCACCACGTGTTCCAAATTATCCAGAAAGAAGCCCACATGCATGGACACCTCATTATACATGGCACTCAGCGGCTGTGCTACCAAGTCCTGAAGGATTTGGTAGTATTCCGAACCCTACCCATCTGAGCCCTGCTCTTTTGCCAGAGTAAGGGACTGAATGCTAGTAAGCATCTCTTCTCTTGTGAGTAGGGTATTCATTGCTTCCAACTGCGTGTCATCAAGCCCAGGAAGATTAAGGTCACAGAAAAAATTAATTAGGGCCTCTTTATCAAGTGGTCTCTGGCCATACAAATTCTTGTAGTAAAGGACAAATTGCTGTGCTATTTGTGGTGCACTATTGTGTTCAGTCCCTTGAGCATCTCTGATAAAGGTCATTATTTGTTTCTTTTTTGCACTAGATTGACTAATAGTTTTCCTGTCTTGCTCCCCTACCTGGTAGCAATGGTAGCATAGAGAGTGCTTTATTTGACTGTTAAGTAAATCCTCGATCTGACTCTTAAGCTCAAGTTTTTCTGCATTCAAAAGGGTCTGGATGAAGGATTGCCAATAAGTATACAGTTTTTGCATTAATTGCAACAGCGCTTGATCTCTTTCCCATTTCTTATGAGCAGTGTAAGCAAGAATATGCCCTCACAGCACCGCTTTAGATGCATACCAGTATGTCACAGGTTCTACTATGCTATTTGTAATCTGGTAATCCACCCATTTGACTCTAAGAAAGGACCAAAAATCAGAATCCTGGAACAGCTGGGGGGATGTTTTACAGGAAGTGCCCCCCCCCCCTGGAAGAAGTGAATTTCAAAGATAAACCCACTGTAGCATGATCTGAAACCATGCACGTGTTGCAGAAGGAAATAATCGTTTATCAAGGAGTAGGTGATCTAATCAGGCATAGACATTATGGCCCCGATTCTGTAAACTGCGTCTAACTTTAGGCGTGCTTTAGATGTCCTTGTGGCACAAGGTCCAGTCAGCGTTACTTAGGTGCTACATAGGCATCGTATAGACGTCTCTAATGCACTAAGCGTATATTAGGCGTGTATTAGCATGCGTTCCCAAAAACCCCATATAGACGTCCCTACGATGTTATATACAAAAAGGTGGTTTTTACTGATTTGTTATCATTATTTCAGGACTGTAATCTTTAACATAATTAACCCAAAGTATACCATCATTAAAAGGATAATAAAAACAGTTTACCATGTTTAAAAGGATATTTATAATATATTAGTTTCAGTGGGAGTTGATGAGGGAACATCAGCATGGAAGGGGGGAAGCTTCACTCCTGTGCTACACAGAAATTTGTATAACACTGGTATCATTAGCTCCTATAAGTGTAAAGCATAGGACTTTGAGCTTCAGATAGACGTGATTTAAGTTCCAGAAAGGCTTTATCACGATACATGCTATTTAGGTCATCCAATCATCTTTCTCTGGGCATCCCACAGACGTTATTTGAGAGAGGTTTTTAGAAGTGATTCCTTGCTCTAAATAACACTCTTTTTGTCATGAAACATTGCTACAATCAGCTCATTCTTCAAAGCAAACAGAAAGCCCATAACTTCAATTAGCCAAGCTTAAAAACAGAATAAAACACAGAACAGACCTGAATGTGGCTTCTAGTTCATTGCAAATGAAAGTATGCAGCTGCACAATGATGACCTCATTGTGACATCATCAAAGTGCACCTGCAAAGTAGAATGCCACAAGTAAAAGACAGGCTCTAGAAGATCAGTACAGCACTTTTACTCATTGAGCTACAACACCTTTCACTCCAGTTTCTCTGTCTCCCCTGTCATATCATAGCTTAGTGATCTCCTAAGGTAAAATCTGCTTAGCTATCATCTCACAGTTAGCTAAGACAAAAGACTGCTAGCTCAATGGCTTAAACCCTTTAAGCACTGCTTTCATTGTCCCAAAAGCCAGAATTTCAAGTCAGGTCCAATAAATGTGACATGGATTAAAATGCTGCTGTTTTTATCAAATTCAAACTCAACTTTTGGAATAGATTGTTTCTAGTATTGCTAATGTGCTGTTTGAGATGAAAATGAGTATTTTGTCAGCGAAAGGACATGAGGGAGTCAAACCCAGACCAAGCTCACACCCCAACCTTCAATCTAACCGCTGTGCTACAGAATCAGCCATAAAATCATAGCAATTCTAATTGGATTATACTGTGCTGTTTAGGTGTCCTTTGGGCAGTAGTATCGGCATGCTTGTGGCTCCGTAATGTACCGCCCGAAGCATGCCATATCAGCTGCAGTTCAGCATATCTCAAGCTGTCAGGGTAGGAAACTGACTGAAAGAAGCCACCAAGTTAAGGCACCTGGTTCATCCTCTCCACCTCTCATCTAATCTTATGTTCTCAAATATTATGCTGGTTGCAGGCTGTGAGGCAGGAGACTTGCCAGCTACTCTGTTTGCCCCCCCCCCCTTTACAGCCTGGGCCTCATGGAACACTAGATAAGACAAAAGTCAATGTGACCAAGTAGCTGAAGTGGTGCTTATTAAGTAAACACTAATGCCCGTCTGCTACTCAATATAAATAAGTACAAGATGAAAAATGGTATAAGATTTTTATTGCACAGTCCAGAAAAGCAGCATGCAAGTGTAATATCAGGCAACAGCAGTTCGATGAGATGGATGACAGGTATGCATAGTAAGCCACTCCTAGGTCCAAGTTGTTACTGTGGTAGAATTGTTAAGGTCCCAGAATCTGCTCCTGGTAGGAGAAGGCAGGCTGAAGAAAAGGGAAGATGGATTGAGACAAATTAAGAGTTGATTGGTGAGTTTTAATCTGTCTTTTACAAAGGTGCGCTAAATCCAAACATGCGCTAACTACTAACGCGTGCAAAGCATAACATGCATGCATTAACCTTTAGCACACCCTAATGGAACCTAAATGGTGCCACTTCAGTGCACGGTAAAACTTAACGCATGCATGTTATCCTATGCATGCTTTAGTAGTTAGTGCATGCATGGATTTAGCGCACCTTTGTAAAAAAAACTCACCAATTGACAGTTTTCTCAGAAAATCTTCTATAAGTACACCCTTCTGAAGGAAAAAAAGTGTGAAACATGTTAGTATTGTGAATATGTAGATAATTCATCACAAGGGCCAAGAAAGGTTGCAGTACATCATTCTCACCTATTCTTTCAGTTTTGGGATTTGAGCTTTTGCCAGGTGAAAGCTGTTGTGCTGAACCCAGTTTGAACAGACCTGCTATGGCCTCTGGGAAATACAAGGGGGGTCATTAGCCACTCTGGGAGCCTGAAATCAAGAGAAAAAGTTAAGACAGACATCTGTGGCAAATATAAACAGAAGCCTTGGGAGAATATGTCACACCACAGTCTTAGAATAACAGCTAGAATGAACAGAAGCAAAAAACACTGTTCCTTTTTTATAATAAGGATGCCTATCAATTATGACTCTAAAATTATTTACCTTTAGCTCTATGAGGAAAAGCTCTGCTTCCATCTTTCCAACATCATAGGTTCCACATATTCATGTAACTTGCATATCCATTTTGCTGGCACCAAACTTTCAAACAACATGGGGGAGTCTCAACCAAGACTCCTAGAACCAAATTTTATCATCACTAATTGTCAGACCTGCTAATGACCCCGTGGAATGGAGAGTTGTGACAGATATCAGGGGGACAAAAAGTTAATGGAAAATCACCATAAGCAATAACACAGAATGAGAGTCCAAAAGAAGAAATCAGTTCTACCTGAGCTTTTATCTAATAAAGACACCTAAGTAGCTAGCAATATATCATCTCACCTAGATTTGTTCCTGGAAAGATGAAAAAGGTTAGACAAACATCAAAATTGCAAATTACTATAGCTGCTAATGGTCCTGTGAAATGGAGAGTTGTGGCAGATATAGGAATGAAAAGGTTAAAAGATAATCAAGAAAAATAAAGTCTCAGAAATAAGCATTAATACAAAATAGGAGTCCTAAAAGAGAAAACACTGCTCTGATGGATCTTCTTATCGAAGCAGAAGAGAGCAGGAGGATCGAAGTAGGAGAGAACTGGAGAAAAGCAGCTACAGAGAGAGGCAGAGGAAGAGAGAAGCCAAAGGGGGGAAAAACAGATAAAAGAGCAGGAGAGAGAAGCAGAGGCAGGAGACCAAGAGGGGAATCGGTGAGAGATAGCTCCACCCACCCATCGACCACCGAAGCTCCCCCTTAAAAGGGGAGGGGCCAAGGGAGTGGAGTTGATCGAAGCAGGAGAGAGCAGGAGAAAAGCAGCTACAGAGAGAGGCAGAGGGAGAGAGAAGCCGAAGGGGAAAAAAGCAGATAAAAGAGCAGGCACACCACAGCAGATGCAGAAGGCATCCGCAGGAGACCGGCAAGCAGGCAGCAGATGGAAGCAAGATGTTGAGCTACCCAGTTTTCTGCGCCATCTGCCATATGTATGATTACCTCCCCTCTGGGAGGCGGTCTTACGTATGCGCTCGATGCGGAGAACTGGAGAGCCTGAAGAGACAAGTCAGACTCCTGAAGGGTAGAATGCTGGAACTGGAGGCACTTCAAGCAGCGGAAGAGGGAGACAGAGATGCAGAGAACATCCAGACAAAGGAAGCAGAGAACAAGACAGAGAACACCATCGAGTAAGAAGTCCGAAGTTCATAGAGGAGGCATACAGGAAGGCCGTGAAAAATCACCAGCAACATTGGAACTGCCGAAAGACATCTACAGAGAGTGTAGACCATCCGACGGACAACCACCAGGAATAAATGGGTGACACAGCAGCGAGAACGAAGGATATGTACCTGTGGCAGAAGAGATGTACATACACCAGGGACACGGACCTGTGGCTGGAGAATCAGGAGAAGATAGAGAGGACAGCAATCATCGTGGAGGACTCCATCATCAGACAAGTTGACAGCTACATAGCGGGAGGAAGACTTGATCGGCTGGTGACCTGCCTACTGGGAGCCAAGGTAGAAGACATAGTGAGCTGCATCGACAGGATCCCCAACAGTGTGGAAGAAGAAGATGGTGGTGATCCACATGGGGATGAACAAAGTGAGCAACAGGAACTACAACAGGGAAGTACTGAAGGACCAGTTCCAGATGCTAGGAAGGAAGCTGAAGACCAGAACGCAGAGGATAGCATTCTCGGAGATCCTGCCGGTACCCAGGGCAGATGAGAAGAGGCAGATGGACCTGCAAGCAGTCAACGCATGGATGCAGCAATGGTGTGAGGAAGAAGGATTCCACTTTGTGTGCAACTGGACAACATTCTGGGGAAGAGCAAGCTGTACAGGAAGGATGGACTCCACCTCAGCAGAAACGGAACGAGGCTACTTGCAAGCAACATCAAGAGAGAAGTGGACAAGTTTTTAAACTAGGAAGAAGGGGAAAGCCAACAGTCGACCGAGAGAGAGAGCCAATGGTTCAGGAACCGGTATGCCCGGAGAATACCATGTAAGAAGATAGAGGGAAAGACTCACCATATTACAGGCAAGACAGATCAAAAAGGACACAAGAGGGAAGGAAATGCAAGAAAGGAACAGGCCGCAAACTCAAGTATATGTACACGAACGCAAGG
The DNA here is from genome assembly GCF_902459505.1 of Geotrypetes seraphini. Lineage (NCBI taxonomy): Eukaryota > Metazoa > Chordata > Amphibia > Gymnophiona > Dermophiidae > Geotrypetes > Geotrypetes seraphini. The sequence goes on along the minus strand of NC_047088.1, from coordinate 87,595,866 downwards.
AGCCTTAGAAATAAGATGGGTGAATTAGAAGCCATGGTACAAAAAGATAACGTTGACATCACAGGCATCACAAAAACATGGTGGACTGAGGCAAATGTCTGGGACATTGTGCTACCGGGATACAAACTATACCGCAGAGACAGAGTTGCTCAAAAAGGTGGGGGCGTTGCCATATACGTCAAAGAGGAAATTGAATCTACTGGAGAGAACACGCCATAACTGACGGATAAGTTAGAGTCTCTATGGGTCAAAATTCCAAGAACAAATGGCCTGGAAAAGAAGATCAGCATCTACTACCAACCCACAGGGCAGTCCAAAGAAATTGAAGGAGAAATGACAGACGAGATTAAATGCAACTGCAAGGGAGGCAACACAGTTATCATGGGTGACTTCAACTATCTGGGAATAAACTGGAACCTAGGCACCTCCAGCTGCATTAGAGAGACCAAGATCTTGGATGCTGTAGGCGATTGTTTCCTGGAACAACTTGTCAAGAAAAATACTAGAGAAAATGCAATTCTGGACTTAATTCTAAATGGCCTGTGAGGCTAGCACAAGATGTAGAAGTAGAAGGGATGCTGGGAAGCAGTGATCACAATATGATCCACTTTGATCTGGACGCAGGGGAGAAACATCAGTCCAAAATGACAGCCATGGCACTGAACTTCCGAAAAGGGGATTACGAAGGGATGAGATTCATGGTGGGGAAAAAAAATTAAGAAGATGATAAGCACAGTACAAACGCTAGAGCAAGTTTGGGCCCTTTTTAAGGACACAATCACCGAGGCACAAAATCTATATATACCGCGTATCAACAAGGGATCCAAGAGGAAAAAGAACAAAGAACCGGCATGGCTCACTGTAGAGGTGAAGGAAGCGATCAGAGACAAGAAAACTTCATTCAAGAAATGGAAAAGGTCAAAAACGGATGAAAACTGGAACAAGCACAAACAACATCAACGTAGGTGCCATAAGGCAGTAAAAGGGGCCAAAAGAGACTATGAGGGAAAAATAGCCAAGGAGGTGAAGAACTTCAAGCCATTCTTTCGATATATTAAGGGGAAATGACCTATGAAGGAAGCGGTGGGACCATTGGATGACCATGGAATAAAGGAGCGCTAAAAGAGGACAAAGCAATCGCTGACAAACTGAACACATTTTTTGCATTTGTATTTACCGAAGAAGATGTACACAGCATACCGGAACCTATCAGGCTATATGCTGGAAACAAAGACGGAAAGCTGCCAGGATTGATGGTCAGTCTAGAGGAGGTGTGTAGGCAGACTGATAGGCTTAAGAGCGATAAATCCCCGGGACCGGATGGCATCCATCTGAGGGTCATCAAGGAACTGAAAGGGACCATAGCTGAACTGCTTCAACTAATAGCCAATCTGTTGATCAAATCGGGAAAGATTCCGTAAGACTGGAAGGTGGCGAATGTTACGCCGATCTTCAAGAAAGGTTCTAGGGGAGATCCAGGAAACTACAAACCTCTGAGTCTGACCTCGGTACCAGAAAAGATGGTAGAGTCACTGATAAAGGACAGCATCATTGATCACCTTGACGGACATGGGCTGATGAGGACCAGTCAGCACGCTTTTAGCAAAGGCAGATCGTGTTTGACGAACTTGCTGCACTTCTTTGAGGGAGTAAACAGACAGATAAACAAGGGCGATCCAGTCGACATTGTATATTTGGATTTTCAGAAGGCGTTCAATAAGGTTCCGCATGAATAACTACTTCGGAAAATTGTGAGCCCTGGAATCAAGGGTGAAATACTCACATGGATTAAAAACTGGCTGGAGCATAGGAAACAGAGAGTGGGGGTAAATGGACATTACTCGGAATGGAAGAGCGTCACCAGTGGGGTGCCGCAGGGCTTGGTGCTTGGACCCGTGCTCTTTAACATTTTTATAAACGATCTGGACATAGGTACGACGAGCGAAGTGATTAAATTTGCGGACTATACAAAGTTGTTCAGAGTAGTGAAGATGCAGGGGGATTGCGAAGATCTGCAACGTGACATAATCAGGCTCAAGGAATGGGCATCGACATGGCAGATGAGGTTCAACGTGGATAAGTGTAAAGTGATGCATGTCGGTAACAAAAATCTCATGCACATATACAGGATGTCCGGGGTGGTACTTGGAGAAACCTCCCAGGAAAGGGGATTGGGAGTTCTGATCGACAAGTCAATGAAGCCATCCACGCAATGTGTGGTGGCGGCAAAAAGGGCAAACAGAATGCTAGGAATGATAAAGAAGGGGATCATGAACAGATCAGAGAAGGTTATGCTGCTGTACCGGATCATGGTGCGCCCTCACCTAGAGTACTGCGTCCAGCACTGGTCGCTGTACATGAAGAAGGACACGGTACTACTCGAAAGGGTCCAGAGAAGAGCAACTAAGATGGTTAAGGGGTTGGAGGAGCTGCCATACAGCGAAAGATTAGAGAAACTGGGCCTCTTCTCCCTTGAACAGAGGAGATTGAGAGGGAACATGATCGAAACATTCAAGGTACTGAAGGGGATAGGGACAGGTTGTTCACCCTCTCCAAGGTAAGGAGAATGAGAGGGCACTCTCTAAAGTTGAAAGGGAATAGATTCTGTACAAATGTAAGGAAGTTCTTCTTCACCCAGAGAGTGGTAGAAATCTGGAACGCTCTTCCGGAGGCTGTTATAGGGGAATACAGCCTCCATGGATTCAAGACAAAGTTAGACAAGTTCCTGCTGAACAAGCACGTGTGCTGGTAGGGCTAGTCTCAGTTAGGGTGCTGGTCTTTGACCAGAGAGCCGCTACGTGAGTGGACTGCTGGGCATGATGGACCACTGGTCTGATCCAGAAGTGGCAATTCTTATGTTCTTATGTTCTTACTAAGCATGCATAAGTAGCATCTGATGTCATAAGAATCGTTTGGACTTCCCACCAGAAAACTTTCAAATCTGATTGGGCGTGCTTTAGGTGTGGTTTGGGCAAACACACCTGTACTGACTTTTAATCAATTCCTTCCCTTCTCAAAGCTTATACTAGAAGCCATTTGTCATCTGCTTAGTCTGTAGAGTCTCTGTTACCAAACTCTAAACAAAGTTCGGTGATGGGGCAAAAGCGCGCGAGACAGCGCGCCGACAATCGAGCACAGACAATTCGGTGCAAGACACCAGCACGCCATGGGAAAACTTACTTTTAAATAGCTCCAACAGGGGGTGTGGGGGGGAACCCCCACTTTACTTCATACTGTTTGTGCTGCCATTGGGAGGGGTGTGGGGGGTGCAACCCCCCACATTATAGAGAAAACTGAACTTTTCCTGAAAAAATCGGAAAAAGTTCCATTTTCTCTATAATGGAGGGTTTCAACTCCCCAAATCTCCCCCCCCCCATGGCAGCACAAATTGTATGAAGTAAAGTGGGGGTTTCCCCCACACACCCCTTCGGAGCTTTTTAAAAGTAAGTTTTCCCGCGGCGCACTAGTGTCTTGCGCCAAATTGTCAGTGCTCGATTGTCGGCACGCTGGTGTCTCACGCGCGAATGACTATGAACCTGAAAACCCCCCTATATCTCTATGCCTTAAAGTGCTGCTTTTATATTCCATACGTCAGGGGTTCAAGTCTTTAGTGCGGTTAACAAATATTGATATTCATTTTTCTACCAGAAAACCTTCAAACTCTTTGGCCATTCCTTTACTTAAACATATTTGAGTTGATCTTTAAAATGATCTGCAGCAATTCTCAGATGTCTAAAGCAGCCTGTACTCTCTCATCCTAAACCCCCTCTCCCACACCAACACACACTCCTGAAGCATGAAACCACAACCTACCAAGCTGAATATACCAACAGGAATGTCTCTAGGGTACATAATTCAATTACTCCTTCATATAATATTATTGCAGGAGACATAAACCTACATCTAGATGAAGAGGACAATCCAGATGGGAAAGACTTTAAAAACTTTCTGTCTTTGCTTAATTATAATCTCCCTTTACCTACACAAACACATGAAAAAGGCCATCATTTAGATGTGGTAGCTATGGCCACAAAGGAGATTTTAGATCCTTCCTTCTCTCTATCGGATGGTACCTGGTATCACGATAACTGGTCCGATCATTTTACTTATTATTTCAATTTAACTTGAATTCATTTAAAATCCCAAACACATCCAAAGATAAATAGAGAACATCTTATAAGGGGTCATATCAATCCAGAGGAATATTGGTCACAATATGAGCTACAAGCGGAGATAGGGGAAGGGGTTGATTTTTGGGACCACTGGATGAAAACTAGCACATCCATTTTAGATAAAATTGCCCCTAAACGAAATAGCAAAACCTGCTCAAATAAATATAACAAATGGTTTGACACCGAACTTCTAAAAATGAAACAATTAGTAAGACAATTGGAAAGAATTTGGAAAAAAATGGGAAACTTGTCAGATTGGAACAACTGGAGATAAGAACATAAGAACATAAGAAATGCCTCTGCTGGGTCAGACCCTAGGTCCATCGTGCCCAGCAGTCCGCTCACGCGGTGGCCCAGCAGGTCCAGGACCTGTGCAGTAATCTATCTATACCCCTCTATCCTCTTTTCCAGTAGGAATTTGTCTAATCCTTTCTTGAACCCCAGTACCGTACTCTGCCCAATCACGTCCTCTGGAAGCGCATTCCAGGTGTCCACCACACGTTGGGTAAAAAAGAACTTCCTAGTATTTGTTTTGAATCTGTCTCCTATCAACTTTTCCGAGTGCCCTCTTGTTCTTTTATTATTCGAAAGTTTGAAGAATCTGTCCCTCTCTACTCTCTCTATGCCCTTCATGATCTTATAAGTCTCTATCATATCCCCTCTAAGTCTCCTCTTCTCCAGGGAAAAGAGACCCAGCTTCTCCAATCTCTCAGCATATGACAGGTTTTCCATCCCTTTTATCAGACGCGTCGCTCTCCTCTGAACCCTCTTGACTAACGCCATATCCTTCTTAAGGTACGGCAACCAATATTGGACGCAGTACTCCAAATGCGGGCGCACCATTGCCCGATACAACGGCAGGATAACCTCTTTCGTTCTGGCTGTAATACCCTTTTTGATTATACCAAGCATTCTATTCGCTCTCTTAGCGGCCGCTGCACACTGTACCGTCGGCTTCATTGTCATGTCCACCAATACCCCCAAGTCCCTTTCCTGGGTACTCTTATTCAATAATATCCCTCCCATTGTATAGTTGTACCTCGAGTTTCTGCTCCCCACATGTAATACCTTACATTTCTCAACGTTGAACTTCATCTGCCATCTCGTCGCCCAATCTTCTAGTTTGTTCAAGTCCCTTTGCAATTCTTCACATTCCTCTGTAGTCCGAGCTCCATTAAATAGTTTAGTGTTGTCCGCAAATTTTATTATCTCGCACTTCATCCCTGTTTCTAGATCATTTATGAAGATATTAAATAGTAGCGGCCCGAACACCGAGCCCTGCGGGACACCACTTGTGACCCTCCTCCAGTCGGAGTAGTGGCCCTTCACTCCTACCCTTTGTTTTCTACCCTCCAACCAGTTTCTGATCCATCTATGTACGTCTCCTTCCACCCCATGGTTCTTTAGTTTCCGGAGTAGGCGTTCATGGGGCACCTTGTCAAAGGCTTTTTGGAAATCTAGATATATGATGTCAATGGGGTCTCCTTTGTCCATCTGTTTGTTAATCCCTTCAAAGAAGTGCAATAAGTTTGTTTGGCACGATCGTCCCTTGCAGAAACCATGCTGGCTGGCTATCAGAAGTTCGTGCTTTTCAAAATGTTGATCAATGCTTTCTTTTATCAGTGCTTCTGCCATTTTCCCAGGAACTGAAGTCAAGCTCACTGGCCTGTAGTTTCCCGGATCACCTCTTGATCTCTTTTTAAAGATGGGTGTAACGTTGGCTATCTTCCAATCCTCCGGGATCTCGCCTGTTTTCAGGGATAAGTTGCAAATTTGCTGCAGTAGTTCCGCTATCTCCTCCTTTAATTCCTTCAGAACCCTTGGATGTATGCCATACGGACCCGGGGATTTGTCAGTTTTTAGTTTTTCTATCTGCCTGCGAACGTCCTCAATGCTCACTTCTATGAATGTTAATTTTTCTGCTTGACTTCCGTTGAAGAATTGCTCAGGTTCCGGCATGTTGGACGTGTTTTCGTTAGTAAATACAGACGAGAAGAACATGTTAAGCCTTTCTGCCACTACCTTCTCCTCCTTCACCACTCCCTTCCTGTCTCCGTCGTCTAGTGGTCCCACTTCCTCTCTAGCTGGCTGCTTCCCTTTAACATATCTGAAGAACGGTTTGAAATTTCTTGCTTCCCTGGCTAGCCTTTCTTCATACTCTCTTTTAGCTTTCCGAACCTCATGGTGACATTCTTTTTGATACTTCTTGTGCTCTTTCCAGTTCCCCTCAGATTTGTCCTTTTTCCATTTCTTGAATGAATTTTTCTTATTGCCTATCGCTTCCTTCACTGTTTTGGTTATCCACACCGGGTCTTTTGTTCGATTCTTTTTGCACCCCTTCCTGAATCTGGGGATATACAGATTTTGCACCTCGTTCACCATGTCCCTGAAGAAGGACCAGGCATGATTTACCGTTAGCCATGTTTTGGAAGTGTTCCTAAGTTTCTTCCTTACCAATTCCCTCATTGCTTCATAGTTTCCTTTCTTGAAGTTAAAGGTTGTCGTTATGGATCTCTTGCCTTTTGATACTCCTACCTCAACCTTGAACTTGATCATATTATGATCGCTGTTTCCCAACGTCCCCACTACTTCAACGTCCTTTGCAGGTCCTCTTAACCCATTTAGGATTAGATCCAGAGTGGCATTTCCTCTCGTCGGTTCTCTAACAAGCTGCTCCATGAAGCAATCTTGTGTGGCTTCCAGGAATTTTGTCTCCCTAGCGCATTTCGAGCTTCCAAGCCTCCAGTCTATCCCGGGGTAGTTGAAGTCTCCCATAATAACCGTGTTGCCACTTTTGCATTCTCGCTTCATCTCGGCTTCCATTTCCTCATCGATATCTCCGGATTGCCCGGGTGGGCGATAATATAGGCCCATCTTTATTTCAGGCCCTTTCCTTCCCGGTATTTTAACCCATAGAGATTCCAGCTTGTTGGTCGTCTCTGCTGTGTCCATTCTTGTGGATTGTATGCTTTCTTTTATGTACAGGGCTATTCCACCTCCTTTTTGTCCTGCCCTGTCCTGGCGATAGAGCTTGTATCCCGGCAGTGCTGTATCCCATTTGCTTTCCTCATTCCACCATGTTTCAGAGATTCCAATGATGTCGATGTCTTCTGCATCGACCACGGCTTCTAGTTCCCCCATTTTGTTTCTTAGGCTCCTTGCATTAGCATATATGCAATTTAGATCTTGATATTTTGTTGTCCTCCTTTCCTTTCCCTGTGCTTCGGTCCTTAATTTCTTTTCTTTTGCTGTAAACATTGTAACCTCTTCTGGGTTAGTCGATTCCTGCAATTTATCCATTGTTTCTTCCCAGCCATTTTTCCCCTCAGTATCTTCACAGGATACCGTCTTCCGAATCGTCGACCCTAGGTCAACTGTAGGCTTTCCCCTTCTTCTTAGTTTAAAGCTAGGTCTATTCCTCTCTTGACGTTGTTTTCTAGGAGTTTAGTTCCCGCTGCGCTCAGGTGGAGTCCATCTTTCCTGTAGAGCTTGCTCTTGCCCCAAAACGCCGACCAGTTCCTCACGAAGTGGAATCCTTCTTCCTCGCACCATCTTCTCATCCACGCATTTATTGATTGTAGTTCCTCCTGCCTTTTCACATCTGCCCTCGGTACTGGTAGGATCTCTGAGAACATTATCTTCTGGGCCCTCATCCTCAGCTTCCTTCCCAGAATCTTGAACTGTTCTAGTAGCGTGCTTCTTTTGTAGTCTCTCCTGCTGACATCATTCGTCCCGATGTGGATCACTACAGCGGTCTCTTCTGTCTCCGCCCCTTCCAGTATCATTTCAATTTTGTCCGCGATGTCCTTGGTTCTTGCTCCTGGAAGGCAGGTCACCAGTCGGTCCTCTCTCCCTCCTGCTATGTGGCTGTCCACATGCCTAAGGATTGAGTCTCCCACTAGGATCGCTGACTTTCCCTTCTTCAGGTTTCGCTTCGGTCTCAGGTCAATGTCCTCAATGTGCTTCGCTCTTTCCACTTCTGGGCCTCGACTAGCCAAAATCTCCCCCTCTTGCAGTAGTCCTCTGTGGGTGTCATCTTTGAGGTAATCTTCTTCTTGCTCTCCCTTGCATGTTGGTATCCGTGTAGCTTCTTCTTTCATCTGAAGTTCGTTCTCTTCCACCTTCGTCCTGTATGCCTCTTCAATGAATCTCTCAAGTTTCCTGACTTCCTCCTCAATGTGTCTCTCCATGATGTGAAAACCTTCTAGCTCCTGTATCCTGTCCTCTAGTCGCTTGACCTCCTTCTTCAAGCTATTCAGCTCCTGACACCGACTGCATACATATGACTGTCTCCCCGAGGGGAGATAGTCATTAGAGAATGACACGGTGACGGTTTACCCGCGGCCACCGCATTTAAGCCGCGGGTCACCGCCGAAAACGGGGAAGAAAACTAGCAGTCGCTGCGGTGACGGGGACAAGGCCATTCACCGACCGCGGAAACGGTGAACAGGTTTGTCCCCGCGGGCCAATGTACCCCCTTCTAGGAACCGCTATTTACCGCCCGACGCCCGATTCACCCCCCCAGCAGGACCGCTCGCACCCCCACCCCGAACGACCGCTCGCACGCGCTCCCACCCGCACCCGCGATCGGAGCAAGAGGGAGCCCAAGCCCTCTTGCCCGGCCGACTCCCCGACGTCCGATACATCCCCCCCCCCGGCAGGACCACTCGCACCCCCACCCCGAAGGACCGCCGACTTCCCGACAATATCGGGCCAGAAGGGAGCCCAAACCCTCCTGGCCACGGCGACCCCCCTAACCCCCACCCCGCACTACATTACGGGCAGGAGGGATCCCAGGCCCTCCTGCCCTCGACGCAAACCCCCCTCCCCCCCAACGACCGCCCCCCCCAAGAACCTCCGACCGCCCCCCCAGCCGACCCGCGACCCCCCTGGCGACCCCCACAACCCCTCCACCCCCCTTCCCCGTACCTTTGGTAGTTGGCCGGACAGACGGGAGCCAAACCCGCCTGTCCGGCAGGCAGCCAACGAAGGAATGAGGCCGGATTGGCCCATCCATCCTAAAGCTCCGCCTACTGGTGGGGCCTAAGGCGCGTGGGCCAATCAGAATAGGCCCTGGAGCCTTAGGTCCCACCTGGGGGCGCGGCCTGAGGCACATGGGCCCAACCTGACCATGTGCCTTAGGCCGCGCCCCCAGGTGGGACCTAAGGCTCCAGGGCCTATTCTGATTGGCCCACGCGCCTTAGGCCCCACCAGTAGGCGGAGCTTTAGGATGGATGGGCCAATCCGGCCTCATTCCTTCGTTGGCTGCCTGCCGGACAGGCGGTTTTGGCTCCCGTCTGTCCGGCCAACTACCAAAGGTACGGGGGAAGGGGGGTGGGGGGGTCGTGGGGGTCGCCAGGGGGGTCGCGGGTCGGCTGGGGGGGGCGGTCGTTGGGGGGAGGGGGGTTTGCGTCGAGGGCAGGAGGGCTGCAGTGCAGAACATAAGCCTTTCATTAAGACAATCCTGGTTCGCTTTTCCAAGTTAAAACAATTAGAAAAATATTTCTGGAGTGCTGTAATAAATTAAAATTAATAGTGCTCAGAACCCCCAAGGTAACTTCAGGCATCATTTTGAAGCTGGGGGGGGCGGTCGTTGGGGGGAGGGGGGTTTGCGTCGAGGGCAGGAGGGCCTGGGATCCCTCCTGCCCGTAATGTAGTGCGGGGTGGGGTTAGGGGGTCGCCGTGGCCAGGAGGATTTGGGCTCCCTCCTGGCCCGATATTGTTGGGGAGTCGGCGGTCCTTCGGGGGGAGGGATGTATCGGACGTCGGGGGGGGGCATCAGGCTTTCAGGATGGGGACAGACCTTCAAGGGGGGACAGTGCAGGGAAGTCAGGGAATTTATATTAATTAATTTTTTCTCTGCGTGTTTTGTTTTTGTATAGTTATTAACTAATATTTAACTAAGTTTTAAAGAATGTTTCCTTTATACGTAAATAAAGAAAAGTGAATGGGATTGCAGTGGCGGTGACGGGGCGGTGAATGGGGTGGCAGTGGCGGTGACGGGGCGGTGAAGAGGATGGTGAGACGGGGACGGGGCGGTGACGGGGATGGTGAGACGGGGACGGGGCGGTGACGGGGATGGTGAGACGGGGACGGGGCAGTGACGGGGACCAATTTTTTCACCGTGTCATTCTCTAATAGTCATACATATGACAGTCTGTGCAGAACACTGGAAAACTCATCTTCTGGCTTCTCTCTGCTTCCATTGTTGTTCCTAATTTAAGATACCAGTTGAGATTACTTGTGACTTGTGATTACTTGTGACTTGTGTCTGCCCTGTGTCCTTTCTCTCTCCAAAATAAAAATCTACAAACAACTGATAAAAGAAAAACGTAAAACTTTTTACTCAGCCAAAATCAACTCATCTAATACTAGATCAAATGGAATCAATACAAAAGAGCTGTTCAACTTGGTTACAAATTTATTTGACACCACACGCTACACTCAACTCATGCATAATAATAAACTACCCTCAGCAAACGATTTAGCACAGCATTTTGATTCAAAAATTAAAAACCTAAAAAATAACTGTTCAACAAATGACATATAGGAACATCAAATAACTAACATAAAAGGAACTGAAATACCAGCGGACATGACTTGGAGTTCCTTTCAAGATTTAGAATAGAATAATTACCATATTTTCATGCATATAACGCGCGCGTTATACACGATTTTACAAACCGTGCATAACCTTGCACGTTATACGCGTGAGCGCGCTATATAAAATTTTTTTTACATAGTTCCCACCCCGCCCGACGTCCAATTCATCATCCGGAAGGACCGCTCGCACCCCCACCGCTCGCACTCCCACCCCGATGGACCGCTCGCTCTCCCACCCGAAGAACCGCTCGCACCCCCACAGCCTCCCCCCTCCCCCATGGAGAAGCTGTCTACCTTGTTTCCGGATGCCAGTGAGCCCAGCTGCTTCCTCTGCCGGCGGTCCTGCCCCTTCTCTGAGCCCTGCTGCGCTGCTTCCTCTTCCGGCGGTCCCGCCCTTTCTCTGATGTCAGAGAAAGGGCGGGACCGCCGGAAGAGGAAGCAGCGCAGCAGGGCTCAGAGAAGGGGCAGGACCGCCGGCAGAGGAAGCAGCTGGGCTCACTGGCATCCGGAAACAAGGTAGACAGCTTCTCCATGGGGGAGGGGGGAGGCTGTGGGGGTGCGAGCGGTTCTTCGGGTGGGAGAGCGAGCGGTCCATCGGGGTGGGAGTGCGAGCGGTGGGGGTGCGAGCGGTCCTTCCGGATGATGAATCAGGCGTCGGGGGGGATCAGGCTTTCAGGGTGGGGACAGGACTTCAAGGGGGAGAGGAGAGTCGGGGTGGCCGAAAGTAGAGTCGGGGTGGCCAGAGGAGAGTCGGAGCAGCGAACGGAGAGTCGGGGCAGCCAGAGGAGAGTCGGGGCAGTGAACGGATAGTCGGGGCGGGTGAAAGGAGAGTCGGGGCAGCCAGAGGAGAGTCGGGGCAGCATGCGCGGTATACCCGTGAGCGCGGTATATAAAAATTTCTTTACATAAATTTGTGTTTCCCGCGTGCTATACCCGTGTGCGCGTTTTATACGGGTGCGCGTTATCTACGTGAAAATACGGTATATCAAATTATATAACAAGTATTCTAAATTGTACTGTGTTTTGGACCCATGTCCCCCAGAAATTATGAAAGCAGCTCCATTAGACTTTAAACTATCTTTGCTGAATTATTTAACCGATAACTTAAAAAATGGAAAATTTCTCACTAATAACGGTCATATCATAATAACCCCAATTTCAAAGAATCGTAAAGAATCATCAGCAATAGTAACCAACTACAGACCAATAGCATCCATCCCCTTTATTGTAAAAATCATGGAAGGATTAGTACAGAGGTATCCAACCTTTTGGCTTCCCTGGGCCGCATTTGCCCAAATAAATGTTTCTGGGGCCGCACAAACATGCAAACGCTGCAAAAAGATAGAGGAGGGAGCCGGCAAGACGGTAAACACCCGGGGGCAGCAGAGGAAAACACTGCATCGCCATCGACCGGGGCCACACAAAATACTTCACAGGGCCACATGAGGCTCTCGGGCTGCAGGTTGGACACCCCTGGATTAGTACATACCCAATTGATGGAATACCTTGATCAGTTCTCCCTTCTATATGAAACTCAATCTGGCTTCAGACCTTTGTTCAGCAATGAGACAGTAATTGCAGCTATCTTGGATAATTTACGGTTCCTGTTTAGTAAGGGCCTTAATGCCCTGGTCATGCAATTTGATATGAGTTCTGCCTTTGACTTAGTGGACCATGGGAAACTGTTACAATGCTTAGATGCAATTGGTATCAGAGAAGAAGTATTAGACTGGTTTCCTTATGTCTTGCACATATCAAGTACATTTTAATTACGATCTCTCTGATACCTAGAGCAATCCATCTGGTGTACCGCAAGGGTCACCATTATCCCCACTGCTTTTCAATGTCTACATGTCGTCATTAGGTGCACAACTAATCTAGCAGGGATAAAATTATTTAGTTACGCAGACGACTTTACAATCATTATCCCATTCGCTACCTCTCTCTCAGAAATCACTGCTAAGGCAACACAAGTACTAAACTCGATGGAGCAATGGATGACTGAATTCAAACTGAAGCTTAATTCAGAAAAAACTTGACACTAAAACATCACTGTGCATCAGTAAATGTAGTTATCCCATCCAACCCACTATGAAGATATTGGGTGTAACATTGGACCAGAGTCTAACCATGAAAGACCAGGTGGACTCCTTAATTAGAAAGGGTTTTTTTACTCTCTGGAAGCTTCGGTCCATTAGAGCATATTTCGATGTTTCATCATTTAGAATCCTAGTGCAATCCCTTATACTGAGTCAACTAGATTATTGCAATATCGCTACCTGGCAATTTCCCAGAAGAATATACGGCGATTACAATTGGTGCAAAATGCAGCAGTCAAGCTAATTTTGGGGTTGAAGAAGTTCGATCATGTAACACCTTCCTACCGACTTCTACATTGGCTATCAATGGAGGCACACATGAAGTTTAAGTTCGGATGCTTTTGCTATAAGGCACTATTTGGTTTAGCCCCTAAATATTTAACTGACCTCTTCTCTTTCTCAAACAACAGACATAAGAGAAGCTCACACTCAAATTTTGTTTCCCCACCGGTTAAAGGATGTAAATTTTAAAAACACCATCAACATCTTCTCTCACATCAAGCGGCATTATGGGGCAAAGATCTGGAACAATTGCTCACGCCTACTACTTATGGGGAATTTAGGAAACACCTATAAACATACCTGTTCCTGAAGTATTTAGGCAACTAACCTGTACAATCCTACTCCACAATAACTGATCTCTAGCGATGTTAATAACTAGCTTCTAACCTTGTTAATTCTAATTAATTTGTAACATCTTTTAACCATTGTAAACCGCATAGAACTTCACGGTCCTGCGGTATATAAACTGTTATTATTATTATTTATCTCAAAAACATGTACCTTCCTTCAGTAGCTATCCAAGCCCTCTGAAGTTTTAGTAAACTCTTCTACCTGTTGCCCTGTGTGGATATTGGATAGAAGGAAATCCATTCCTACCACAATGGCTTGTAGCAGAGAGAAGATGAATGTATCTGATGCACCTGTGCCTGCAAACTGCAGAATGCTGATGAAAAACAGCAAAGTCCACCACTTATGAGAGCTGTTAAAATGAGTGAAGGTGAGAGTGAGATTTGAACCAGGGAGCTTCAGAAGATGGACAAGGTGCAACAAGGTACATTAACCTAATAAGCTACAAATGGCATCTTTCTGTCAGTAGTGAAGTTTACTCCCATGACAACTTAGGATGTCCTAGCCATGGGCAGGAGAAAATAGGTTTGCCTGGAAAGGAAATGTGCTGATAAAAACGTCAAAGTCCACCATCTTCTAGACCCTCTTATGAGAGCTAATAGGAAGCTGTTAAAATGAGTGAAGGTGAGATTTGAATCAGGGTGCTTGAGAAAATGGACACGGCGCATTAACCTGGTGAGCCAGAAATGCTTTCTTTGTGGTGATTGTGATATGATAGCTCAGGGGTAGGGAACTCCGGTCCTCGAGAGCTGTATTCCAGTCGGGTTTTCAGGATTTCCCCAATGAATCTGCATGAGATCTATTTGCATGCACTGCTTTCAATGCATATTCATTGGGGAAATCCTGAAAACCCGACTGGAATACAGCTCTCGAGGACCAGAGTTCCCTACCCCTGTGATAGCTAATCAGATAATACATAGGCAGGTCGGTCAACTATAATATGAAAGGGCAGTGAGATCTGTCTAAGTAGAAACTGGTGTAGCTCTATGGGTTAAAGTCCTGTGCTGGTCATACAGAGGTTGTGAGTTCAACACCCAGTGTGTCTTTTAATTGTGGCATACTACCTTGAAGGTGCAGTTTGATGATCTCACAATGAGGTCAGCTTTGTAAAGCTGAAGAGCTCCATTTTGCAATGAGGGAAAATGCATGTTAAGGTCTGTATCTGGTTTTTCTCTTTTTAAGTGCTGAAAAATGAAGTAATGTGTGCAATAATGATATGTTTTTCATCTTCTTTCTTTGCTGTCAAGAAAGAGCTGATTGTAGCACTGTTTGTTGAGAAAAAAGGGGGTTCTTTTTAAGCAGGAAAGCCAAACATGGTGTAATGAGTAAATTATATTACTGTTTGGGCAGAAAAATACTATGTTTTCCATACAATATGTTTATATTGATGTGCTCTATTGATATGGTGGCTTATTAAATCTATTAGGAGGGAGAAAGAAGAAAAAAAAAACATATTCAAACTCACTATAGGAAATATCATTGAGGAAGCGGAAAGCACGCCTAATCTGCGTCTATAGGAAGTCTCCAACTAAGAAAGCTGAAACTCCATTGAAATGAAGCAAAAACTACACTTAGACTAGCTTTTCCTTCGCCTACATGTTCCACGCTGTTTATACGCCCTCTGTCTCGCCTAACTAGCATCTATGTGGTACCTATCCTTAACCACGCCCATGTTACGCCCACATCTACAAACTTGTTAAGACCCTTAAATCACTCATTATCCACTTAAATCGGACGCCTAAAGTTAGGCGCACTTTATAGAATCGGGGCCTATGTGCAAGTGAGAAGAAGATTAAGTCCCTGCTATAGGGGTGTAGGATGTGCCAGAAGTCTACTAACTCTAGGTGTTGGGAGAAAAAGTTTACCCCCCCTAGCCCCATGAGCCCATGTTCAGGATTTACACTGACTTGACATAGGAATCACTGTATTATCCAGCACAATCTCTGATGGAAATACATCTAAATGTTTTTTCTCAACCTAAACACAAAATTTCAGTTTTTTCAATATTCAATTTCAGTTGATTCTCAGTCATCCACTCCTTAATCACCTGAAAACAATTCTCGGTCTGAGATTGAGCTACATGCTCTATAATCTTGCCCTCCTTAAAAGGCAGCCCCTTTCAGACTCCCCACAGCAACACCAGCAGCAGCCACCTAATACAGATGATGAAGACCCCACCACCACCACAGAGCTCACCATGGTGTGTACCAGGAGAAGATTCACACCAGGCAACATTTAATACAGAGAAACTTCCAGTAAAGGTCAGTGAACAGGTTTATTCATGTTGAACAGCTCTCACAAACCCCAGCAACTCCTTCACCATTCACCCCTCCTCAGTACACCCACATCCACACTGTATCCCCCAGCATACCCACACACTATGATCCACATCCAGAGTCTTCTGTCTACTTCTCCCTCCCCTTGCCTTGGCCCCACTATTCTCCATGTCCCTTCTGAGCCCTCCCTGCCCTCTCTGTGTTGGTGCCAAAGTAGAGAAGGCAGCCTCTGAGTCACCCCCAGAGACCTCATCCTCTGTGCTGGTGTCACTGGTTTCATTGGGCCCAGGTGCAGCCTTGTGGAAAGCTGGCCGTTTCATGAGCTCCACAGATGGCTTTCACAGAACTGGGCCCAGGATTGTCTCTGCTCTTTTACGCCCTTAATGCTATCTAATGTTATTTTATAGCATTCCTCGACCCTGTAGAAAGTTTCATTCTGAAACATGCATGTTGGGAGAGGAGAATATAGGAGCACTTCACTCTAAGATAAGTTAAGTGAGGTCCTGTACATTTTATATTAAATAAAAAACTTGAATAAAATATAAACAAAACATGAATAAAGGTTGGACTGATACAGAGTTCAAGCAACTGGCTTGGTGTGCCTGATTGCTACCCGAAGGTCCATACAAAATATTCTGCATATAAGAAAAGGTGTTTTAAATCTTTATTGATGAAGACACAGTAAGAAAGAAGAAGCAAATGTGATTGTATGCGTCAGCCCTTGATTGATTGACGTATTTGTCTAAACAACTTACTTTAATTACATGATTTGATTGAAGTTACAGCATTGATACTTGTGTGGTTACTCAAAAATCACTACTGACATTCTGTTTGGTGGATCACAGAGTGGACATTTTGCTTAGGGTATTTTCAAAGGAGTGGAGACATTTTATAACGAACAGCAATCCAGGCTTTAGATGCATATTTGTGAGATGTTTTTGTCACTGATTTTCAATGCCTGCTCTGTATTTTAGATGCTCTTTTGATTATTGCCATTGTAATTTGGACAGCTGCGTCTAAACGTCCAAATTCAGATTTGGACGTCATATAAAAAATGCCCCTCTAATCTGCTCATTTTCAACACTTAGGTGTATACCAAAAGGTTGAAATGGACATCCATGTGCTTGAAATGTCCAAATCCCAATTTTGCAATGGCAAAATAGGGACATCCAATATATCAGTACATCTAAATAACAAGGGGGCATATCCTGAGTATGTTTTGGATGGGGCTAGGGAGGGCTGAAATCAGGAGGATGTCCAATAGTGATTACTGAAGGGGAAGAAAAAGGTCTAAAAATAGGGAAATCCTTATTTAAACCTGTTTTAGGAATGCCCAGGTTACAGAAAGACGCTCTTATTGAGCAGATGTACACTGGAGGAATTCAAGCATTACACCGCCTTAATTCTCCAGTGGTTTCTGCCCTTCCCTCTGAATATGAAACCAGAAGAGGCTATGACAGCTTCATTTATGATGGGCATTCCATATCTAAATATATAAGACACATGCAAGCCTGAAGGCTATTGAAGTGGTCAGTGGCATAGTGAAGATGAGGGTGGTGGCACCCCTCCCCCATGCCTTGTCTTCCCTACCCCCATTTCCCCATATCTTTTTTAACTTTGGCGCGAGCAGCCACCAGCTTACTGCCCGCATCTGTTTCGGTGCTCCCTCTGACGTCACTTCCTAGGCATGGGTCCTGGAAGTGACATCGGAAAGAGTGCCGAAGTCGACGCAGGCAGCAAGTTGGTGGCTGCTCGCGCCAAAGTTAAAAAGGTGCGTGGAAGGGAAGGGGTGCGCTCAAGGAAGGAGGAGGAGTGGGAAGGGGGTGTAGAGGAGCAGGGATGCCGGTGCCCCAAGCAAGATGGCGCCCAGGGCAGACCGCCCCCCTCGCATCCCCCCCCCCTCTTTATTATGACACTGGAAGTGTTGTACATTCTATTTCTGGAGGGATCATAATTACAAAAACAAAGAGTTAAAGTGGGATTTGAGCCTGGGTCCCTCGGTTTGTGGTCTCTGGATTAACCTCTAAGGTTGACCCTCTGCTCTGCTCTTTGTGGCCATTTTCTTTGTTGCTGTACAGAGTCTATGTCAGTGGTGTAAAAAGGGGGGAGCAGGTGGACAGCCTCAGGTGCCATCTTGGTAGGGGCATTGTCACCTCTCTGTGCCCCCCCCCCTCCATGCCATGCTCATGCCTCATACCTCTTTAAATTTTCATTAGTGTGAGCAACTTGTCCAGACTGCTGCTCGCACCAGCCCGGCTCCCATCTGAAATCACTTCCTGGTCGTGGGGCCAGGAAGTGACGTCAGAAGGGAAGCCAACTCCGGCACAAACAGCAGGCCAAAGACACTGCTTGCACTGAGGAATATTTAAAGAGGTACAGGGGAAAGGGAGGGTGTGAGTGTGGCATGGGAAGTGGGGAAGGAGGGTGGCATGTAAGGAGCGGGGTTTGGCTCCTACCCTCGCTATGCCACTGGTCTATGTCCCTTGTTTTCTCCCATTCAAAATTTGAATGTTTCCATTTGTAAAAGAAATGTTCATACTGGATATTTCCAGCACATGGACGTTCATTTCACATGTTTTCGAGCAGGTGTATTCTATTTGATAATACATAAGATAGATGTCCATTTGGAGCATTCTGATTTGAGCGTCCCTATTTTGACTTGGACATCTTTCAAAAATGCCCTTCCATGTGACTGTTGAATCATTCAAAATTATGCACACGCTAACAAGTGTGCAAAAACTTTGCTATATAAATAAACAACATTATGGGATGTAATTTCCTGAGCATGCATAGATTTGTACACAACTTACATTTCCAATGATTATGCAATTAAACAGTATACTGTTAATTTCCTTAACCTTATACCCCTATTTTGCATTACGTAAATGTCCAGTCATACATATTTTTTACATAACAACCCAGTTTTCAGATTTGCTTTAAGAAGGCACCTTGTGCTTGTCATACACACGCTTAAAATATACACCCGTTTGGAAGTTGACTGTCTTTTTAAAATTCACCCTTTCATGGGGACAATGTCCAGTCTTATTTTTGAGGCTCAGAAGTGCCTTTTTGGATTATATGCATGTTTCCTATCATTACTATTCATCTACCAGCATTTAATCATTAAACTAACTAACCACTGTAACATTAAGCTATAATAAGCTTTCCTGGGAATTATTCACAGCTGAGGTTATGAAATACCTACATGCAGCAATTATACCATGAGGCTTTGTTTCACTGGGTATTATTATAAAGTTGGATGAAGTTAAGATAGCTCCTAGAAAGAGATGCAAAAAGTACAGGAGCAATTTTCTAGACCCATAAGCCTTATTTATCCAAAGGATTTTCCCATGAGTATGAAATGGGATAAACTTGTTATTCTGCTGGTCCTTATAGTACCTAAGATAAATAGTAACAGCAAGAGAAAACTGTCTCCTTGTTAAAAGGTAATGGCCCTTAATTACAATCTTTACACAAGAGAAACTCAGAAATCCCAGAAGTTAACATTACAGTAACTGATTCAAATCTTACAACTTTTTTAAATCATCCGTTGTGTATACTATATCCTGTTATACTCAAGTGAGGATTATTGATAACAATTTTTTAGTAATGGCAGCCTATGTTATAGAGAACAATTTTTAATTTCAGTTTGATATTGCATACATGCTTGATTTGCAGCTCTGTAAGAGCATTTCTTTATAGTTGTGCTGGTGAATCAAAACAATTTTGTCACAACTGTTTGTGACTTCATACATATGTCACCCTGTACTGAGCAGCAACTATTGTACCAGAATGGGGGGGGAGGGGGACAAAAGACCTGCAATGCTGAATGATCACTTCTTTTCATCTACAATCCTATCTTTGTTAAATTAAAGTACAAAAAGAGTAATTTTCAGTCATTTCTGTAAGTAAAACAGTGCGTTACCAAAGGAAATAGTCATTTACAAAAGCCCATCATACACGCAAGTACAAGTAGCGCCATTTTACATGCATTTTTATCTGCGTTAAGCAGAGACACTCCTGGAAACAAGGATTGGGGAGGGGTTTGAGCTTATGCATCTATTTTTAGATTCTCAAATGTACAAGTTTGTGCATATATTTTCCTGTCAATTTTTTTTTTTTTACATATTATTAGTAGATATAATTGTGTTGTGGTAGTTTTGATGGCATAATTTTCAGGAGGCAAACTACACATTTATCCTTTAAAACATAAGAACATAAGCAGTGCCTCTGCTGGATCAGACCAGAGGTCCATCGTGCCCAGCAGCCCGCTCACGCGGCGGCCCATCAGGTCCTGGACCTGTATATTAATCCTCTATCTATACCTTTCAATCCCCTTTTCCTTCAGGAAAACATCTAATCCTTTCTTGAAACCCAATACCATACTCTGTCCTACCACACCCTCTTGAAGCGCATTCTGGATTGGTGTTGCCAAAAGTAGATAAAGTAGCCCATGTTTGGAATTTATGAAAACTTGCACCAAGCCAAGGTTCCAGCTTTTGTTTCTTTCTCATCAAAATTCACAGGGCAACACTTTCTGATGCTGAAGGTTTCTATCATGTCTCCTCTAAGTCTCCGCTTTTCCAGGGAGAAAAGCCCTACTGACAGACTGAAAAAGCTAGGGCTTTTCTCCCTGGAAAAGCGGAGACTTAGAGGAGACATGATAGAAACCTTCAAGATCATGAAGGGCATAGAAAACATAGACAGGGACAGATTTTTCAAATTAAGGGGATCAATAAGTACAAGGGGACACTCAGAGAAATTGAAAGGGGAGAGGTTTAGAACAAACGCCAGGAAGTTCTTTTTCACACAGAGGGTGGTGGATACATGGAACGCGCTATGAGAGGATGTGATAAACAGGAGCACGCTACAGGGATTCAAAGAAGCTTTGGATAGGTACTTGGAAGACAAAGGGATTGAGGGGTACAGATAAGAGTAAAGGTAGATTATAGGGATGGGATTAGAGGTAAGTTACAAAATTAATCAGGGACCACTGTTCAGGCACTAGGCCTGATGGGCCACCGCGGGAGCGGACCGCTGAGCAAGATGGACCTCTGGTCTGACTCAGTGGGGGCAACTTCTTATGAACTTATACATCTGCTCCAACTCTTCTCCTCAAATACTGAGGCATAGCATTCCAAAAAAGGGGACCAAGTAGAAAAAAAATGCAGTTCTTCAAATTAACTCTAATCTGATAGAAATAGTACAATGGATCATCCTGCAGTTTTCTGCATGCATTGAAGTGTAGGGAATGAGAAGGTCTGCAATAAATGCTGGTGCAGACTGGTAAATGGCATGATGAGTTATAGTAAGGATTTTAGAATGAGATCAGAAGGTATTGGAAAGCTGGTTTTGCTCCTTAAGTAGAGGAATAGCATGCTTATATTTCTTGGTGTCAACTGCTGTGTTTTGGATCATCTGAGGTAAACATAGAAACATAGAAATAGACGGCAGATAAGGGCCACGGCCCATCTAGTCTGCCCACCGCAATGACCCTTCCCCACCTAACTCAGTGAATAGATCCCACGTGTCTATCCCATTTGGCCTTAAAATCAGGCACGCTGCTGGCCTCAGTGACCTGAAGTGGAAGATTATTCCAGGTAGATACTGGCACTTCTATGGAAAGTGCAGGAAGAGGAAGCTGGATATGGAAAGTGACAGAAGCAAAGAGAAATGATGCTAAATGCAGGGGGAGGAATGGGGAAACAGAGCAGATACTGAACATGGGGGAATAGGGACAGGGACATAGAGGAGAGATGCTAGACAGGACAGATAGGGATGCAGAAGAAATGATGGTGAATATGGAGAGAGATGCAATATCAAATGGGCAGGAGACCCTGGGAAGATCAGAAGATGTATGGGATTTAGGAGTGGGGGGAACAGAGCAGAAGATGGATAGAACTAGAGGGTGGGGTGGAAAGGAAGGTGCTTCAATAGAAAAGAGCACAGAAAGTTAATACTTGGATTTAAATTGAAAATCAATAAAGATTTAATTAAAAAAATAAAAAGAAAAGAGCAGAGAAAGCCTGGTCTTCAAACGAATCATACTTTAATAGCAACCAATAGCATGCATAAAATCATCTGGCACCTTATAGTCTATAAGTCTATATCGTCTATAAGGTGCCAGATGATTGTATGCATGCTATTGGTTGCTATTAAAGTGTGATTCGTTTGAAGAGCAGGCTCTCTCTGCTCTTTTCTGTTGAACTTGCTGCTGTTTGTGCAGAGTTGACTGTCTTCGTTGTTTGTGCTGGAAAGAAAGGGGCACAACAAAACAAAAAGAAGATCCAATGTTCCACAGTAAAAACAATCCAATGATAAAAACAAAAGACTGGAGGATGATGTGTATTATATATAATAGCCATTTGCCTGTTCCTAGAAAGTAGATAGAAAGATTTGCTTTGATGTTTTATTTGTACTGGCGATCAGCTTTAATGTGGACTAGGATACGGTTGAAGTAGTTATCTTATATTATGTTAAATTCCCATTTGGGAATTTACATTTTGTATATTTGTAATTTTTTTTTTGTGTTCATTCATGTATGTTTGTTACAGAGATATTGTAATGAATAATCCAATAAATAAAGGAAAAAAAAAAAAAAAAAAAAAAAAAAAAAAAAAAAGACTGTGGATGTGGATGTTCTGAAAGATAATTTATTGTACACTCTTCACAATAAAAACATAAAAATAAAAGTCTGAGTTTATAGTACACGTGTGATTGTCCTACCGGATCCTACACGGACCATGTTTTGGTGAAACCACCTTCCTTAGGGGTCCTAAAGGGGATTAGGTATAATAAAATAAGAAAGAGAAAAGATAAATGAAAAGTAAAAACTGGCGTATAGGTAACTATGGTGCCAACCTTATGCATGCAAATTTGATGACTGACCTTGACCACAAGAAAAGTGCCAAGTGTAAACATGCTATCTAAGATGGCAAAAGACGTCAACAGACATTAGAGGAAAGAGAATGTAAGAATCTGGAGGGGCCTTAGGCACCTGGGCCAATCAGAATCTTAGGCTCCTCTTGCAGTGCATTCTTGGATGCACTGGGAATAGCCTAAGATTCTGATTTGCTAGATCCCTTAGGCCACTCCCATGTGTGGAGGCGCTGGCAGGATGGAGTGGGAATCTCTCCTGCTGGCTGATTTGAAGTTGGGTATGGGGGTTCCCTGTCATGACTGCTCTCAGTCAATTGCGGCAGGGAAATTTCCCCCTCCAAAATCAGCTGAATGGCAGGGATTCCCTAAAGCCACGATTATGTTACTGGTGCCCAAGAATCGCGGCTTTGTCGAATCCCTTCTACTCTGCTGATGGGAGAGGGGGGAATTCACCTGCTGTGATCAGCTGCTGCGGACTAGGCAAAGATAGGTGGCTAAAATGTAGGCCAGGGTTAACTGGGCCTATATTTCAGCCACCTATCTTGGTGTGATTCATGGATGAGTAGCTGCTTTAGATCGCCTAACACCACTTCGGACGTTGGCCACACCTACTTTGTCATTAGGTGATCTAAAGCACCAACCTAGCCACGATTCCAGCATCCATTTTAACTGTCTCTTATTTAGGCATCAGTAGGCGCTTCAACCCTGCTGTTTCTAACCATTGGCAGGGTGCCTACCAACACCTAAATTTGGGCGCTGATTATAGAATCAGGGCCTCAGTGTTACATCATACATTCATGGATTTCCTTTGGAGTTTTCCTCTGTAGGAATAAGAACTTCAAGATGGCTTGGAGTTTCATAGTTGATAATTCTACACCTTTCATTGACATGGTTCAATCAATTATCTGAAACAATGTCAAAATATAGCACCATGATTCTTCAAATTGGCACTTTGCAAAATAAAATACTCTTTTCAGCTACAGTGGCACAATAACACTCCAAATTTAGGAAGTTGGTTGGGCTGAGAACCTTTGCACCCCCTCATTAGAATCTATAACAGTAAAGCTTGCTCTAGTTTTCCAGTGGTAGGAATATTGGTGTTCCAGGGCTAGTGAAATATTTACAGCACAATCTTTTGATAAATGGGTTAGGGTTTTTTTGGTTTGGTAAGTTTGCTAGGAAATATTGAATGTCTTTTTCAAGGTTTTGTTTTATTTTGCAAAGTGCCTGGCCCTATTTGCACCCAAAATAAAAATGCTTACAAGTAGTACTGTTGAAATCCTGTAGAGTCACCACACAAAATAACATTTATGTATTTACCGTATTTTTCGGACCATAAGACACATTTTTTCCACCCCCCCAAAAGGGGGTGGAAAAGAGGGTGTGTGTTATGGACCAAATATACTGCGCCATTCACAGAGCGATGTGGGACCAGACAGAAAGCGCAAAGGTCACGCTTCTGCATTGTGTGTTGCTCTTCTGAGACAAAGGCAGCCGTCCAGAAGACCGCACTGGACCACCACTACTACAAAAGGTACCAGGGGGGGCTGCGGGCGGCTTCGGGCTTTGGATGGTTGCGGGCAGCTGTAGGTGGCTGTGGGTTTTGGGCGGCTGTGGGCTGCCCAGCACCAGACGCACCTACGTGTTGAGGAGGAAAATCCAAGAAGAAAAAAATTCTGAACCAAATTTTTTTTCTTGTTTTTTCCTCCTTTACAGGTGAGTGCGTCTTATGGTCCAGTGCATCTTATGGTCTGAAAAATACTGTATTTATTGATCAGTACTTTCTATACCACTTTAACTGCTCTGTTGCAGATCAAAGCAGTTTACAATCCATAACCCAACATAAAAAGAAAGGAACTGCAAAATCTTTGATAGGAGAGCATAGACAGTCAACCAAGCAAAGAGTACACATAATATTTATAGTCAGGTACTATCATCCAATATCAGTCCCAGCAATTCCGTTATGTATATTAAATGCCATTTGAAAGATCCAGGTCATTAAACTTTACCTTGAACAGTTTTAACAGAAGTTCTCCCCTAATAAGTAAAGGCAAATAATAAGCTGGTGGGGATCCTAAAGCCCTGCCAGCTGAAGACCTCTTCCTCCAGTTCAGTGGCCAGAACTTTCCAAGCTCTGCAGTTGGTGGCAGCTCAGGGATACGGCCCACTAACTAAAGAGCTTGGAGATTTCTGACTGCCAGACCGGGAGAGATGGTCTTCAACTGGCAGGGCTTCAGGATCCCAACCAGTCATTGCAAGGGGGGTAATTTTTTGGTGGACTTAGGCCCAGGACCCCATGTGTTCAGTACTGAAAGAAGTGCATATCTGTTTTTATTTCTCTATTGTTGTGATACTTGCTGAGCATAATTTCTTGTGGTTCCCAGTTCAATTTCTATTTCTATTTGTGAACCTTTGTTCTGTATTTAGTAAAGGTCTGTCTGGGTTTTGTTGTGAAGTCATTTAAAATTGTATTATGTGTGGTAGTAATAGCAGGTGGGGAAATCAGGGGAGGGGTACAGGGAGGAGAAGAGATCAGGGGCCTCTTTTTAATTTTTGCCTTGGGTCCCAGGATGTCTAAAACTGGCCTAGCTGGTTCGGAAAGGCCAAGTAGCAGGTGTATATACATAGGGGTTTCAGACAACAGATCTGGGTGGACAGAAATGGCAATCATTTTCAAAGGCTCAGTTCTCTCATGGTCAGTAGCAACTCTAGAAGTTATAAGGACATGCTGCAGTAGCACCTATTCACTCTTTAAAGGTGGTCCTGAGGTTCATCTTGCATTGGATGTTCGTCGGCATGCTCTGCGCAATTGGGGATAGACATTGATGACATCATGCAACTTTGACATTCCCCTATATTCCCCCGACATATCTGCAGTAGCCTTTGATGTATTTATTTATTTATTTATTTATTTATTTACAAGATATCTCAACCGCCTATTCCTAGGCGGCTTTACAAATAGTAACATACATAAAATAGAACAAATAAGACTTGTACAAACCTCAATGATTACAAATCAATCAATGCAAACAGTTAGTTCACAGCTCTCCATAATAAATCCCAAAACCAGAATTAGTCAGAAACATCATTTATTGGGATGCTTCTATAAAAAGTGTAGTCTTGAGCATTTTCTTAAACTTCTGAATATCAGACAGAGCTCTTTGCTTACTTTTTTGTGAAATATTGGCTTATATGTTTTGGTCACAAAAATGAATAATTGCTAGGAATGGGGCATTTAAGCTGGCTTAAATTTAGCCAAAACTCATGTAATGTTGATTGGAAGAAATGAGGATCTCATGTGGCCTCAACATATTGAGGTAGACAATATGCAACTTGAGATGCATAACTGAAAATCTTGGGAGTGTGGTTAGACGCAACATTAAGCATGAAAGATCAAATACTAGCCATGATTAAATCCACATTTTACCAAACGCCCTACTTAGTAGGGTTAAGCCGATGCTATTGGGCTATGACTTTCAGTTAGTGGTACAGATTACAATTATCTCAAAGTTGGACTACTGTAATGCACTTTACTTGGGTATAACATCTTCACAATGTAAAGCATTGCAAACAATTCAAAATGCAGTAGCACGTTTGATATGTGGTGGAAATAAATTTGATCATGTTTCACCACTGTTGAAAAAACTTCATTGGTTGCCTGTAAATTATCACATTATTTTCAAAGCCCTTGTATTAGTCTTCAGAGTAGTTCATCATAAAATCCCTTGGTATTTGACACAGGCAACAAAACTATATCAGCCATCTAGATCTTTGAGGTCTGAGGGAACGATGCAGTTATGTACAAATGAATTTCTCCGTGTTTCTCTGAGATTACTTATGGATATGTAAAAATTCAAGAAGATTCTCAAAACAACCTTGTTTATGGAGGCATTCACTAACTGAGTAATGATGTAAGAGAACTTTAGAAATGTACTGTCTGACTGTGTAGGTACCATGTCATATTTATGATTGTATTTTGTAAACCGCAAAGGTTTCAGCAGATAAGAAATTTTTAAACTAAATAAGCGCAAATTGTACTGCTAAAATGAGCAGCATATATTTTTTATCTGTTTATTTTATTATACTATTATACTGTTTTCCTAGTTGAATGGCAGCTAATCAGTGAGGTAGGTCAAGTAGGCGGGATTCTCTCATGCAAATAAATAAAAGGAAACAGATTCTGCACAGTTGCTGTTCTTTCTTTGCTCCAGTAACTCTGCTTTCTATAACTTTTTCTCCTTTAGCACAGTGGCTTGAGGAAATCTACCCGACATTCTTTAGAATTCCTAGCACAATTTGTAATGGTTGGGTCTTCACCTACTACAAGCTCTGAGCATTTCCATCTGGTAATAATAATTATTGAAGTGAAGTGATTTTTAATTATTCTGCAATTTCTTTTAATACCCAGGTATCTGGACTGATCAATGAATCCCAGTTGCTAGGAGAGGAAACACCTGTCACATCACCTCCAGAACAGTAAGAGATATGGGTCTTTTTTTCCCATTTATTTACACTAACATATATTTTCACAAATCCAAAGTTTCAAAAAACAGGCAGGCCCAAAGAAAGGATCACCCTTATTGTGGGTCTCAGGAAGGTAAAAGAACTAAAAGTAAGGGCACAGGATGATTTAATTGAGTGAAAAAAATAGTTTTTGAATCCTGCTCAGGTTGGTAGTGCTCAAAACCAAATGAATGGCTCCCTTCCTGGTAGTCTCAGCAGTCCACATCTGTAAGAGCAAACAAAAACGTAGTAAGCTCAGCATCAGTGGTAATGCAAGTATACAGCAGCCTTTGAGTCTATGCACTGAGAAGGCCTTAGAAACATAGAAACATAGAAATAGACGGCAGATAAGGGCCCACGGCCCATCTAGTCTGCCCACCCTAATGTCCCTCCCCTACCTTTGCCCTGTGAATAGATCCCATGTGCCGATCCCATTTGGCCTTAAAATCAGGCACGCTGCTGGCCTCAATCACCTGTAGTGGAAGACTATTCCAGCGATCAACCACTCTTTCAGTGAAAAAGAATTTCCTGGTGTCACCTCGTAGTTTCCCGCCCCTGATTTTCGACGGATGCCCTCTTGTTGTCATGGGACCCTTGAAAAAGAAGATATCTTCCTCCGCCTCGATGCGGCCCGTAAGATACTTGAACGTCTCGATCATGTCTCCCCTCTCTCTGCGCTCCTCGAGCGAGTATAGCTGTAATTTGTCAAGCCGTTCTTCGTATGGAAGATCCTTGAATCCCGAGACCATCCGGGTGGCCATTCTCTGCACCGACTCCAGTCTCAGCACATCCTTGTGATAATGCAGCCTCCAGAATTGCACACAGTATTCCAGGTGGGGCCTCACCATGGATCTATACAATGGCATAATGACTTCCGCCTTACGACTGACGAAACCCCTTCGTATGCAGCCCATGATTTGTCTTGCCTTGGACGAAGCCTGCTCCACTTGATTGGCAGACTTCATGCCCTCACTGACGATTACCCCCAAGTCTCGTTCTGCTACCGTTTTTGCTAGGATCTCGCCATTAAGGGTATAAGACTTGCATGGATTTTGGCTGCCTAGGTGCATAACTTTGCATTTTTTGGCATTGAAGTTTTTTGGCCTTGCTGGTCCCACCCCCCTCCGACATGTTCCATATATGTCAGAGAGGGAGGGTGCCAGGTCTGATTTTTCAATCGACATGGTGCTTGGAATTTGATGAGCCCTGGCATGCAGTATATATTGTAAGGCTGGTCAGAGTAAAAAGAGAGTTTATGGACTTGAACCAGTCTCATTGGGGTCAATATTCAAAGTGATTTAAGCAGGAAGGATATACCAGATAATACCACAGCAGAATATTACCTCTGACCGCTCACATACAAAGTAGACAGATCAAAGGCAAGACAGGGGGGCGGCATTAGAGTAGAACCTAGGGTTACATGGGTGCCAGCAATATTCAGTTCTGGTACCCGCATATCTAAGAGGTTTAATTTAGCCCTAGAGCCCTTTTCTATCTCCCCCCCCCCCCACACACACACACATATTCCACTCTCTCTCAACTTGTGGGCAACATGCAATCTAACCTTCCCCTACTAGAATGCTCCCTGCAGGCCATTAGCATCTCAGCTATCCAAAAATAAACACAGTGAGATAGATACTGATGGAAGCAACGAGGGAAAAGACTCCAAATTCTCCTTTACTGAAGTTTTTGTAAATGACAGTCAAGTGGGTAAGGTTCGTTTTTTTAATATATATATTGGTTTTTTTTATTGAAAATGGCAAATGGTCCAGACATGGAATCATAGGCAGCAAAAGAACAATACAGGAACAGCAAAAGTAACAAGGTAATATCTAGCAAAGCCAAATTACCCCAAATGGTGAGTCCAACAAGGGGAGGTCCAGTCTAAATACAAACAACGAACTAGTCCACATCCCCACCATCCGGGACTAAAAAATTGATTCTGACCTACTGGGTTTCTGAGGTTCTTATCATTGATCAAAACCTTGTTGTGACCCCCATAAGGTAAAAAAAAATATTTTTCATAAAATGTTTTTTATAATAATGCAAACATCCTGTTTCCCATATTTTTGTGGTTTCTTCAAAATACTTGATGAGAAAAATAATATAAATCACAGTGATCTTGCCGTCTGAAGTGATTCTATAGCAAAACTTTTTGCTGATTTGCAAACAGAACCCTGAGGCAGTAATGGAATGCAACAAATTGCTCACAAAAAGAGAACACTTATCTTAGTGGCCCGACGGTGGCCTAGCCGTTTCGCTGGAAGCTTTCTCAAGGCCATTTTGAAAGAACATTTTCAGCTGATGCAGAGGCTGAATCTTGCACTCTGCGTTTGAAAATTCAAAATTACAGTGACACAGTTATCTGCTGTTCAAGATGATATATGCGACTTGCTGTTTACTTTTGTGCTGTGGTGAATACAACCCTTGAGAAAGCTTCCAGCAAAACAGCTAGGCCACCGTCGGGCCACTAAGATAAGTGTTCTACTTTTTGTGAGCAGTTTGTTGTTTTTCCATTACTGCCTCAGGGTTCTATTTGCAAAACAGCAAAAAATTTTGCTATAGAGCCACTTTAGATGGCAAGATCACTGTGATTTATATTATTTTTCTCAACAAGTATTTTGAAGAAAACACAAAAATATGGGAAACAGGATGTTTGCATTATTATAAATAAAATTTATGAAAAATATATTTTTTTGTATTCTGGGGTCACAACAAGGTTTTGACCTATGATAAGAACCTTACCCCACGTGACTGTCATTTACAAAAACTTCAGTTTTTTGACAAAGGGGAATTTGAAGTCTTTTCCCTCATTGCGTCCATCAGTATATATCTCACTGTGTTTATTTTTGGACTTCTTTTATATGGCCACACGTTAGTGGCAACAGTGCATGTCTGTTAATTTAATGAAAATTGTCCATTTTCAGGCTGCAGTAGAAATTGTCTTAGTGTGTAGGAAAACATCATGTAAGGGACCACTAAGGCCACTTTTCACCACAACTTAGTAAAAGGACTCCTTCATCTTTGTTATCTGCCTTGAATCAAACTAATACCTCCCCCCCCCCTTTTTTTCCCCCCAAAAACCACACAAGAGGGTTTAGTGCTGGCTGGCGTGCTGGATGCTCTATGCTCTATGCAGCACAAAGCATTCAGTGTACTAGCCGGCACTAAAAACCTCTTGCACAGTTTTGGGAAAAAAAAAAGGAGGGGGGGAATGCCTAATCACTGACTATAAGAAACTACAAATATGTTATGTTATATTAATTTTTTACTTTTACTGTATTTCCATACAGTATAAAAACAACAAAGATAATAATGACTTAAGGATGTAGTGGGGATAAAGAGGACAGAGTCTGACTAAATTGTGATTTAATATATTTACAGTAGTGATACTCATCATTGAGTCATTATGGAAAATATTCAAAGAAAAGAATATAATTCTACACCAAATCTTGCAATTAAAAATACAGACTGGATGTCAACTATCCCCGATGGAAAATCCCTCTGTGATCTCTCCATTCCTGGTACCAACATGTCTATGTATATATGGGGTGGAGATAGATATCAGACTCAGAGCTGGAATTTTAGATCACAGTATGAAGCTGGGATACGATTTGTTGACATAATTTTGAAAGTTAACTCAACAAACATACTTGTCAATCCTATTAAGCAGCGTGAAAATTTTTCCAATGATATTTTGAGAGAGACTATTAATTTCTTAGGAGCGCATTCAAAAGAAACCATTCTTATGCATGTGTATGAACATATCTATTCCGGTAAAAATAAAGAATTTTCTAACAAATTGTATCCATGATGCTGGGATGTCTTGGTTTTGAACCTCTTCTGCTGTTCCTGCCCTTGGCACAATCAGAGGGAAGATCGTCATAGTGCAGAATTATGATGGTCCTGTGATAGGAATCCCTTATAAGAGCTTAGTAGTAGCTGAGAATAAATACATAAAAACTTTAGTTACTATAGTTGACAAATGTTTCCAATAATATGTATTTTGCTCAGAAAAGTAATGGTGATCAGCTGTATCTGACCTATACTGTAGGATCCAGTTGGCTAGCATACCCCTATTTAGTAGCACGGCAAGTAAACCTCTTTCTTTACGATTATTTGGAGATGAGTAAATATCAAAAGAAGAGATGGGGAAATATAGCTATGGATTTTCCAGGTGCCCACCTGATCCAGTTGATTATCCAGAGCAACTAGAATGATTCTAAAACTCAATCAAAGAAGTAATATTTTATGAATGATTTGAAGCATCCAGTTTCTGTAAGACATCTTTCTACCTGGGTCAGGGTTATACATTGTGAATATGCACCAGCATATTCAAATGGCATAGGTCCCCTTTTACAAAGCTGCCATAGCAATGCTGCTGCAATAAATGCACTGGAGCCCATTCAGTTCCTATAGGCTTTAATGCATTTATCATGGCAGCATCGCTACTGTGGCTTTGTAAAAGAGGACCATCATTATCCATAGCAAAAGCAGAAGGTGTCATTTAAAATTCTTTATTCATTTTTATAACTTACAAGTGTAATCGTAAATAACATTTAAACTTACAGACATCACTTGAATTTCTATTACAATCATCTTAAATTAATGAAATTTATCCCCCCCCCCTTACCATAAGAAGGTGTCATTTAAATAGAATAAAAGCTGAACTCAAATCCTGTGGGAAGTGGGGACACAGGTGTAAAATAATGGAAGTACTCTCTAGGAAAGAGTCATATATGCTCCCTTATTAATAAAATAAATGGCAAGAGAAATTGTTTCCCTCAATATGTTTGTTTGTTTTTTAAATTGTTGTTTTGTTTTAGTTTTTTTTTACCAAGTATTTGTTTTTATTTTCTTCTATTTATATTACCTTTTTTTTTTTTGCTATTTTTGTTTTTCAAATTTTGCTTTTCTTCTCCATCCTTCCCTTCTTCAACACAATCTATCGCCTTATAGTATACTTTCAGCTTCTCTACACATTCCCTCCATAAAAATGTCCAGGTTCACCACGTCTTTGTTCCCTGAGTTGACAGCAGCAATGGTGGCCTTTGTTTTGCCTTGGACAATGCTGCAGGAGCAGTGGCTGCATCTCATTCTCTAGGTACAGAATTGCGGTCCCTATTAGACTAAGGTTTGGTAGCGGGACCAGGAAGTGACATCAGAGGGAGAGCTGGGGCCAGTATGGGCAGCAAGTTGGAGATGCTACTTGTGCCGGTGAAGTTAAAGAGGTACAGAGGAAGGGAAGGGGCACACTTGTGCGGTGGGGGCAGGCGGAAATGGAGTGGAGTGGAGAAGAGGGTGGGGGCACCACTGCCCTGGGCACCTCCCTCATTACGCCACTCTGTATTCATGCTGACCATCAGTTCAGGGTTTCTGGCCCAGAAATATCTAAAAAAAAGGACCATTTAAATTAACCCCCCTCTTTTACAAAGCCTTGCTACCGGCTGCCACACAGCAACAGCCATGAAACCCTTTAAATCTCTATGGGCTTCGGGGCCATTACCACAGCGGCCCGCATTAAACAGCTTCGTAAAAGAGGCCCTAAATGGTTAATTTATAGAGCGTGTATGGTTGGGCAAACTGGATGGACCATTCAGGTCTTTATCTGCCATCATTTACTATGTTATGTTACATCATCTAGATCCCATCTCCTAAATCTATAAAGAAAAGTAGACACCTGTTTTTCTTATAGAATAGGCTTGAAACAGGCACCAGTTAACCCTCTTACAGTAAGTTAGATGCCCTGTTACAGAAAATAAGAAATGGGAGATTGAGATAAATGATCCTCTTAATCCCCTGTTTATATCCCTGGTGAAAACAAGCAATTTTCCAAAAACATATGCTTGCTTCAGAGCTGATGCAAAAAAAACAAAAGGAAATTGTGCGAAATATACTTGTTGGTGACTCTGCCCTCTCTCCGTGACAATGTAGCCATTCTCTACAACAGTGTTTTTCAACCTTTTTACACCTATGGACCGGCAAAAATAAAAAAATTATTCTGTGGACCGGCATCCGTGGATCAGCGTTGACAGGCGTTTGAAGAACATTGGGCTAAGTCATGGGCCTGACCCCGCCCATTTCTACCCAATGTCCACCCCAGACCCCACCCCCATAATAGTACTAATTGCACCTTGCACATCCCTTGTCTCATCTGGAAGCCTTCCCTCTGATGTTGTAACGTCAGAAAGAAGGCTTCCACTTCAGGCGCAGGATGCCCGTAGGAGCCACTGCCGGTGGCTTTGTGAACTGAATCAGTTAGGAAGAGGGAGCTGGTTCGAAGATAACGCCGCATCGATTGCACTGTGGACCAGCATTTTAAGAACACTGTTTTGGGCCTGGTGCACGTGCTGGCCCTGTGGACCGGTAGGAAATTTCTGTGGATCAGCGCTGGTCCATGGACCGGTAGTTGAAAAACACTGCTCTACAACATGATGTAACTACTTCCCCTCTTGCAACAATGTAACCCTCTTCTACAATGTCCAGGCAGTAACATTTCCCCCTCTAGTCACAGTGTAACCATCCTCTTCCGGCCTAGCACAAAACCGATTTCTTTTTAGATCCGCAATTCATCAAGTCACTAGGACTCGAGCACGAGTCGATGGCACCTAACAACAGCAACAACTTTCCTCTACAACGTGATATAACTATTTCCCCATGATGCTGCATGGGCTTCTTAATCTTGTAAATTACATTGAGCCTGTACTTTGTTGGTGGTATATAAGAATAGTTATTATTAAGTGTGATTAAGAAATTCTGATTAGATTAGATTATAAATCCACATGTTACAGGTGTAGCTAACCACACCTGTCATATACTCCTTTGAAATCTCTGTTACTCAGTAATCTCTAATGAGATTTCTGAAATCACCATTTGCACCTTTTACATATGCAAATGCTTGTAAAATAAGTTGTTTAGTGTTTGAATTTTTTTTGTCTGACAAACTGAAGGGTAAAGACATTGAAAACTGAAAATTTTGTGACCAGAAGCAGAATAGTATAAAAAACCTAGCACGGCTTTAAAAAAATATGGATATTAAGATTGGAAAATTGGGGGGGGGGGGGGTTGTTTATTTGCAGTTAATGTAATAAAGTATTAACATAAAAAAACCCTGAAGTCTCAGTATAAAGAGGAGTTACCTCTGTGGGGATCTTTTACTAATCTGTGCTAAAAAGTGTTCAATGCTGTCACTAGCACAGGGCTGTTACATGCACTGGAAACACTTAGCATGGCCTTAAAATGGTTGCATTTCCTTTTCCTCTTCCTTCCTTTTTATGAAGATGTGAATTAACATCTGGATTAAGGTAAACCGGTTGGTGCGTGTCAAAAGTTTACAAGTTTATTAAAAATTTGATATCCCACCAAATCAGGCTTCAAGGCGGTTTACATACTGAGTGACAAACAAACAATGAAGAAAGACTGGTGCTCAAACATCTGTTATTAATATGACATGACTTGACACGACCATGCTTCGGCCCCAACTGGGCCTGCTTCAGGAGTCTATTAGCAGGATGATGTAATGAACATAGGGGCGTGGCTTAGCGCGAGCACGGATGGAGGTGTGATCCTGAAGCTCCTCTCCATCGGGCAATGAAATAAAGAAAAAAATTTATTTTCCTTCAAAATAATTATATATAAATATATATACGGAAAGCTGAGTAAAAGATACAAAACAAAATCCTAAATAGCGATATTTGAAGAAGGGTATGTGCAGACAGGAGACGGAAAAACGGAAAGCCGTTTGAACTGACGGTTACATAGAACTGAATACAGTACCGAAGTATGTGTTCATATTCTGATCAAATATAATAAAAAAGCTGAGGGGAATCGGGAAAGTAGTCTGTGATTCCGGATGTTTGGAGAGGCTTGAAAGCAGCGCTGAGACGGAGAGACGAAAGTAAACGGAAAAAAAAAAAAAAGGCTGAAGGGAATCGGTAAGCAGAGAGCTGTCAGTGTCGGCGTTTTCAATAGACTTTGAGATATATGTTAAATTGAGAAAAGTAAAGAATGAATATATTCTGACAAAATATAACTAAAGAAAAAAAAAAAAAAAAAAAGCCGAATTGCTATATTTAAAGCGGGATTTGTGCGGATGAGAGTTGGGAAGACATAGAACCGTTTGTGCTGACAGTTTATTGAAGTTTAAATGCAGCGCTGAAACCGCGTGATATACGTGATTGAACAGTTTGGCGAAATAGAGGAGAAAAGTTTATATTCTGAACAAATATATACTGAAACATAAAAAGGAAGCTGTTAAAAGTCAGGAAAGTTGAGATCTGCCTGTATTTCAACTGATTTAAGAGACTTTACAGCTTAGCGCGAGCAGCAATACTGATACAGTTGAATGTGAAAAACCAAAAGGTGATCTGATCAAATATAGCCAAAAAAAAAAAAATATAACCTGAATTGCGGCAGTTGAAGTGGGATAAGTGCTGACAATAAAAGGGAAGACAGAAAACCATTTGTGATTTTGGCGGTTTCATTGAAATTGAATGCAGTGTTGAAACTAGCAAATTACAAGTGAAAGATCAGTATTGATTGGAAAAAATATAAAAAAGGAATTTGTGTTCTGACCAATTATATTGAAAAAAAAAATTATTCTTTGATAAAAAAGGGGATTTAAAAAAAAAATTGAGAGAGAGGAGGACTTACATTTCTCTTAAAAATTGGGTGCCTTAGCACTGAAGACAAATAAATGTCAGCTTACTAATAAAAAACAAATACTGAATTCAATATCAATTTCCTCTTGCAAAGCTG
This sequence comes from Geotrypetes seraphini, assembly GCF_902459505.1. Lineage (NCBI taxonomy): Eukaryota > Metazoa > Chordata > Amphibia > Gymnophiona > Dermophiidae > Geotrypetes > Geotrypetes seraphini. The sequence goes on along the minus strand of NC_047088.1, from coordinate 87,559,947 downwards.
CGATTGGGCTTGTGAGAGAGGAGACACGAAAAAAATATTCAACGGAACTCTAAAAAACTGAAACAGCAAGATATTGAGGAATTTGAAAGACGCTGAGAAAAAACAGAAGAAAATTGCTTAAAGCTGATCAAAATAGAAAAAATAACTCTAATAAAGGGTTGCTCTCCTTAATCAGAGCTGCGATTGGGCTTGTAAGAGGAGAGGAAAAAGTTCCCCTACAACATTGAAAAAGTGAAAGTGAGAAAAGAATTTTCAAAATAACATAGGTAAAGGAAAAGAAAAGAACTTAAAAAGAAAAAACTTTCTAATTCAAAGATATAACAAAATCTTGGAAGAAAAGAGATTAAAAACCTAAGAATACCAAATATAAAAGATTTAAATACAAGAAATAATAATAACCAAGGAAAAGTGAACAATAAAATGGCAAGTACCAGACAAAACAAAAATGAGACAGGTACATCTGCAAAAAGACAGAAACAAGAACAAATAACACCAAGCAAGATACCACTTCCTATCGAAGAATCAGACACATTAAGCAAAGCTGAAGTCATGGAAGAATTAAAACAAATCAAACAAATGCTGAAAGAAACTATTACTAATATGTCTGATATGAAAGAAGAAATTTTAAATATACATAGACAAATGGAAGTTAACAACAAAAGAACAACTGAATTAGAATCAAAAATGGAAATTATAGAATGTGAATCAAAAAGATGTAAAAACGACAACCTGGAATTAAACAAATTAAAAGATCAACTGGAGGATTACGAGAATAGAGGAAGAAGAAAGAACATCAAACTCTTTGGAATACAAGAAAATCTAGAGGGGAAAAATACTATCCTTTTCCTTGAAAATTTAATTCCAAAAATTCTACAATTAGACTTGAAACAAACAATTGAAATCGAAAGGGCACATAGAATCCCAATAAAAAATTCAGAAAATAAAAACAGACCAAGACCAATCATTTTCAAAATGTTGAGATACCAGCAAGCACTAGAGATACTAAATGCTGCAAAAAAAGATAAAAACTTAAACTATAAAGGATCAAGATTATGGTTTTTACCAGATTTCGCCAAAAACACAGCATCTAAAAGGAAAAGACTACTAGATATGAGACCACTACTCAAAGAAAAAGGATTTAAATATGGACTATACTATCCAGCGAAAATGAGAGTGTCATCTGGAGACAAGTCGTTATATTTTGAGGATCCCGAAAAACTAAAGAGTTTCTATCTAAACCAGAACCTATGATATATTAACAAAATATATTAAAAAGGTTTTGAAGACTCTATGAAAAATTAGGAAATACAACATATCGAAATATTGAAGAAATGGAGGAAAACAATACAAAGAAAAGACAATAATAATTATATGAAAGAAAGAACAGAATATATGAAAATTATTAAATAATACACTGCATACAAGTTTAAAATAATTATATGTTGAAATCAAAACACTAAGGAAATACAAATTAACACATTGTTAAATGGAAAATGATACATTAATAAAATGTTATGGAAAATGATTAAATAAATATAAAAGATCAATATAGATAGATAGAAGGGAAATTTGTTTAAACAATTGAATATTGATTGCCTGGAATGGGGAGAATGTTAGGATTATATTTCCAATGTGTATCCTTAAGCAGCCAATGTATTGGGTGGGAAAGGGAGGGATAAGAAGAATATTTATTAGAATAATTAAGGGAGATACATTAGGGTTTAATATGTGTGTCATGAAGAAAATTTTTTGGTTATTAAATATGAAAGAGGAGAGGAAGAATAAGATAATGAAAAGTATTAAAATATATAATGTCTTTTAAAATATATTCTATTAATGTCAATGGCCTGAATCATGTAATTAAAAGGGAAAAAATATTAACATATTTAAAAAAACAAAATGCAGATATTTACTGTCTGCAAGAGACCCATCTTAATATGAAGGAATCACAAAAATTATCAGGTGGATGGATAAAAGAATGTTTTTTTTGCTCCAGCAGTGGGTAAAAAAGCAGGGGTTGCAATCCTTATAAATAAAAAATGTATGGCCAATATAAAGATAAAAAATTCAGATCCACATGGAAGATGGATACATATCGATATAAGTATGGGAAATGATACCCTGACGTTATTTAATATATATGCCCCTAATTCGAATCAATCAGAATTTTTCAAAAAGCTACAAAATATGTTATTACCACTGGCTGCCTCTAATTTAGTGGTGGCTGGAGATTTTAATGCTGTAATGGATCCATTATTGGATAAAAAACCAGGTAAAAATATTAAATCTTTAGGTTTAGATAATTTAGTTCGATCATGTGATTTGAAAGATATATGGCGTATTCTTCATTTTAATGATCAGGAGTATTCATTTTGTTCACAGGTTCATAAATCATTTTCAAGAATAGATTATATTTTTGTTTCAACAAATAAAGTGCAACAAGTGAGTAAAGCCTCCATTGATCCTATTATCATTTCGGATCATGCAGGAATATGGATAGAATTACAATTAGATCAATTAGAAAATAATAGACCTCTTTGGAGATTTGATAATGCATTGCTTGTAGATGACAAATTTTTGGAAAATTTTAAAACACAAATTAATGAATTCTTTCAAATAAATTTAGTGGAAGATACATCTATAGAAAATGTATGGGATGCATTTAAAGCAACTATGAGGGGTAATATCATATCATATTCAGCTTTTATTAGGAAACAAATTAAAAAACAACATATAGAATTAGAAAAAGAAATAAAAATATTAGAAGCTAAATTGATAAGCAAATGGGAATATGAAGTTTTGCAAGCTCTTTTGAAAGTAAAAGGTAAATATAACGAATTAACTTCAAAAATGATAAGAAAAGATTTGTTTTCCAAGCAAACAATGTATTATGGAAATTCTAATAAGGCGGGAAAATTATTAGCAAATTATCTTAAGGCAAAAAAAAGGAGAACTAATATTAATGGAATTAAAGATGATAATGGTATAATAACAAATCAAACAAATATAATATTAAAACAATTTTTAAATTTTTATAAGGATCTATATTCTTCTGAACCTTATTTGGAGAAACAAAAAGATGGAAAAAAATTTTTAGATCTAATAAATGGACCTAAGATTCCTGATCATATAAAACGAAGTTTAGAAGAGCCTATATCATTAAAAGAATTAGAAACAGCATTGAGATCTCTTAGAGTTGGATCCGCTCCAGGTGGTGATGGTTACACAGTAGAATTTTATAAAACATTTCAAAATATCCTCTCCCCACAATTATTAAAATTATATCAGACACAACTTATAAAAGGTAATATAAAAGGTACTATGGCTGAATCAATAATAATTGTTTTGCCTAAGCCAAATAAAGATCCTACTTTGGTTTCGAACTACAGGCCTATATCTTTGATAAACGTTGATAATAAACTTTTGGCGAAAATTTTGGCTTTGAGATTGGCCAAAGCTCTCCCACATATTATAGATATGCATCAAACGGGTTTCGTTGCTAAAAGACATTCCTCCAATAACTCTAGACTATTATTTCACATGCTAAACTTGTCAAAAAAAATGGATGAACCGGCATTTACAGTTTCATTAGATGCCGAGAAAGCATTTGATAGGGTAGAATGGAATTTTATGTATCAGGCTTTAGAATGGTTTGGTATAGGTTCTGGATTTATACAAATGGTAAAAACATTGTATAGCTTCCCGATTGCAAGATTAAATATTAATAATAAGATATCTGATGGTTTTCAATTGCAGAGGGGAGTTAGACAAGGTTGTCCTTTATCTCCTTTGTTATTTGATATTGTATTAGAACCCTTATTGTTAGCAATACAGCAAACGAAGGAGATACAAGGAATTCCATATTCAGATATGGAATATAAAATTTCGGCTTATGCTGACGATATTTTGCTTTATTTGAGAAATCCAGAATCTACCTTATCTTCTTTATTGAAATTAATTGATAAGTTTGGCAAATTTTCAGGTTATAAAATTAATTGGAATAAATCTGAAATTATACCCTTGAATGTTCACTGTGTAAAAGGATTATTTGATACTTTTCCATTCATATGGAAAGAAGAAGGATTTAAATATCTAGGCATTCAAGTTAAAAAAACAATTGAAGATACTGTAAAAGAAAATGAAAAATATGTATTAAAAAAAGTAACGGAGTTATGTGAACAATGGAACCCACTACATATATCTTGGTGGGGGAGAGTTCAAACTATTAAAATGATGATCTTGCCTGTGGTTTGCTACCAAATGAGTATGATACCTATTTATTTTCAGGGGTCCTTTTATAAGAATATTAATAGAATTTTAACAAAATTTCTTTGGCTTGGTAAAACATCTAGAATAGCTTTAGTAACCTTACAAAAATCAATTAAGGAGGGAGGGGTAAATTTTCCAAATTTCTATAGGTACCATCAAGCCTATATTCTACGTCAGGGTATGTATTGGATCCTCCCAGAACTTATGGATAATGCACCAGATTGGTTATATTTGGAATGGCGCCTTATGTTTCCCCTAAATTTAGTACATTTACCAAGTATTAATATACCCAAAAGATACAGAGAAAATAAAATAATAATGGATACTTGGAAAACATTGAGATTTATTGATAAATTAACACCCAACCCAATATATAAATCAACTAATCAATCCATATGGATAAACTCCAAGATCAAAATTGGCGGAGCTCAAATCCTGTGGAAGAACTGGATTATTGCAGGAATTAGATCTCTAGATGATATTATTTCAGAAGGTAAACTGCTGGATTTTTCACAATTGCAACATAGATTTGGTCTTAATAAAACACAAAGTTTTAAATGGTTGCAATTGAAGCAGGCCATTCAGGTTGGGTTCCCTGAATGGAAATCATTAAACAATCAATATAGTTTAAAGTTCTTATGCTTTAAAGCAGACTTCCTAGGACATCAAGCCGCATTGTGGTATAAATTAATATCTGGATATTTGAATAAAAAACCAAAAAACGGTCTAAGAGACATTTGGAGCATTGAGATTGGACATCAAATTAATGCATCTCAATGGCCACTAATTTGGTCTTGGAGAATGGGATGTACAGTGTCAGCGTCTATGAGACAAACATGGTTCTTTTTATTACATAGAGCTTTTTGGACCCCTACTCGTTTACAAAAACTAGATAGTTCTAAATCTAATAGATGCTGGCACTGTAATCTAGAACCAGGGACATTAGATCATTTATTATATCATTGTCCTTATATTAAAATATTTTGGAATTCAATTTGGCCACAAATTAATAAATTAATGGAAAATCATATTGCAATATCATATGATACAATTTTATTTGGAACAATGATGAGAAAAAAAAGTCAAATTTCACCAGAAAATAATAAACTTTTATTAATTATGACAGGGGTTGCCATTCAACATATAACTAACAATTGGAAAAATTACAACAACCTAAATTATACATTTTGGTGGAATACAATATGCCATGTTTTTAAAATGGAAAGAACAATATCAATACAAAAGGGGACATATAATAAATTTATAAAAATATGGGGGCCATTGACAAAATACTATAATGATTAAATAATAGAATACTTTTTCTTCTTTTCTTCTTTTAGAGATCTTCTTATGACACACATATAGGGAGGGTAAGAAAAACAATTTAGATATAATATATTATAATATATGATACAAAATGTAACAAATGATTAAGGGATAATAGAAGGGTGGGGGGAGGGAAAATGAATAAAATTTATCTAGAATATATTGCAATAGACATAAATATGATATTGAATAATTATCATTTGTATTCAAACATGTTATATACTTTTACAAAATTTGAAAATATTATATTAAAGTGGTGAAGGGGTGGGGGGAGGGTGAAGGGGAAAATCAAATTCAGACAAATATTGTGATAGATATAAAAGTGATAACATGCATGTATCAAATATATTTTATTATTATGTACACTTTTTATGAAATTTGAAAATAAAAATATAATGGAAAAAAAAAAGCAGGATGATGTAACATAGAAACATAGAATATGACGTCAGAAAAGGGCCATCGGCCCAACAAGTACTGCCTACTATCTTCCTAAGAATATCAAGTATCACTATTTGAAATGTAATGTAACTATGGTTAAAAGTTTAATAGTTACTTGAGTGTGAAAAACAGGGTTTAAAGAAGTTTTTAAAGGGTTTAATGAAGCAGAGAGGATCTGGAAGGAAATAACTGTGTTTTTTTTCTTATTTTTGAGAGGTTTGTGTATTGTTTGTATTGGTGTAGTTTTGAGGTTTTCTGTTGCTGATCTCTTGCACAGAGATTAGCATCAGCTGCTTGAACATTCTAACTGTAAGATTTGACAGTTGGGAGGGTGACTTGGATCTGTGTGGAGGTGTTTTGGTTTCTGTACCTGGTGAGAAGCTAATTATGGTGGGGGGTTTTTGAGTTTGTGAAGGATTATGAAATTCTGGTTAAGGTCTGAAGTTTGGTATTGATGCTGGTAATGTTTGAGAGTCTGAAGAGATTTTTTTTGTGATGTTCTGTGAGAATCTTCTGGGAAATGTGTGAGAGATTCCCTGTCTAAGAAATATATGGTGCTGAGTTCTCAATAAAGTTTCAGTCTGCTCTTCTGTGAGACTCTTCTCTGTGAGACTCTTCTGGGAAATGTTTGAGAGGATCTTTGAGTGACTTCTGTGGTGCTGATTTTTGCAGGGGATTTTATAAGAGATCCTGTGACATTCCTGTGAAATGTTGTAAGAGAATATTGGTGAAAGGAAGTTTTGTAAACTGCTTTGGAAACCTATTTCTGAGTACAGTGGTGCCTCACACAACGAACTTAATTCGTTCCAGGAGCAAGTTTGTTATGCGAAAAGTTCGTTATGTGAAACGCGTTTTCCCATAACAATACATGTTAAAAAAAATAATTCGTTCTGCAGCATAAAATATGCTAAGATGACATAAAAAAAGATAAATTTGTCAAAATGGTGAAAATGGTGGTCTTGCTGAGGCCAAACTCTTTGACGAGGTCACACTGTTTTACCCCACATTCACTCCTTCTAATTATTTCCCGTTTCATTTCAACAGAAATCACCTTCCTGCTTTTATTAGAAGCCATGATATATAAAAAATATTGAGTTTATCTTAAAAGGACGACTGTATACAGTGAGAGAGGGCAGTTAAGCGCAGTGACTAACGACTGCCTGCAGTGCCTGCGCGGAAGGATGCAATACATCGGCAGCTCGGGCGACTTCGTTGTGTGAAACGAAGTTCGTTGTGTGAAGTTCGTTGTGTGAAACGAAGTTCGTTGTGTGAATCAAGACATGAAGTTCGTTGTGTGCAGCGTTCGTTGTGCGAGGCATTCGTTATGCGAGGCACCACTGTATATCTGTTATAAAGTTTGAGAATTTGTTTTTTTGTGATTTGAAAAGAAGGAAATTCTGGGGACGGAAAAAGCGTGGAGGGGCATAATAAAAAAAAACATCTAAGTCCCTTTTTGGCCTAAGGCCTTAAACGTTGAAAGCAGAAGCAGGGAAAGTGTCCATAACCAAAACAAACGCCCTTGTTTTGATAATGGCCTGCCTCTACATTCAGCTGTTTAAACGCCCAGACCACCACTACATCTACACTTGTACCCAAATGACGTCTACATTTATACCCCATAATGAACCAAAAAAACGCATAAGCCCAAAACGTCCAACACAAGGGCTTTTAGGCGAAGGATGAGCCAGTCCTTTGCCTAAAAGCTGGAATTTGTAACCGATGTCTGTCAAAAACAACAACGGTTACAGAATCCACACCTTCCCCCCCCCCCCCACACACACACACACAAACACACACACACAACATTGGGGCAGGAGGGAACCCAAGCCCCCCTGCCCTGGGCACCCACGGCACCCCCCAACAACATCGGGGCAAGAGGGAGCCCAAGCCCTCCTGGCCCCTGCGACCCCCCCCCCCCCTTACTCAATCTGGTCAGGAGGGAGCCCAAGCCCACCTGGCCCCAGTGACTCCCCCCCCCTGACTCGATCTGGCCAGGATTGAGACAAAGCCCTCCTGGCCCCGGTAACCCCCTACCCCCACCCCCCACTACAATATGGGCAGGAGGGATCCCAGGCCCTCCTGCCCTTGACACAATCCTCCTCCCCCCAACGACCGCCCCCTGAACCCCCGATCAGCCCCCCGCCACCCCGTGACCCCCCCGGCTGACCCCACGACCCCCCCACACCCCTCCTTCCCCTTACCTTCAACGTTGGCCGGACGGACGGGTGCCAAGCCTGCCCATCCGGCAGGCCAGCCAGCTCCAGAACGGGGCCGGATTGGCCCAGGCGTCTAAAACCCCACCAACGTTGAAGGTACAGGGAATGGGGGTGTGAGGGTGGGGGGTCGTTGGGTCGGCCAGGGGGGTCACGGGTCAGAGGGGGGGCAGATCATGGGTTCGGGGGGGTGGTCATTGGGGGGAGTGGGATCCCTCCTGCCCATATTGTAGTGGGGGGTGGGGGTAGGGGGTCACCAGGGCCAGGTGGGCTTGGGCTCCCTCCTGGCCAGATCGAGTCAGGGGGGTTGCCGGGGCCAGGAAAACTTGGGCTCCCTCCTGGCTCGATCGTACTCGGCGGGGGGGGCAGGAGGGCTTGGGCTCCCTCTTTCCCCAATATTGTCGGGGGGTGATGTATCACGGCAGGAGAGATTGGCCATCTCCCCTGCCGCAATGCGATCACTCCTCTACCCGAACTACCACAACCCGTGGCAGGAGAGATTGGGCATCTCTTCTGCCATGGGTCACAGCAGTTCGGGTAGAGGGGTGATTGCATCGCAGTAGGGGAGATGAGGCATCTCTCCTGCCGCGATGGTTACGGTGGGTGGGTGGGTAGGTTGCCGGGCCGCTGAACTGATCACACCAGCAGTCATCAGCTCAGTGGCCCCTTTTTCGGCACTTAGACCTGGTTTGACTTCGTCTAAGTCAAAAAGGTATAAGTGCCGACTAGGCAACCTGTCTAAGGTTTTGGTTATACCTGCTGTATGCCTAGGTGTAGGTTGGCCTGCCTCCCGCCCACCGCCCACCCTTTCCCCTCCTCAAAACACACCTCTTTTCTCTCTGTGTGTTTAGAGGCAGGGGGAAAAGCCTAAGCTGGTTTTAGATACATCTAAAAACTAGCTTTGGTTATGGGTACTTGGACGATCAGGCTTTTTGATCGTCCAAGTAGCCATTTAGGACACTTTTTAGACATTTCTTTTTTATTATGAACCCCTTAGGGTATATCAATTATATTTTTTTTTTCTAGCTTAGAAGGTATATTTAGGTAATTTGGGGGTTATTAGATTAGGATAGGGTTTTCCCTTATTGGTTTGTTTAAGTCAGTGTAGTAAGTTGGTTCCAGCAAGAGAGAGTCTGCTAGCAAGAGATTCTGCTAGCAATAGCGCGCCTACGTGGTACCCCTACATAGAAAGAACATAAAGCCTCAAATACCCAAATCTGGGGAAAAAGAAGAACTTTACAGAAGGGAAGTAGAATTTTTTTGTTTAGATTTGATATACAGCATTTGTTTATTAAATATTATTTCTAATTTAAATTTTGAATCCTTAGTGCTTCTTTATATTTATTTTATTATATGTTTAAGAACTATTTTAATTCCAAGGTTATACTATATTATTATATATTATTATTTTGTTTATGTAATTCACCCCTTCTCCTGGGGAAAAGTATCAATTTAACTTATTTCAAGAGGGATACCTTTTACCTCAATCTGAGAAGGAGGGGGTTACAGTAACAATTGTCTCTGCGAACGGGCATAGCAATTTGTAATAGAAAGGCTGACCACGTATCTGAATGCACAATTTCCTCCAAATGAGCGAAAATTGAAAAAAAGGCGATCATAAGTCAAAGGCGTCTTTGAACAGGAATGTTTTCAGATTAGATTTAAAGGTGGGAAGTGATGTATTTTCTCTTAAGTAATTTGGAGCTGAGTTCCTCAATGTAGGGGCGGTCACAGAGAAAATGTTAATTTGCATGGTGTTAATGTGTTTTAAAGAAGGGACTGAAAGTAGATTTTGGTTAATAGATCTGAGATAACGTTGAGAGAAATATGGAATTAAGAGCTTTCTGAAATGTAAAGTCACTCTTGAAAGAGTTTTGAGAAAATTAAAAATCCATAGGATAGGAGGCCTGTTGTGGACTAGGAATTGGTTAAACCATAGATAACAGAGAGTAGGGTTAAATGGCCAGTTGTCTCATTGAGGAAAGTGAATAGTGGAGTGCTTTATGGATCGTTACTGGGACCAACGCTTTTTAACATATTTATAAATGATCTGGAAATTGAAACAATGAGTGAGGTGATCAGATCTGCAGATGGCACAAAACTATTCAAAGTTGTTAAGTTGTATGTAGAATGTGTGAAATTGCAAGAGAACTTTGGGAGAATGAAACACTGAGGACTGAAATTACATTACATTACATTAGTGATTTCTATTCCGCCATTACCTTTTGGTTCAAGGCGGATTACATAAGATTTATCAGGAGTTACAAGAATTGTAACTTTACATAAGAATTGTCATAGGAATTACATAGGAGTTATATAAGAATTGTCTGGAACTTGAGGCGATACATGTTGGATAATTAGAAACATTTTAGATTTGAAAGGGGTAGTGAATGTGGTGGGTGGAGATTGGGAAGGAACTGGTTGTGTTAAATAAGTTTTATGTATTTTGCAGATGAAATTGCAGATGAAATTTAATGCTGACAAGGTTAAAGTGATGCACATTGCGAAGAATAACCCAATTTATAGCTACATGTTACTAAGTACCAGGAAGTACTTCTTCACCGAAAGAGTGGTTGGCAATTGGAATGAGCTTCCAGCACAGGTTATCGAGGCCAGTAGTGTGCCAGATTTTAAGAACAGATGGGATGCTCATGTCGGATCTCTAAGAGGGAATGGGACATCAGAGTGTGATCTCTCAAAGGGTAGTTAGGAGGGTGGGTGGGTCAATAGAGTGGGCAGACTTGATGGGCCTTGGCCCTTTTCTGCCATCACTTTTCTATGTTTCTAAGAGTAAGGGCTTCTTTTACAAAGGTGTGCTAGGGCCTTAATGCGCAGAATAGCGAATGCTAAAATTCCGTGTGTGCTAGCTACTACTGCCTCCTTTTAAGCAAGTAGTAGATTTTTACCTAGCGCGCACTAATCCGGTGCATGCGGTAAAACCCATAGCGTACCTTCGTAAAAGGAGTCCTAAGTTATACATTATGATTCACCATTGAAGTAAAGAATTTAGGTGTCATCATGGACAAGACATTGAAATCTGCTCAATATATGGTGTCAGCTAGAAAAGGAAACAGAATTTTAGGAATTATTAGTAAACTAATAAAGAAATATCATAATGCCTCCGTATCACTCTTGATATACCATATTATTGCATATAAATCACATTGAATGTTTTATGCTCTTTAAACAAAATAGCACAGTTACTTACCATAACAGGTGTTATCCAGGGACAGCAGGCAGCTATTCTCACATATGGGTGACGTCATCGACGGAGCCCCGCATCAGGGCTCCGTCGATGATGTCACTCATATGTGAGAATAGGATGCCCTCTTGTCCTGGGATAAAGCACAGTTACTTACTGTAACAGGTGTTATCCAGGGACAGCAGGTAGCTATTTTCACATATGGGTGATGTCATCGATGGAGCCCTGATGCGGGGCTCCGTCGATGATTCACCCATATGTGAGAATAGGCTGCCTGCTTGTCCTGGGATAAGTAATATTACACAAGGGAACCCAAGTAAATATATAACACAGTTTTTTAGTTATTACTTCATTTATTTAAGGAACAAAGTTATGCAACACCTATATCATCCATGTGAAAAAGTAACGGTCCCTTCAGTTACTCAATCAACTAATTGACCAAAGTAAATTGATAATTAGATTCAACTGATTAAACTCAACCAGACTTGATTGCAGTTAGCCCTGTTGAATATAAACTTCACTATATATTGGATTATAGCATGAGGGTGAAATTGTTACCTCAAAGTTTCTACAAGAATGCTATGCCTTGATCAAAGAAGAAAGGTTTGGACAAGTTCCTGGAGGAAATGTCCATAGACTGCTATTGAGACAGACATGGGGCAAGCCACTGCTTACCCTGAGATCAATAACATAGAATGTTGCTACTATCTGGGTTTGCCAGATACTATGCCAGGTACTTGTGGCATAGATTGACCACTGTTGAAAACAGGAGAGAGACTGGGCTAGATGGACCCAGTATGGCTGTTCTTTATAGTCACAAAGAAACAGGAGATGCCACCATCCCAAAGGAGGAAAGCAAAAACAATAGCAAAGGTAACTTGAGGTGCTCAATTTCTTTATTGTATATTGGGACTCGGCTGAAAGGGTCTGCTTCAGGAGTCTGAATGTTGGTTGAGGAGAATGCAGGAAATATCACCTGAAGTTACTGGCTATCAGTGGCATACCAAGGGGGGCGGGGGGGGGGGAGGTCCACCCCGGGTGCACGCTCCAAGGGGATGCACAGCCGGCCGGATCCAGAACCTCACGCGCTGCTTCAAACGGCACTTCAGCGTGGCTGCCGTACTTAGAGCAGAGTCGGCAGCCGCACTGAAGTGAAGAAGGTCCCGCGATGACTGGGAAGAGGTAAGTGACGTCGGGAGGGGAGGAGACTGGCAGCCGCAGTCATCATGGGATCTTGCTGCAACTAACTGCGTCTGCCGGCCCAGCCCCCTCCGACGTCACTTACCTATTCCATCTGAGCAGAAGCAGTCATCGCGGGACCTTTGGGGTGGAGAAAGAAAGGAGGTTGAGTGGTATGGAATCACGTTGAAGGATGACAAAGGGGGATCAGGGTGGTATGGAATCATGCTGAAGGGTGACAAAGGGGGGGTCAGGGTGGTATGGAATCATGCTGAAGGGTGACAAAGGGGGTCAGGGTGGTATGGAATCATGCTGAAGGGTGACAAAGGGGGGGTCAGGGTGGAAGGGAATCATGCTGAAGGGTGACAAAGGGGGGTCAGGGTGCTAGGGAATCATGCTGAAGGGTGAAAAAGGGGGGTCAGGGAGGTATGGAATCATGCTGAAAAGTGACAAAGGGGGGTCAGGGTGGTATGGAAACATGCTGAAGGATGACAAAGGGGGATCAGGGTGGTAGGGTGACAAAGGGGGCTCAGGGTGGTATGGAATCATGCTGAAGGGTGCCAAATGGGGGTCAGGGTGGTATGGAATCATAGTGAAGGGTGACAAAGGGGATCAGGGTGGTATGGAATCATGGTGAAGTGTGACAAAGGGGGGTCAGGGTGGTATGGAATCATGCTGAAGGGTGACAAAGGGAGGTCAGGGTGGTAGGGAATCATGCTGAAGGGTGACAAAGGGGGGTCAGGGTGGTAGGGAATCATGCTAAAGGGTGACAAAGGGGGGTCAGAGAGGTATGGAATCATGCTGAAGGGTGACAAAGGGGGGTCAGGGTTGTATGGAATCATGCTGAAGGGTGACAAAGGGGGGTCAGGGTGGTATAGAATCATGGTGAAGGGTGAGAAAGGGGGTCAGGGTGGTATGGATGCATGGTGGAGGGAGAGAAAGGGGCAGATGCTGATGGAATTGCAGGGAAAGAGACATAAGGGGGAACAATACTGCATGGAATTGGAATGTAGGAAGTGGGGGAAAGAGAGAGAAGGGGCAGATGATGGAAGTGGGGAGAGAGAAGAGGGCAGATAATGGAAGGAGGGGGGAAAGAGAGAGAAGGGGCAGATGATGGAAGTGGAGAGAAGGAGAGAGAAGAGGGCAGATGATGGAAGTGGGGGGAAAGAGAGAGAAGGGGCAGATGATGGAAGTGGGGAGAGAGAAGAGGGCAGATGATGGAAAGAGGGGATAAATAAAAGGAGAGCACATGATGGGGGAAAAGGATTGAGTTAGGGAAATACTGGAGAGACTGAGGGAAAGAGGTGGCAAGCTGTAGGTAGACAGTAAAAAAGGAAATTGATGAGAGGGTAGTAAGAACGTAATTTAGATGGATGCAGAAAATAAATTGAAAAGGAAATTGAGGGAAGAAAGGGATTGCAGAAGAGAGATGTGGGAGAGGAAAGGAGAGGAGAGAGATGCCAGACCAATGGGGGTAAAAGGAGAGATGGAAGGGGGAGGCATACAGTTTATGGAAGGGGCATCGAAGGAGAGAAGATGCCATATAGGGGCAGAGAGATGGCAGGCAGTGGATGGAAGGAAGAGAGTAACAAGAAGATGAGGAAAGCAGAAACCAGAGAAAGCAAAGGTAGAAAAAAATTTTCTATTTATTTATTGCTTTAGGAGACATGTGTCACTGTTTTTGTGGTATTGCATTATATGCAGAGTCCAGCTTCTTGCTGGTTCAATTTAACCTTTGTCTATGTATTTCTATTTTATCCCCCCTTTTACAAAACTGTGGAGCATTTTTTAGCACCAGCCGTGGTGGTAGCAGCTCTAATGCTCAGAATTCTATGAGCGTCAGAGCTGTTACCACCATGGCTAAAATCCACACTACAGTTTTGTAAAAGAGGAAGGGGTTAGTTTATGATGAAATATTCCATACTAGGCAAAGGTATTTTCTGTGTTCTGTGTGTTCGAAAGATGTGGTTTTCTGTTAGGATTGACGGTGTAGGATTGATCTGTACTAGTCTGGCTTGTTTAGTTTTACAATGGGTGTATTGATGTTGTACTGCTCACTGCATATGTAAGATGCTGCCTTTTCCAAGGTACTCATGTGTATGGACAGCCGAGCCCCAAACTAGGTTCAAGTATAGCAAGGGCCAGAGGCTAGGACAGGACACCAGGAGGTGCTAGCTCGTACAGTTATAGAAGTGGCTCAATGGTAAACCATGTGAGATCCAAGTGAGAGGTTGAGAATGGAAGGGCCACAGTAGATAGAGAATGGCATATCCCAGAAGAAATGCCAGTCCAGTGTATCTGAGTTTGTCCTCCAAGCCCTACCTGTACCTTGTTTAAAAGCAGACTGAAAACCCACCTTTTTTGATATATCCTTCAATCCAAATCCCTACTCCCCACTGCCCACCAAACCAGCTAGTAGATTAACCATTCCCCTTAACTGTATTCATGACATCTTGTTCGTCTGTCTTGTCTGTTTAGACTGTAAGCTCTTTCAAGCAGGGACGGTCTTCTTTGTGACTCTGTACAGCACTGAGTACGTCTGGTAGTGCTACAGAAATAATTTATAGTAGTAGTAGTCCAGTGTCCTGACATTCTGGAAAACTAGGAACACAGAAACCCTGAGAGGATTGCTGCAAGCCTATGAGGGGGCCAACATGGAGCAACTAACAAGCATTACCGTGAAGCCCTCAGATCATGGGGAACCCATGAGCTTTGTGTTGGTGGTTCACCCAGAACCTTTAAAAGTAGTGCAGGGTAATGAAGGGCAAGTAGCAGAGGCACAGGCTGATAGCCCAGAGTGTACTGGCACCTAAGTTAAGTGCAAAACGCAGTTTTAAAAGTGCTTTTAAAAATACATTTCAAGACACCTACACACTGGCCTACATTTCCGGCCCCTTTTTTCCCTGAAGGCACAATTCTATAAACGGCACTGTAGCATGATTGACACATGATCGTCAGCCACTTTTAAGGCAGCCACCGACAACGGCACCTTTTATAGAATCCAGCCCGTATTGTTTATTGAAATTTGATACGCCACAAAGGTTATGCAAGCAAATCATAGTAGTATATAATAAACAAAAAGCACATAGAAAGGAACTCCATTTCTGTTTAAAGGAAAGCTCAAACGCATAGGGGTCTTTTTACTATGGCTTGCTAACCCATTTAGCGTGCACTAATGATTAGCGCGTGATAAATACTAAAATGTCCATAGAATATAATGGGCGAGTTAGCATTTAGCACGCGCTAAATCAGTTAGCGCGCCTTAGTAAAAGAGGGGGATACTCTGTTATTAGATGCTTCATAAGTATTATGTCTCCTTTTTAGTGTGTATTATATCTCTCTTATCTGAATTTCAGTGCTGTTAAATATATTTTTGAAACTGTTTCATGGTAAGTTTCAATTTACTGATTTTAACTTTACCTCATTCATTGTATTTATATTTAGATTTGGTCCTTTTACTACTGTTGTGCTGTTAACAAACCCCCTCTTCTAGCGCAGAGAGCCGCCCTGAATGTCCCATGCTGCTCCCGGCGCTCATTGAGCTCCTATGAGCGTTGGGATCAGCGCGGGCCATTCAGCGTGGCTCTCTGAGCTAGAAACTGCTATCACAGTTTTGTAGAAGAGGAAAATTTAAGTTTTATGTTGAATTACACTTTACCCTCCGTATTCGTGGTGGATGCGGACGGATCATAGCCGCGAATATGGAAAAACCGTGAATAACTTTTCATCAGTTGTTCACATTTTTTTTTTGTAAAAGTCAGCGTTTTTACTATTGAAACCGCGAATGCAGTAGTGTACAGTAATAATCTCAGAGTAAAAAAAAAAAGTTATGAGGTGTTTGCAAGAAGGTACAGGGCAAGGGGGTTCTTCAAAACTCATTCCCCTGTTCTTTACTACTATGGGGATTTAAAAGAGTTCCTGAGCAGGGGGAAAGTACATACTGTTGAGTGCATGATGGGCCGGCACCAATGATCACCTCCCCACCCCTTGCTTACCTTGGACACGATTAGTGGTTCCCTGTGGTCCAGGCCACCTTTCAGCGTGAAGCCCCAAAGCGTTCCTCCTTGCAGTTGCACATGAATGCACTGGAAAGGGACGATTCTGCTCTCCATTCTCTCCTCCAGGCCGGTGGTGAGAGCCCCCCGATCCATGCTCTGCACAATTTAAAGCTCATCCACGACCAGCTTCATTCACTGTCTGCTCCAGTTTTACCAACAGGAGAAACAGGTGGGGGACACACGCCTCCAGAAAGGATCGGGAGGCAATGACAGTGACTCG
The DNA here is from genome assembly GCF_902459505.1 of Geotrypetes seraphini. NCBI lineage: Eukaryota > Metazoa > Chordata > Amphibia > Gymnophiona > Dermophiidae > Geotrypetes > Geotrypetes seraphini. Next base: position 87,543,042 of record NC_047088.1, on the reverse strand, counting down.
GAGCACCGAAGCCCTGCGACTGACAAGACACCGCAGCAGTGGGCGGCCTGCGTCTGCCAAAATCCAGCCAATCATCTCCCAGTATACAGGGGGGGTTCCTCTGAGGGGTAATTGTTTCACTCTACCCTTCTCGCTCCCCCCCTCACACACACACCAAGGGCCACCACGTGAGTGGACTGCTGGGCATGATGGACCACTGGTCTGACCCAACAGCGGTAATACTTATGTTTTTATGTTCTTATGTTCCCTGTAACTTTATCGAGTGTCTCCTAGTCTTTGTAATTTTTGACGGAGTGAAAAATCGATCCACTTGTACCCGTTCTACTCCATTCAGGATTTTGTAGACTTCAATCATATCTCCCCTCAGCCATCTCCTTTCCAAGCTGAAGAGCCCTAACCATTTTAGTCTTTCCTCATACAAGAGGAGTTCCATCCCCTTTACCATCTTGGACACTCTTCTTTGAACTTTTTCTAGCGCCATTATATCTTTCTTGAGATAAGGAGATCAAAACTGAACACAATACTCCATATGAGGTCGCACCATGGAGCAATACAGGGGCATTATAACATTCTTAGTCTTGTTAATCATCCCTTTTTTTAATAATTCCTAGCATACTGTTTGCTTTTTTGGCTGCTGCCACACATTGGGCGAAAGGTTTCATCGTATTGTCTACAATGATACCCAGATCCTTTTCTTGGGCGATAACCCCCATCTGGTGAGTGGACCCTAGCATCTGGTAACTGTGATTCAGGTTATTCTTTCCAATGTGTATCACTTTGCATTTGTCCATATTAAATTTCATCAGCCATTTGAATGCCAAGTCTTTCAATTTCCTAAGGTATGCCTGCAATTCTTTACAATCCGCATGCGTTTTAACAACTTTGAACAGTTTAATGTCATCTGCAAATTTAATCACCTCACTCATCGTTCCAATTTCCAGATCATTTATAAATAAGTTAAATGGCACCGGTCCCAGTACAGACCCTGCGGCACTCCACTTGAGAACAGTGACCATTTAACCCTACCCACTGTTTTCTATCCGATAACCATTTCCTAATCCACAACTGAACTTTGCCACCTATCCAATGATACAGTTTAAAATAAATATAAATACTTTCTTTGGAATAGTTAGGTTAAATTTATCTTTTATTTTATGAATAGAATACAAATAGAGGTGTGAAATACAGATACTAGACCATAATGAGATAGGCTGTATGATTTGTTTAGAAAAGATAGGTAGTAAGTTCCAGAGAAGAAGAAAAAGACCCAAAATAAACTTCTACAAGCTGCCCACATTAAAGACCTGAAGTTGATCAGAGGAAGTTGACAAAAATGGTATGAGGCAAATAAGATGTAGGAGAAGAAACTGGAAGACCTAAATATTGTAGTGCAGTCATCCTTCAGGCTATCAATGAGACCAGCCTACGCCACTGAAGATAGACCCCAGCATGCTTCCTCAATATGGAGGAAGTCCCTGCACTGGTAAACTTACCAAAGAAAACCAATTATCATGCCGTCAAGTTTCAACAGATAAGTTTATAGAGTCACTTCTGTTCAGATTATGTACTGCAGCTAGGCAAAACCAAAATTTGAAACAACAAAAAATGTAAAGAGTTCAGAATGGCTTCAAAAAAGAAACAAATTTCCTGGGCCAATGAAGCTCAGACACTTATCTGCTCTCAGGTAAAATCAATTCCACTACTGGTATGAATTTTACTTTTCCCAGTACATATTACTTTTCCCACCGGTATACTGCAGCAAAAATCAAAGACTTTTCAAAAGCAAACAGTTCAAAAACACACACCAAACCTTGCAATAAATCTACCTATGGTTTCTTCCTTAGCTGTGTGAAAGACTATACCCACAGCAAGGGCTCAGCTCCTCAGAGCTGCAGAAGGAAGATTCAGCGGACTTGCTAAAGTATGCACTAATTTACAAATGCATCCCTCAATCCCACTCCAAAAGATGATAGGGCAAATCCTCCCCAGAATCTTTGTCAAGTGTGGTATACAGCCCAATCAATCATTATCACACAAAGCTTTTAACAAGCATGGAACTTAGGTCAGCTTTCTACTTGAGCTGGCTTACTACAGCTTTCCTTTCTTCTGATGGCAGTCATTTTGTGAACAGCCCAGCCATCCGGGGGGGGAGGGGGGGGGAGGGGACAACAACATTAACAGCGGTACCTGGAGTGACCCGCTTCTGTTAAACTTGACACCCCCCTCCTCCCATCCTACCTCTTCCCAATCCCAAGGAGACCAAAACACCTTAAATGGTAAAACCTGGCTGCAGCCCTGTTTATTGAATAATAACATATTCTTAATACAATTAACACAATTAAATATACATAATTTAACAGCCACAATTAAAACATTAACAAAACCCCATAACAATGGTATCACCATTGTTACCTGATCCCGAGCTACCATCAGAAGTAATTGGCCCCCGACCCCGCCATCCAAGCTAGGGTCTGAGGGGTGGCATGTCCCACACATGCCCCATTATCCAGGGTCAACCGACCCGCTAGGCACGGCTCCCAGCTGGTCCACCGCTCATCCCTTGATGAGCCCCAGTAGGCGGAGCTTTAGGATGGATGGGCCAATCCGGCCTCATTCCTTCGTTGGCTGCCTGCCGGACAGGCGGGTTTGGCTCCCGTCTGTCCGGCCAACTACCAAAGGTACGGGGAAGGGGGGTGGGGGGGTCGTGGGGGTCGCCAGGGGGGTCGCGGGTCGGCTGGGGGGGCGGTCGGAGGGTCTTGGGGGGGGGCGGTCGTTGGGGGGGAGGGGGGTTTGCGTCGAGGGCAGGAGGGCCTGGGATCCCTCCTGCCCGTAATGTAGTGCGGGGTGGGGTTAGGGGGTCGCCGTGGCCAGGAGGGTTTGGGCTCCCTTCTGGCCCAACTACCAAAGGTACGGGGAAGGGGGGTGGGGAGGTCGTGGGGGTCGCCAGGGTGGTCGCGGGTCGGCTGGGGGGGCGGTCGTTGGGGGGAGGGGGGTTTGCGTCGAGGGCAGGAGTGCCTGGGATCCCTCCTGCCCGTAATGTAGTGCGGGGTGGGGTTAGGGGGTCGCCGTGGCCAGGAGGATTTGGGCTCCCTCCTGGCCCGATATTGTTGGGGAATCGGCGGTCCTTCGGGGGGAGGGATGTATCGGACGTCGGGGGGGGGCATCAGGCTTTCAGGATGGGGACAGACCTTCAAGGGGGGACAGTGCACGGAAGTCAGGGGGGGTGAACGGAGAGTCGGGACAGCGCACGGAAAGTCAGGGCGGGCGAAAGGAGCGTCGGGCAGCATGCGCGGTATACCCGTGAGCGCGGTATACCAAAGTTTTTGTACATATCATCGTGATTTCTGCGCGCTATACCCGTGTGCGCGTTTTATACGGGTGCGCGTTATTTGCGTGAAAATACGGTAGGCCCATAAACATTAACCAAAGTAATAGACTGAGAGGTAATAAATACAGTAACCATAACCCAACAACCTTGAAAGTCATTTGCATGACAAACAATGGTGTAGTTTAAGTATTTTTAAAGGAGAATGGCAACCCTTCCTTTTCTTCGATTCTTAGCAGAATATAAGCAGTCTCTTACTCAATCACATTGCGATTTTAAAGATTCAGCAGAATTTAAATGTGTTTCTTTCAAGAAAACCACAAGAGCTTTTAAATGCTTAGAGGGGCATAATCAAAAGAAACGTCTAAGTCCGTTTTGGCCTAACTCACAAGTCGTCCAAAGTCAGTCATGGGAAAAGGTCCATTTTCCAAAAATACATCCAGCATTTTTTTTTTTTTTTTAAATCGTCCAACTGTACGTCCAGCCGTCTGATCATCCAGATCGCTATGTCATCCATCTTTATACCCCATTTTCATCAAAAAATTCGTCCAAGTCAAAAACATCTAGAAAAAACCTTTTGGATATGGGAGGAGCCAGAAAAGTAAGAAACTGGACACCCAGACATGGCAACAGAGTAGTGGGGCACCTTACAGGGCACTGCTGTGAACTTCACAAAAAGGGTGCCACATAAATATCTTACAACAGCTCCCTTATAGGTCAAGGTAAGCCCCCCAAAACACCCCCAGAATCTACTAGACCCACCTTTCTACCACCCCAATAGCCCTCAAGGTTGCAGGAGCCACTTATATGGCAGTACAAAAGGGTTTGGGGGGTGTTTGGGGGGTGCATGCAGTGATTAGAGTAGCTTATGGGCCTGGGTCTTCCTCTCCATGGTTCACTAACCCACCCCCAAGACCACTTAAGCCAACTCTGTGCAGTTCTACTAAGCTTTCCTACACCAGGCTGCCAGGTACTGATGTTCTGGAGGCAGATATGTAAAGTTGTTATTATTTTCTTTTTATGTGAGTGGGGTGGGTCAGTGATCACTGGGGCTGTGTGTGGGGGTCTGTAGTTTGTGTCTGCAGTGCTTATCTGGTCACTTTGTATACCTTTTGTGGACTTAGACTTAGTTTTAGATGGCTTAAGTCACAATGTCCAAGTTCCGTCTAGGAAGTGTTGTAAAACCTTCGGTTATACATGCAGTACAACTAAGTCTAGGACGGCCCACGTCCCACCCAAATCCCACCCTCACCACTCCTCCTAAAATGCCCCTTTTAACACTGGTTGTTCAGTCATTTTTAAATATGTCTAAAACCCTGTTCGATTATTGGCACTTGGACGTTTTTTGTTACTGATCATCCAAGTGCCGATTCAGGCCGGTTTTTAGACATTTTTCTGTTTCGATTATGAGCCCCTTAAGGTACAGTAATATTTTTTTTTCCTCTTTATAGGCGTTTAAGGACACCAACCAAATATCATCACCATAAGTTAAGTTAATAACTTGTGCTGTAAGATTGCAAAATAGAAAACCAAAGCACAACATGTAAGTCTCTACAGAAGGAATATATATAAACAGTAATTAGGAACAGTGTAGGTAAATGCTGTACATTGAGATTCGAATGTTGAGGTATATAATCTCAGATTTAATATCTTTGATGTCACTCACTTGCAGATATTAAAGCCAAAATCTGCTTTAATTATTTTGCAATGTTGGCCATACTATCCACCGGTGCAGTCATTCCGCCATCTTTCACCGGGAAAGTAGAATCTTGCTTCAGGCATTTAGCTCCTGAATTCATAGTGAATGCATCTTCAATTTTCCCAGTTTGGAATGTGGTATCTTTGGATCCAGCTTGAAAAGATTTAATGGCAATAGAGATTTTAAAAAGCAAGGAAATCACCACTGACGAATGCTGGAAGCGGGAGCTCACATATCACACCTCCATCTTCTTCGGGCTCTTTAGCACCCCCTGATAAGAACTTTAAACTGGATTTTTGTGACTCCTGTTGCTAAAAAATAAAAATTAAGTACTGGGAAATAGAGAATTTTAATCCCTTCACTTTGTAAGACCACTGATTCAACTCAGATTGCCTAATATTATTGATGTTTAATACAAATATTTTGTATTTCATCTAATATTCAGCTGTTTTTCTGCCACCTAACCCCCTCAGCCTTGGACTCTACCAGCTCTTCTAGATGCATCTGGGGCCACCGCCAGTCCCTCACTCTCTGGCTTCATGTGTCCCCATAACTTGTATCCTTCTTCACTAGTCCCACCACCGGTCGTCAAGCCTGAGCCACTTCCTCGACTCCAGGCTCTACTGGGCTCTCCAGCTAATTTTAGCTCTTTTCTGGGCTTCCTTCCTACAGGACCATATCTCTCTCCTGCACTAGTTCCCCCTGTCAGGACTGGTCAGCCTGGCCACTCTACTCAGCTGCACCAGGCCCCCTGTCAGCACCAGTTAGCAGTTACATTCAGGACTTACCAGGAATTAGGTCAAAGACCAGCATTTCTCCTCCCAAGGGTCACCCAGCCCCTGAAGGAGCTCCTTGCCTTCTGAGCGCTTTGTGCAGGGAGCTGTTCTTTTCAGCACCACAATGCACTTAGTATGAGTGGACATCTCCTTTATGCAAATTAGTTCTTCTCTCAGGCTCAATGAGCTTCACTGCTCGGGCTCCCTCCATTGACCAGTGATAGGTACTCCACCGTCACACTCAGCCAAGCAAAATGTCTTGAAGTTATAGTAAAGGAGTATGTTGGGGCCACTTCTTCCTCCTACTCTCCAGGGCCTTCTTAACCTAGCTCTAGCTCTGCCTTATATTCTTCCTGGTAGCTGCATCGCTGACTCCTCCTCCCCGTATTCCCAGGAACTTACCTTTATTCATATGTTTATTCACCCCTTTAAAGAAATATAGCAGATTGATGAGGCATATTGACTTTGTCTCATTGATCCATGCCTATGTATATGTTCAGCAATTTTGTTTTTGATAATAACCTCTACCATTTTGATGGCTAACTCGAGAAACAAAATGGCGGCAGCGTGGTAGCAGTGAGACAGATTTGCTCTGCTTTACCTTGCTATTGACTTGACGACATTACCTTTTACCGAGGACTTCTAGTTCTGCGATGCTCCATACTAAAAGCAAGGGCTTTCTTTGGGCTGACCCTTCCTCGCCCTGGCAAGCTATGCTGGACAGATTTCTCACGAGCTCACCGGCTAGTTTGGAGGGAGGAGGTTTCCCAGCATTAACTCCGGCAGTGGGAGCCACCGAGGTTTTGGAATTAGAGACATTTCTATCCCCTCCTGCAGCCCGACTCCCACCAAATCCGGCATCAGAAAACGTGGTGAGCGCGGACGTGAACAACCTGAAGAGTCTGACTCCTTCGCTTAGTGAGGGGTCCCACGTTCTCACAGATGCTGAGTCTCAAGTACAGATGGTGGAAGAGACCTGCGTTTCCCAGGTCACCTTAGAAAACGTTTGACGAGTCCTACAGAAGCTTGAGGTAGCTGTTATGAAGTCTGCAGGTGATACTTCAGCTATATTAGCCAAAATAGATATGTTATCAACCTCAGTGCAAAATATACAAACTGAAACTAATGCTAAATTCACTCAAATTGATGTTGAAATTGCCTCTATACAGAAACTCTCATGCTCCTTCATTAAAGAAAGGATGTTTCTTCCAAGGAAAATCGAACAATTAGAAAATTATAATAGAAGGTTAAACCTAAGAGTTCTGAATTTTCCTAAGTGAACCGCCTAGAAGTCTCATGACTATGGCAGTATAGAAGAATAAAGTTGTTATTATTATTATTATTATAAGTCTACTGTTTCAAATCCACTAGATATGTTTAAAAATTTCTTATGGAAAATTTTAAATATACAACAGAGACTATCCCACCGATAAATAGGATTTACTACCTTTCTGCTATTCAATGGCCACGGATTTGGACTTGGAGGGTAAGATGTACAGCGTCAGCATCTATGAAACAAACATGGTTTTTTTTGTTACTTAAAGTTTTTTGGACCCAATTTGTTTGCAAAAGTTGGATAGTTCAAAGTCTAATAGATGCTGGCACTGTCACATCGATGTAGGGACACTGGATCATTTGTTGTTTTATTATCCCTTGATACTCAATCTGGAAATCAATATGGGGACAAATTAATATGATACTGGAAACATTGATTCCATTGTCCTATGATGTGGTCATCTGTGGGACATTGTTGCATTAGATAGATATAAAAGCAGACTCTTTATTATTATGACAGGGATTGCCATAAAAATGATTACCAAAAATTGGAAAAACTGGGACAGGCTTAATTTTTCCTTTTGGTGGGAAACCTTATGTCTATGTTATAGATATGAAAAAAAGAATATATTTGGCCGAGGGGCGCTGTTGAGCCCGACTGGGATGGTCGCTTGAACAACTAGCTCCAGCAACCTTTCTTTACTTTTTGCTCTTTTGCTGCAATATTTTCGTTTTTCACCCCTCTAATTACCACCTTCAGCTGTATGAACTATGGCTTCAACTACTAAGGGCAAGCGACACAAGCCAGACCCACCTTCTCTGGCGAAAAACTCCAATTCAGAGACTTCTGATACTGCTGCATCTCCCTCCATGTCTGACTTGTGGGAAGCAATCAAAGCAGTTCAAGAACTTATGACAGACACCAAAGATGCAATATCGGAGCTTAAAGAAGATCTGGCAGTGATTCACACTGATTTGTCTTCATTTAAATCCAAATTGGCTGATTTAGAAATCAAATCGGCAACTACGGAGGCTAATGTTAAAGCGCTTCAGGGTCATGTGAAACGCACGCTGGCCCTGGAGAAAGATATGGAAGACGCGAGTAATTGTTCTCGCCGGAACAATTTGCATCTTTTGGGGGTCCCGGAAGGGCAGGAAGGAAACAATATGGTCACCTTCCTCGAAGCATTCATCCCTAAACTGCTGGATCTTTCATTCACCCACGACTTCGAGATTGAGCGAGCCCACCGGTCGCCATCTTCCAGGCTCCCACGCGACCGTCGACCGTGACCCATCGTGATGAAAATCCTGAGATATCCTCAAGTTCTTGCTATACAACAAAAAGCAAGATCTATGGCTCCCATTACTTATGAGGGTAACCGGATTCTTATTCTCCCGGATCTTCATAAGAACACAGTAAAAACCCGGCAGCAACTCCTAGCATTCCGTCCCCAGCTAAAGAAGATGGGCGCCCGCTTTGGCCTCTTTTATCCGGCGCGGATGCGGGTGACATATTTAAACCAAACAAAAGACTTCACCGATCCGGAGCTCTTGGCCACCTACATAGAAGAAACTTCGTCCACCCCGATTGACAATGTGTGAGTCTGATCTGCCCTGCTCTGCTAGCAGACGCATGGCTGTGCTTTAAAGAGTGACTCTCTACTTCAGAGCAACGGAATTTTCCTCACTACAATGCATTACTTCCTTTTGTAATTATGGCTCAAGGTTTTTTTTTTTTTTCTTTTTGCACAATGTCTGCCTACTCTTCTTACCTCTACTGCACTCCTCTGCACCACGAGCTGACAACGTGCTCTCTGTTTGTTTCCTTTCCCGCCTTGGGCCTCCCACCATTAGATTTAATGCTGTCTGCATCTCTCTCTGGAGCCGTTTTCGGCTCTTTCTCTCTAGCCTCTCACTGTGTGCGGCTGCTTTTTGCTTTCTCCTTGGTCACTCTGACACCTTGTTTTCACTCACAGAGTGCTCCTGTATTTGTTCAGCCCTGTTAGTTCTGCTTCAACTGTTTTTACTACCTGGATTGTTTCGACTGGCTATCTTTCAATTAGCCTAATAGCGTCAGTTGTTTACTCAAGGTTTTACTGCTTGAACTTGTTGATATCCTGTTTTTGTTTTCCTGCATAATTAAGCGTGCAGCAAGAGCTACTGTTTTCACAGTCTTTGTCAATAGGTTTGCTGGTGTGTGCTGTCCTTCGGCCTGGGCCTTGGCTTTAGAGAGCTGCACAGGAACGGGGACGACGGGAATCCCGCGGGACCCGCGGGCATCCCACGGGTTCCCCCTTCGGGTCACGGGGATCCCGTGGGGACGCCCCTAGGGTCGCGGGGCTCCTGCGGGGCTGGATGTACTCAGTCGCGTGGCTCTTCTTCTCCCTACCTTCTCTGCTTGCAGCACAGAGCCGAACGGAAGTCTTCCCGACGTCAGCACTGACGTCGGAGGGGAGGGAGGGCTTAAACAAAGCTTAAACAAAGCCCTCCCTCCCTCCGACGTCAGCGCTGACGTCGGGAAGACTTCCGTTCGGCTCTGTGCTGCAGGCAGGGCAGGTAAGGAGAAGGAGAGTAGCCTCACGGTTCGAGTGGCTACCAAGGGAGGGGGGCGGTCCGCCCCGCCCCGCCCCCGCCCCAGTTGCAGCACAGCCGGCCAGGTCCCCTTACTTTTGTGGCACTTCCCCGTCCGACCGATAACAGCCCGGGTCCGACAATCCTCCCTGCCCTGTAGCCGCGAATCTAAATTACCTTCTTACAGCAGCTGTAAGAAGGTAATTTAGATTCGCGGTTAAGGGCAGGGAGGTTTGTCGGACCGGGGCTGTTGTCGGTCGGTCGGGGAAGTGCCACAAAAGTAAGGGGACCTGGCCGGCTGTGCTGCACCCGGGGCGGTAGAGAAGGAGGGGGGGGGGAGAAGGACGCTGAAAGGCCATGGTGAAGACAGGAGGGGGGGAAGGACTCTGAAAGGGGAAGGGGTAAAACGCGGACCTCACGGACCTGACGGACCTCGCGGATCTAAACCCGCATGTCCTTAAAAATCTTAAAAATCTGAGGCCTTTAGTTAGTGTCTGGCTCTGACAGACCTCAGTGACAATTTAGCGCTGACGGATCCGTCTCAGCATAGGGAAGGGAAAGTATTAGGATCCGTCAGCGCTAAAATGTCACCGAGGTCTGTCAGAGCCAGAGACTAGTGCTGGAGCGGCTCTAATTGTCATCTATGAGTCCAGAATTAATGAAGCTCTATAAATTTGGAAGCTCCGTCTGTAAATAACTCGTGCCCCGTTTACAGCAGAATAAAACACACCTCATTGAAACTAAGTTCAAAATAATGCACCCACCATTTTATCTGTCATTGCCTACTTTTACAAGAAACTTCACATATTCAGAAAAAAATAAAATAAAAAATAAACTCGCTTTAAACAAGCACAAATAACGAAAAATGCTCCAGGTGGAAAACAAAGCAGTTCAGCTTTAATGTTCAAGAAACAGAGTCTGGATGCAATTGCAATACACCCAGGAGTCATTGCACATTTTGGACTAAAATGTCAGTGTAATGGGTTCAGAGTTGGCCAAATATGACGTGTTTCCCGCCTCCCAATATTGCATTACTACTTTTCTTATAATGCCCTGAAATACCCACTGCAAATCTAGTTAATAATCCCCTCCCCCTCCTCAATTTGGCTGAGTAGATATTTTCTACCTAATCTGATCATATCTGTCACGTTCATATAATTAAAGCCATAACAGGCCCTGAAGAAGACAGCAACTCCACCAAACATGCTAATGAGGGGGAAACGCTGCACCTATTGGTCGGAAGTTTGCAGCACTGTATTCCCCCCCACCCGACCTGCCAAATCATTATCACCTTCCACTAATAGTAATTTGACCCTTTTCTCTTTATTCACATTTAAAGAGCAACTGCAGAAAAGGCGGAGCCTGGAAGAGAAGGAAATCCTGAGAGAAGATTTCCCCCAGATCTTTTTCAGGTGTCCGGGACCAGATCAAACATCGTAGTTACTTTCAAACTGCACCAAAAGATTAGAAACGCAGATAAAGGCCAAATGGCCCGTCCAGTCTGCCCATCCACTGTTCCCTTCTCTTTCTAAGAGACTCCAGAAAAGTACACCCATGGGCTGCCCTCGATTTTCAGAATAGTTTCTGGCCTGTAAATGCAACAATCAGACCTCGGTGACAATTTAGCGCTGACGGATCCGTCTCAGCATAGGGAGGGAAAAGTATTAGGATCCGTCAGCACTACAATGTCATTGAGGTCTGTCAGAGCCGCGGACCTCAGATTTTTAAATTTACTGGGGCTGCAGGAAACCAGTGTAAAGGATTAGTTTTAGAGCCGCTCCAGCACTAGTCTCTGGCTCTGAGAGACCTCGGTGACATTTTAGCGCTGACGGATCCTAATACTTTTCCTTCCCTATGCAGCGCTAAATTGTCACCACAAACGGCACGGACCTGAGATTTTTAAGGACGTGCGGGTTTAGATCTGCGAGGTCCGCGTTTTACCCCTTCCCCTCTGAAAGCACTTGAAGACAGAGGAGGGAGAAGGACGCTGAAAGCACATGGGGGAATACAAAGGGGTGGAGAAGGACGCTGAAAGGCCATGGGAAGGGCGGGGGGGGGGAGAAGGACTCTGAAAGCACTTGTGGAAGACAGAGGGGGGAGAAGAGTGCTGAAAGCACATGGGGAAGACAAAGGGGTGGAGAAGGACGCTGAATGGCCATGGGGAAGACAGAGAGGGAGAAGGACACTAAAAAGACATGGGGAAGATGGGGGTGAGAAGGACATTGAAAGGAAATGAGGAAGAGAGAGTAGGGAGAAGACGCTGGCAGGGAAGAAGACAGATGCTAGACTATGGGAGGAGCAGAGAGAAGAAGATGGGTGCCAGACCAATTTGGAAGGGGGAAGAAAGGGAGAGGCACAGTAACAGAGCAAATGGAAGATGCAGAAGGAAGAGAGACAGTGGATGTTAGGAATTGAATGAGAACATGAGGAAAGCAGAAACCAGGCAACAAAGGTAGGAAAAGAATTCTATTTCTTTTTTTTCTTTTTTTGCTTCAGGATAAAGTAGTATATTAGTTATGTTGATAAAAATTTATAAACATTAGAGGCTCTGGTAGAAACCCTTTACAAAGTATGTATTCTTCCTGAAGGTACCTTTTAGGATAAGGCAGTAGTGCAGAGACTTGAGCCAGAGACTGAAGAGATTTAAAAAGGCTTTTATTAAACAAGCATATATGCTGGACTTCTGGGCAGAACTGGCTGCAAAAACAGAAGACCCCGAGAATTTCGGGCACAATGGTTATATAGGGTCCTAACCAGTCCAAACCAGTTCTAACCAGCTCTGGCCAAAAGGTAACAGCAGAGAGAAAAACAAAACCATAAATCCATCCTATAATCTATACATCAAAGCTAACTAACATCTACATCCTTTTGCCTCCTGGCCGTGCCTGGTACAAGACAGATACAAAGAACAGGCCTGCATGTATACGTGATTTCTCAGAGCAATAAAATGGAGTCACAGGTTGTTATTTGTACTAATTATGACCCACTGATCTAAAATGGAGTTTCTTCATCTACACCGTGACCCAGCTATGTCAGCTAGCTAGGGATCCTTCACTTCCCAATTAATATTTTCAAATTAATAAAGTCTTTTTGCCTATTTGTAAATGGGTTTCTACCAGAGCCTTTAATTCAGTAGCATAATTAAATGAAATAACTATTTCTGAAGTTTATAGGGACGGGCGGGGACGGAGGGGATTCCTCACGGGGACGGGTGGGGACGGAGGGATTCCTCACGGGGACGGGTGGTGACGGGTGGGATTCCTCGCGGGGACGGGTGGGGACGGGTGGGACTTTGGCGGGGACGGGTGGGGAGGGGTGGGATTTCTGTCCCCGCGCAACTCTCTACTTGGCTTCTCAGCCCACCCATATTTTATGGCCTGCTGCTATTTAGCAGGGGGCTTTCTCACCTTTTCCAGTATATTTTATTGCTCTTTACTTCTTTCTCTCTTTATTGGTATTTCACTGATATTTATCACTCCTGTTCTATTTACTACAGATATGTATGCAGTTTCTGATGAGTATTTCATTCCATGTATTTTATATGCAGACAATTCAATGTTTTATCAGATTCTTTTTATTATCTCCAAATGTCATTATCAATAACATCTTTGAATGTCAAGGGTCTTAATAATGTAATAAAACAACGGAAGTTAATGTCATATTTGGATGATATTAAATATGATGTTATTCTGCTACAGGAAACTCATCTTAATTCTGCTGACTCTGCCAAGTTTACCAAACGTGGTTTTCTTTCTCCCCTTTTCTCCCCTGCTGAGGATGGTAAGAATGGTGTCATTACTCTGGTGAGACAACATCCCTCCATTTCCACACTTTTTAGCTCTCATGATACACATGGTAGATGGGTAAGTGCTAAGCTTTCTATTTCCAATCATGCATTGCGAATTATTAACATCTATGCACCTAATATTGATTCTCCAGATTTCTTTCATAATATCGCCAACCATGTATTGCAGGATCCAGATACTCCCGTAATAATAGGGGGGGATTTTAACCTCATTTTGGACCCTAGTAGGGACCGGAAATCGCACGCCCCCTATAAAAAATCAAAATCATGGTATGCATTGCATGATATTATGACTCAGTTACAACTAACAGATCCTTGGAGAATCCACCATAGGGATGATGAACAATTTACATTCTTTTCTGCCCCCCATGCCACATACTCCAGGATTGATTATTTCCTTGTCAGCACATCTATCTTAACACACATTCTTTCATCTGACATTCACTCCATAACTGTTTCAGATCATGCTGCCATTACAATGAATTGCACACATTTCTCCCTAGAACCTCGCAGTAAGCATTGGCGGTTTAATTCATCACTCCTTGCTGAGGACCATTTTTTGGATTGCATTAGTGCTGCCATTGAAGAATTTTTCAAATTCAACATTCCCACACATACTAATTGGATTGTTACCCGGGACGCCTTTAAGGCATTTATTCGTGGCACTATTATTCAATTCTCAGCCAAACTTCATTCTTCTCAGAAAACTGCACAATGGGATCTGGAATCCTGCATTCGTTTGGCTGAGTCCATCCATATCTCTGATACATCTAATATACAAGCTCTAACTGATCTTTGCAATCTTAAATTGCAATACAACTCTCTTTTAAGCTCCTCTGCTGCCAACTCTGTTTTTGTTCAGGCATCCACATATTACGCCGACAATAATAAACCGGGTCATCTACTTGCAAACTATCTGAAAAAATCTCAAGATAAGATTACCATATCTTCTATAAAAGATGCATCTGGGCAGCTATCTACAGACTATTCCTCCATCTCTTCTGCCTTTCATGATTTTTATCAACAACTATATTCATCAGAAACCTCCCCCTCTATTCCTCAGCTTACCTCATTTTTATCTTTTCCCCATCCTTCACTCTTACCTACCAAGACGTCTCCTCTCTCCTCTTCCTTCTCTGCTCAGGAACTCCTGGACGCCATTAACTCCCTAAATTCGAATAAATCACCAGGCCCCGATGGCATTACTGTTGAGTTTTACAAGGCCTTTCTTCCCACTCTGCTTCCACATTTGCTATCTTTCTTTCAGTTTCTCTGCAATCAGGGCGATTCTTCAGGCTCCTTTACAGAGGCTACCCTTATTGTGTTTCCCAAACCCGGCAAAGACCCCCAAGATGTCAAAAACTATAGACCCATCTCTCTAATTAATGTGGATGCTAAAATCTTTGCTAAAATTCTTGCTACCCGGCTCCAATCTGTTCTTCCATCTCTTATCTCCCCTGATCAATCTGGCTTTATCCATAACCGATACTCCTCCAATAATACCCGCCTTTTGTCACATATCATCCACCACACTACATCTCATCCAGACAGACTCTTGATTATGGCCCTCGATGCCGAAAAGGCCTTTGATCGCCTAGAATTGCATTTTCTTTTTCATATTCTCCGTTGGTATGGATTCCCAGATCCTTTTATTGATATGATCAAAGTTCTATATTCCCACCCGACGACTCGGATTATGATTAATGGCCGTACCTCGCAACCTTTCTATCCATCCCGTGGCACCAGACAAGGATGTCCCCTATCCCCATTACTTTTTAATCTCGCTCTGGAGCCGTTATTAGCGGCTATCAGACATGACCATAGAATTAATGGCTTCCAGTCTGACCAATTTTCAGTTAAACTCTCGGCCTATGCGGACGATATCCTGCTCTACATCACCCCGGACTCTCTTTCTCCTGTTCTTGAACAAATTAGACAGTACTCAGCCATATCTGGCTATAAACTAAACATCACTAAATCAGAAATACTTCCGCTAAATTGCATCGATGTCCAAACTGATGCAATTAACTCTGGCTTCATATGGTCCCCTACCAAAATTAAATACCTTGGTTTATTCTTTGGTCCTACTCTCGAATCCACATTGAAACTTAATTCAGATTTTCATCTTCATTCACACTTGTACTTCCAAATGGTCCCCCCTCAACCTCTCCTGGTGGGGCAGACTTTCTACAATACGAATGATGATAACTCCCAAAATAAATTATGTTCTCAGTATGCTCCCATGTCTTTTTTCTCCCTCCGTCTATTCTCGTATTGAGCGTCTCCTTTCTTCCTTCTTGTGGCACAACAAACAGCCCCGGATTGCCTTGCGTAAATTAAAGTGTCCTCGGGACCAGGGAGGTGTCAACTTCCCTAGCTTTCGGGAATACCATTATGCTTTTCTATTATCTCAAGGCTCCCTATGGTCTAATCTTTCCCTCATAAGCACACCGCCCACGTGGTTATCCTTAGAGCATTATTTACTTGATCCGTACATCATGCAACATGCACCTGCCATTCCTCTACCTTCAGAGGCCAAACGCAATCCGATTTTACATATTACTTGGCAGACACTTAACCATATTGACTCCATCTCAGAGAACAAATTAGCTGATTCACTAGCGGCACCTATTTGGCATAACCCCAAACTTAAAATTGACAATTCCGTGGTACTTTGGAAATCTTGGCAACAGCAAGGTCTCTGGACTATTGCGCATCTTATCAACGCGAATAAATGGATTACCTTCTCGGACATTATGGCAAAATTCCATATCCCTCCCACCCAATATTTTAATTGGATTCAGCTGCATTATTGTCTTACTGCGAGGTTCTCATCTCCCGCATCCTTGCATATTACTCCTGACCTCCACTCAAAGATACAACTTTTCTCTGCTTCCAAAGGTCAATCTTCCAATTGGTACAAGTATATGCAGGCAAAATCATATCCTTTCCTCGTCGAATCCATCTCTAAATGGGATCCGATGTTGCAATCCCCTATTACCGAGCAATTATGGTTGGCGTTATGGCCCAGATTATTTAAATCCCTTCACTCAGCCTCTCATAGACAAACAGCTCTTTTCCTCTATCATAGAGCCTTCTGGACTCCTATTAAATCAGCCAAAATAATGAAGTCCTCAGTTAACTCTTGCTGGTCTTGCAAAGCATCTGAAGGCTCCTTGCGGCATATGCTCTATGATTGCCCCCATTTGCAGATTTTCTGGAATTCGATCTGGCACACGATTTCTAAAATTTTCTCTATCACTGATCCTTTCTCATTTGATATTTTGTTTCTGGGTTCCTCGGCACTCACTGCCCATCTATCTGTGTATCATGACCGCCTTTTTACCCTTTTATTAATTCTAGCCATTCAACTTATTTTACATAATTGGAAAGATTTTACAAAATTAGATTATAACCAATGGTGGAATTCAATGTGCCTTCACAATAAATTTGAATGACATATGGCTGACCGCCATAAATCTAGAGCGACTTTTGATAAAACTTGGTCGATTCTGGCAAACATCAGCACTTAGACCCTTGACCATAATCCGGATCATTTACCTATAGTATTCTGGTTTGATCTTTCCTTTATTTTCTCTTTATTTTATTTCATACTATTTTGTCATTGTCTGCTGACGATATACAGTCACACGTGTACTGTTTTAGCGTGGACTATATTGTATCTTATCTCTCTCGATTTACTCCCTTCACTATCCCATACGAAGTTTGTGCCTCGTTCTTATATGCTTTTATGATGTGCATACTAACATGATTGATATACTGTTTACTGTTCATTTATCTTGTTATTGCCACTTCTTATTATGTAATTGGATATACTGGATGGGTGTCATCACCCGGTTTATAACCTGTGCTTCCTTGGAAGCTCTTCTTTTTGTACTTATGTTTTTTATGTTTTCCAAAAACCAATAAAAAAAATTTTTTGAACTAAAAAAAAAAAAAAAAAAAGAAATATTTGGCCATAATAAACTATTTAAAATAACATGGGGTCCAGTAATAAATTTGGTTAACTCTGACTAGTTGTATAATGCCTTTATTTCCTATTTGATTTGCACACACATCCAGGTAGGGTGGGAGGGAGGGAGGGAGGGGAAAATAAATTTTGTATTATTCTTTGATCGAATGTAGTGCTGTTAATGCTATTAATTGTATGTAAAATTTATTGCACTTTGTTCTCAAATTGAAAATCAATAAAGAATTAAAAAAAAAAAAAATTATAATACAAGGTTAAACCTAAGAGTTCCGAATTTTCCTAAGTCTACTGTCTCAACTCCACTAGATATGTTTAAAAAATTTCTTATAGAAAATTTGAAATTTACAACAGAGACTATCCCACAATACCCTGCAGAGAGTGATCAGGCTGATAAACCACAGCCACAATCATTTGACTTTAATAATATAACAGAGATATTGGAGAGTTCACATAGGCCATTGAATACAGAGGGACTTTGCTAATATAATTTGTATTTGAGCAGGACCTAAATTCCTTAATGAGAATCTTTTTTCATCACTCACATACTCTATTCTTCGGTCAGAAGATCTGGATTTTCTCGGATGTTGCCAAGTCAACTCAAGAACGGAAAAAATTATTTTTGAGTATGAGGGGAGAAGTAAGAAAAATGGGTGCCATGTTTCTACTAAGCTATCCAAGTAGATGTATTATTCAATTTATTGGTATTAAATATATATTCTTTGTACCGGAACAACTTCATAGCTTCCTAAACATGAAGAAAATCATATAGGCTGCATTAAAAGAAAATGTGCCGGGTTGTGTAACCACATTAAGCTCTTTCCCTTATAATAACATAGTAACATAGTAGATGATTGCAGATAAAGACCCGAAAGGTCCATCCAGTCTGCCCAAACTGATTCAATTTTTAAAAAATTTTAAATTTTTTTCTTCTTAGCTATTTCTGGGCAAGAATCCAAAGCTCTACCCAGTATTGTGCTTGGGTTCCAACTGCCGAAATCTCCCTTAAAACCTACTCCAGCCCATCTAAACTCTCCCAGCCATTGAAGCTCTCCCCAGCCCCTCCACCAAACGACCATATAAAGACACAGACCGTGCAAGTCTGCCCAGTACTGGCCTTAGTTCAATTTTTAATATTATTTTCTGATTCTAGATCCTTTTATTCATCCCACGCTTCTTTGAACTCAGTCACAGTTTTACTCTCCACCACCTCTCTCGGGAGCGCATTCCAGGCATCCACCACCCTCTCCGTAAAGTAGAATTTCCTAACATTATCTTTGAATCTACCACCCCTCATCCTCAAATTATGTCCTCTGGTTTTACCATTTTCCTTTCTCTGGAAAAGATTTTGTTCTACGTTAGTACCCTTCAAGTATTTGAACGTCTGAATCATATCTCCCCTGTCTCTCCTTTCCTCTAGGGTATATATATTCAGGGCTTCCAGTCTCTTCTCATATGTCTTCTGGCGTAAGCCTCCTATCATTTTAGTCGCCCTCCTCTGGACTGCTTCAAGTCTTCTTACGTCCTTCGCCAGATACGGTCTCCAAAACTGAACACAATACTCCAAGTGGGGCCTTACCAATGACCTGTACAGGGGCATCAACACCTTCTTCCTTCTACTGGCTACCCCTCTCTTTATACAGCCTAGCATCCTTCTGGCAGAAGCCACTGCCTTGTCACACTGTTTTTTCACCTTTAGATCTTCGGACACTATCACCCCAAGGTCCCTCTCCCCGTCCATGCATATCAGCTTCTCTCCTCCCAGCATATACGGTTCCTTCTGATTATTAATCCCCAAATGCATTACTTTGCATTTCTTTGCAATGAATTTTAGATGCCAGGCATTAGACCATTCCTCTAACTTTTGCAGATCCTTTTTCATATTTTCCACTCCCTCTTCGGTGTCTACTCTGTTACAAATCTTGGTATCATCTGCAAAAAGGCACACTTTTCCTTCTAATCCTTCAGCAATGTCACTCACAAACATATTGAACAGGATTGGCCCCAGCACCGAACCCTGAGGGACTCCACTACTCACCTTTCCTTCCTCCGAGCGACTTCCATTAACCACCATCCTCTGGCGTCTGTCCGACAGCCAGTTTCTAACCCAGTTCACCACTTTGGGTCCTAACTTCAGCCCTTCAAATTTGTTCAATAGCCTCCTATGAGGAACTGTATCAAAGGTTTTGCTGAAATCTAAGTAAATTACATCTAGCATATGTCCTCTATCCAGCTCTCTGGTCACCCATCAAAAAATTCAATCAGGTTTGTTGGCACGATTTACCTTTTGTAAAGCCATGTTGCCTCGGATCCTGTAACCCATTAGATTCAAGGAAGTACACTATCCTTTCTTTCAGCATTATTTTTCCAACAACTGAAGTGAGGTTCACTGGCCTGTAGTTTCCTGCTTCATCCCTGTGACCACTTTTATGAATATGGACCACATCTGCTCTCCTCCAATCCCCAGGAATCACTCCCATCTCCAGAGATTTGTTGAACAAGTCTTTAATAGGACTCGCCAGAACCTCTCTGAGCTCCCTTAGTATCCTGGGATGGATCCCATCTGGTCCCATCACTTTGTCCACCTTCAGTTTTAAAAGTTGCTCATAAACACTCTCCTCCGTGAACGGTGCAGAATCTACTCCATTTTTTTGTATAATTTTGCCAGATAATCTCGATCCTTCTCCAGGATTTTCTTCGGTGAACATAGAACAGAAGTATTTGTTTAGCACATTTGCTTTTTCCTCATCACTCTCCACATATCGGTTCCCAGCATCTTTTAGTTTAGCAATTCCATTTTTCATCTTCCTCCTTTCACTAATATATCTGAAAAAAAATTTTTGTCTCCCTTTTTTACAATTTTAGCCATTTGTTCTTCCGCCTGTGCTTTCACCAGATGTATCTATCTCTTTCTTCATGATGATTAATATCTTTGAGCTCCTAATCTTTTTCTTTTGTGTTTCTCTACTTTATTGAGGTCAAATAAGAGCTTAAAATGATGTTTAAGATTTAATTTCTAACTCAAGAAATCTACCAAATTTGCCATTTGGTAAATTAAATAATGGAAGTCATATATGTTTGAATTTTGAAAGAAATACCTTTGGTAAATTGAATTTTGATGTTTAAATTTGAAACTTTCCTTTGAGCTTGGGGGAAAATTTATTTGTATTTTTAATATTAATGCTCTGATTTTCTGTAACTAGAGGTATCTTGTGTATAAGTTTGAAAAATTAATAAATAAACAATAAAAAAAAACCTCTACCATTTTGTCCAGCACCAATGTTAGGCTCACTAGTCTATAATGCTCCCAGGTCACCTCAAAAACTCTTTAAAAATTGGTATTATATTGGCTATCGTCTGATCTTTTGGTGTCATGCTTGATTTTATCTGAGCAGCAAGGAAGTGGGAAGCATGCTTCCAGGTACTGACATCCACACAAGCACACACCCTTCCCCACATATGCTCAGTTCATGAACTTAGCATGCATGAGGAGTCCAGGTGCCATCATCTGTAAGCCACCACTGACTTCACTACAGACAGCGCAGGGGGCTCTTGGTCAGGATGTCTTGAGCTGGTGGGACCTAGAGATACCCACTGGAAAGATTAACAATGTGTGCTGCTGCTGGATAGGTTTTGATCCAGAGTAGGTAGTCCTTAGCCCATCCAGAACCATCTGTGGATATGCCACTACTCTGTGCACCAGTGACCCAATATTTTTCTGCGTCCACACTGCAGGCTACTACTATATCTCTGAATAAATTATCATGAGAAATTGCATAATGCTTTTTTTCACTCAGAACTTTATGACAACTAAAAGGTAAAATTTCATATCAGTCTATATTTCAGTTCTGAAATAATAATTTCATTATAAAACTAGTTTATCACTAGATTTAGCCCAACCATTAGGTAAGAATAGGTGGTCATCTAGGACAGCAATTTCTGGAGGGCACCCAAGAGCAGTATAGTCAAAACAAAATAACAGGTCCTAAGAATCATACATACTCAATGAACCAACAAAATATGCTTTTACCCACAAGGATGGTGTGTAATTGTCAAATAACCAATTTAACCAGATTATTCTGGGTGGATTTTGTTGATCATTTATTGGGTGAGTCCAAAGAACCTAAAGGTTAATTGATGGTATGCAAAACTGAAAGTTTGCCTAGGGTGCCTAATATCCTTATTTCAGACATGTGGATCTCTGTTCTCCTAAAAAAAAAACAAAAAAACCCCCCACAAAACAGCAAATAACAAATAGCACCAAAAGGATCCACCAGAGGTAGTAGAGTGTAGGCATCCTTCTGGCTGGCCTTACAGGCAAAGGAACAGAGGATATGGGTAGGTTGGGGATTGGTGGGGTGTCAGGAGTATCGGCGTTTGAGGTGGTCATGGTTTCGGAGGCTTGGGGTTTAGGGGGAGTCAGGGTGGGGTTTCAGAGTTATCAGCGGTTTAGGCAGATCATGGGTTTGGGGTGGCCTGCAAGTAGGAAGGAGCGGTTTTGAAGGGGGGGTTGGGAGTTCCAGCAAGATGGAGTGGGCATCCCTCCTGCCAATATTGGGGGGGGGTCCCCTGCCATAGCTGCTCAGCTGATCATGGCAGGGGTATTCTTCCCCACCTCCCCCCAATCAGCTGAACCAGCAGGACTCCTCAAAGCCGCAGCTTCAGGGGAACATTGCTGGCTCAGCTGATCGGAGATAACTTCCCCTGCAATCAGCTTATAGCTGCTGTGGCCTAACTTTAGGATGCCACAACATCATAGATAGGTAGTTGAAATGTAGGTCAGGGTTTTCCAGGTCTACAGTTCAGCTATCTATCTTGTTGTGAATCTTGGCTAGGTTGCTGCTTTAGCCCGCTTAATGCCACTTCTGGCATTGGCCACACCTACTTTGGGCATTCCGCATCCTAAAGTGGCTTCCTAGCCACAATGCCAGCTGTCTTTTATTTGTACATCAGTAGGCACTTCAACACTTCCATTTTTTGCCAATTCTGACAGCATTTTTCAATTAACTTAGGCATCGGCAGGCATTTGGGGCTGATTATAGAATTTACCAGTGTGTACCTTCCACAGTTTTAGCATCATTTTTCACTTCTTTTATAATTTCTATTACTACACTATATTTTCCCACGTGTCCTATTTTTTCATCGTTTCATTTCACCTCACACAGCAATTTATCAATCACAAATTCAATTGTTGTGTGTGTTTGAACCATCACATATCTTTTATTACCCAATAAGACCACTTAGGAAGATATTTTTATTTTGCCAAAACACAGCCCATGTTCAGTCATTTGCATTTTATACATTATTTGGATTTCATTCTGTGGGTCACTTGTGACTGCATACATCTTTTGTGAATTGTTTTAAAGTTTATTTTGGACCCTTATTAAACTACAAACTGGTACATCCAATCTTCTGTTCCACAATTTCTTGTTGTTTTGCTGCTTAAAGAAACACAATCATGAGAACATGTTTCTGCTTTCAAGTTTTCACTAAAGGGATAATGCATGAACATTTCAAGTCTGAGTACATACAAACTTGCTTTATTTAGTATTTATACATTTTAATCACTGGTTACAATAGAAATAAGCAATTAAAAGATAAAAGTAAAGCAGAAACAATATAGAAAGATACCAGAAAATGACAGGGAAAATAATAATGGCAATAGGGACAAGACCAGAAAATCAAGCCAGAGACATCAGTTGTATGTGGAGATAATTTGGACATCGATTGGCCCGCCTACTCCATAGGGCTTTAAACTAGGTAAGTTGGGGGAGGGTACATACTTATATCCCAGAGCAGTAAGAAACCACCCTGAGGAGGCAAGTCGCACTCACACTACCAAGTCTAAGGTAAGTACCAATGATATCCACAATAATTCAGGGAGAAATATCACTGATAATTTAGGAGCCACACTAGCTCGTAAAGGAATCTCTTCACAGATATGGAGGGCTATGTATGTTAATGCACACAGCTTGGGCAATAAAATTCTAGCATTAGAGACTGAGATAACAAACGCCGATCTTGACGTGATAGCGATATCCGAAACCTGGTTCACGGAATCGCATGGGTGGGATATGGTTATACCAGGGTACAACCTACTTCGTTGCGATCGAGAGGGTAAATTGGGAGGAGGAGTAGCGCTATACACTAAGGAAAGCATCAAAACCACCAGAATCACAGATGTTAGATACACCGGGGAATCCCTCTGGGTGAACCTGGCCAGAGGGAATGAAAAATGCCTATACCTTGGGGTGATATATAGACCTCCCAGGCAACAGGAGGACAAAGACATGGAATTAATCGAGGACATAGAGAACATCACACTGCGCGGGGACACAGTAATGCTAGGAGACTTCAACATGCCAGATGCAGATTGGAACACACTCTCCGCGACTACGGGTAGCAGCAAAAGAATATTAACCTCCATAAAGGGTGCACGTCTCAAGCAATTGGTATTGGAGTCCACCAGGGACCAGGCGTTACTAGACCTAGTTCTCACCAACAGAGATAGCGTCACGGAAGTCTCAGTAGGAGACACACTGGCCTCCAGCGACCATAATATGGTATGGCTCAACCTCAAGAAAGGTTTCCCTAAGACAAACATAGCAACAAGGGTTCTCATCTTTAGAGGCACAGACTTCAACCGCATGGGAGATTTTGTCCATCAGGAGCTACATAAACAAGCAATATCTGACAATGTGGAGGATATGTGGTCGTCTCTGAAGTCCATCCTACATGAAGCAACAGACCGATACATAAAGACAGTAAGTAAACGCAGGAGAAACAAAAACCCCAATGGTTCAGTAAAGAAATTTCAGACCTAGTTAAACAGAAAAAAGACGCATTTATCACCTACAAACATTTAGGCAGAGAGAGGGTGAAAGAGGACTATCTAGACAGATCTAAAGCTGTCAAAACAGCAGTCAGAGAAGCCAAACTCCGAATGGAGGAAGAGCTAGCACGAAAAATTAAGAAAGGGGATAAATCTTTCTTCAGCTATATTAGTGACAGGAAAAGAAACAAAGTTGGGATAGTACGCCTGAAGCAATCGGACAGTAACTTTGCGGAATCAGATTCTGAGAAGGCAGAACTACTAAACAAATACTTCTGTTCAGTGTTCACCCGCGAAGCGCCGGGAGCTGGTCCACAGCTGCAGACGGGAGATAACCAGAAAGACCCGTTTCAAGATTTCGAATTTACGCCCAGTAGCATCTATGACGAACTATCAAGACTCAAAGTAAACAAAGCCATGGGACCGGATAACCTACACCCCAGAATGCTCAGGGAGTTAAGGGAAGTCCTGGCAGAACCATTATCTGTTCTTTTCAATCTTTCCCTAAGCACAGGAAGGGTCCCCTTGGACTGGAAAACCACCAATGTAATCCCACTCCACAAAAAGGGCTGCAGGACAGAGACAGCAAACTACAGACCAGTGAGTCTCACGTCTATAGTGTGTAAACTCATGGAAACACTGATCAAACAGAATCTTGACACAATCCTAGATGAAGAAAAACTGCGTGATCCACACCAACACGGGTTCACCCAGGGTAGATCCTGCCAATCTAATCTGATTAGCTTTTTTGACTGGGTTACTAGACAACTGGACGCCGGAGAGTCACTGGACGTGGTATATTTGGACTTCAGTAAAGCATTTGATAGCGTCCCTCATCGAAGATTACTAAACAAACTGAAATTGATAGGATTAGGAGACACTCTAACTACATGGGTTGGGGATTGGCTGAGCGATAGACTTCAGAAGGTGGTGGTGAACGGTACCCCATCCGAAGCATCGGACGTGATCAGTGGAGTGCCACAGGGCTCGGTCCTGGGCCCGATTCTATTTAACTTATTCATAAGAGATATGACACAAGGACTTAGAGGAAGGGTATCATTGTTCGCCGACAACACCAAACTTTGCAACATAGTAGGCAAAAGCTTATTACCTGATAATATGACACACAACCTACTGTTGCTGGAACAATGGTCAACTAATTGGCAGCTAGGCTTCAATGCTAAAAAATGCAAGATAATGCACCTGGGTAAGAGAAACCCACGTAGAACTTATGTACTAAATGGTGAGACCTTGGTTAGGACCACGGCGGAACGCGACCTAGGGGTGATCATTAGTGAGACATGAAGGTTGCCAATCAAGTGGAGAAGGCTTCCTCCAGGGCAAGACAAATGATGGGGTGTATCCGCAGAGGTTTCGTCACCAGGAGACCTGAAGTGAGCCATGGTGAGGCCTCACTTGGAGTACTGTGTTCAGTTTTGGAGACCACACTACTGAAAGGACGTGCTGAGGATCGAGTCGGTTCAGCGAACGGCCACCAGGATGGTCTTGGGGCTCAAGGAACTCACGTATGAAGAAAGATTTAAAAAATTGCGGCTGTACTCACTTGAGGAAAGAAGAGAACGGGGAGATATGATTGAAACATATAAGTACATCACGGGACGCATCGAGTCAGAAGATGATATCTTCTGGCTCATGGGACCCTTGACCACCAGAGGGCATCCGCTGAAAATCAGGGGAGGGAAGTTTCATGGCGACTCCAGGAAGTACTTCTTCACCGAAAGAGTAATGGATCATTGGAACAGACTCCCACTCCAGGTGATAAAGGCCAGCAGCGTGACGGATTTTAAGAGAAAATGGGATACTCACGTGGGATCTGTAAGGGAGTAAATTCAGGGGAGGGGATACTTGGAATGGGCAGACTTGGTGGGCTATAGCCCTTTTCTGCTGCTTTTTTCTATGTTTCTATAATATACAAAAGACACAGATACTAAATTTCAGGATCATCACTCAATGCAGTAAATAAAACATAGCCCATGTCAACGTTTGGTCCAACAAAAAACATCAATATCCAACAAAGGTGAAACTGCCTCCAGAACTGAGATTAAAAATGTACTTTATTTGACAATTGTCACAACCCCAGCCTTAAGACTAGGGTTGTGCCAGGTCAATCTCCTGCAAATCCAAGCCTTACCCTAAAAAGGGCTAATCAGAGTGACAGGCTAAGCTCAAACAGATAGGGTCTGAGTTCCCATTGAACCACCAGGTTACAGAGTCCTGGGGAGGGGAGGATGAGGGTGAGAGCAGCCTAGAGCAGCAGGAGGTGCCTTGCAGAAAAGAACAGCCTAAGAGGCAAGCTCACAGCTCAGCTAAGGCACAACTGCTGGGCCCAATTAAGGCTAATCAGAAAGCTCAGCAGAAGCAACAGGTTGGCTCTCGCCCTTACAGGTTAGGGCGTGTCCAGCTCAGGGCTTTAGAGGCTCAGTTAAGAAGAAACAATTCAGTCTACCCTGGGTCAGCCCAGGAAGGAGGCTCGAGGGACTGGGCTCCTGAATCCCCACAGAATCAGGATATTGAAATGCTGGATGCAACTACTGTCCCTGAGGCAAACCAGCCAGGATGCCATAGAGCTGATGGATACCTCCATGGAACCTGAAGAAATCCACATGGATGAGAGCTAAGTGAATTTCCTGACTGTGTGCTTTTGAATTGTGAAGTTTTCCTTTTGGACTGTCTGAAAGCACAAGTGTGAAAAGTGCTAAGCTCACAGCTGGATTTGGCGCCTTATTTTTTGTGGGACATTGAAGGAAGTGTGTTTTATTGAACATTTTTACTTTTGCCTTTTTCCAGTTTGGATGGGACTTTGTGGCTGACTGTGTGAAAGGGGTAGTGGTGGGGAGAATCCACTGAAGATCCTCGGGTAGGGATTGTGGGGCCAATTTTTGGCAAATTAAAAAGTATAGTGGATTCGACTACTCCCCTCCCCCACCAGCTTGTTAAGTTGGCTGGGGAAGGCCTGTTAAAAGCCAGGCCTAATCAGCAAGTGCTAAGAGAACTGAAGAGATATAGTGAAGAACCAATATAAAGACTGAGTAGTGCTTGTAGCCTGATTTTGCCCTGTTGAGCTGTGGGACTGGTAGGGCAGAGCTACAACTCAGCCACTGGAGTACTTACCTGCAAGAAAGGTGTGGGCTATGTTTTTGACCAGCAGGACCTTCAACTTCCTTTGAAGGCACGTCGAGGTCGGTGTTTGTTGAGCCCTGGTCGGTGGCCATTTGCAAAACCCGGCACCGGCAAGCTCACACAATATATGACCAAGACATATGACCCAACACTGACAGTGTTTCGGCTCTTGCCTGCCTCAAGAGTCTTCTCTCTCTTTAAAATAATTCATTCAAATTTAGTAAAAAAAATTAGATGCAGCGTGTGTTCTCCTCACTCCAGTGTTACTCTGTTGTATTTTTGGACTCCCTTTCTCTGTATGCTGAACGTTTCGGCCAAAGCATAAAGTTAAATGGCACATCCATTATTACGTTTTCAATATAAATTGGAATTTTAATATTGAAAGTTCAAAAACCAAGAATAAAAATACTAAGATGAAAAAATAAGGAACTGGATATAGAAACTTTCAAATAATAATATTTCCACACAGTGTATATTGAACCAATGACAAAATTGGAAGAGTCATTGGCCTGTGTTCCTATGCAAAAACAAGTGTAAGAATAGGATAGGATGCATATATTATAATATGTTTGAGTATGTCTGAATATATATGTTTTCTGCTGTAACCTGCTTAGGTGTTAAGCAGAGAAGAAATTTTAAAAATAAATAAATAAATAAGTCACCTCTGAAGGTTCTGTGTGATATAAAAAAACATATGTTAAAAACTAAGTAGGTAGTGGGAAGTATTACATTGCATGACATTTTTACACCCACCATTGAGATTGCTTCATGACTGATTAATTGGAGATTTATCGTATGTTGAAATAGCTGACATTTTTCTCTGATTTAAGACTGGGTTTTTTTGGGGTTTTTTTTTAGATATATTTTTTATTTAGAAATTTGTATACAAGACAAAAGATACAACACTCTGAAAACAAATACAACCTTAAACAAAACTCTGGATACGAGAGTCTACCGCATGGTTTCTTCACGGAGACTGAATGAACCCAACAAAAAAACAGATCAATATCCACCCCACCCCCGCCCCATTCCCCACCTCCCCTCCCCCTTCCCAAGCACTCCAGTGTCAAAAATTCAAAAGAGCACTTCGGGCTCCATGAAACAAGCTATCCTAAACAGGAGCCCAAATGACCCAGAATTTTCTCCAACGGCCAGGGCCACAATTCTTAACATCCAGATATTCATACTTTAACAAGGTAAATAGCAAGGCATCTCTGCTTGCCGCCATAGTAAAAGTATGCATTTCCTAGCCAACAAAGAAGCTTTTTGCAGCAACAATGAATTACCCTTAGACAATCCCAAAGAAGAGAATTGCGAAAAAAACAGGAAATTTGCCTGCAAAGGAACTCTTCTCCGCATGATCGTCTGTAGATGAAGACCAACAAATGAACAAAAGGTTTGCAATCTGTCACAAGACCAGAACATATGAAATAAACCAGCTGGCGTTGAATGGCACTTGGGACAGCTGGCATGAGAGGCAAACCCTGAAACATATGCCCTATAGGGGGAGATGTAAAGTCATAACAGAAATTTGTAATGTTGTTCTTGCAGAACCACGGAGCGAGTCAAGCGCGGGAGATGTTTGATAAGAATACGCAGGCTATCACTAGTTAGCTGCTCAGAAGGGGCAAGATCCTGATTCCACACCACCGCCACAGCATCATAGTCCCTGAGAACACTGAAACTACCCAAACTGACCTGGTGAAAGGACAAGCTGTTTCTGGACTGTCGAGACAAAGTCAATGTTTCCTGAACCATATCTGCCATGTCTTCATTTAAGGTATTATGGTCCAAAGAATGTAGGTAATGGGCAACTTGGCTGTAAGAAAACCAATCTCGAGCCTGCAAGATTCTCCAAGCTTGAAGATCCTGAAAGGAAAGAGGAAGTCCGTGCACTGACACCACATCCCACACATAACATAAACCATGGTCAGTCCATCTCTGCAAATAGAGCTTAGAGCCATCCGGGTCCAAATCTTGATTCCCCCATAAGGGCAATAGTATAGTAGAGGTGAAAGGAAAATGCATACGTTTATATACCATTGTCAGCACTGTCTCATAGATTTCAGCAAAGGAAGAAAATGAGTAGGAAAAATCCGATAAGGTCTTTTGGCATGAAGATAGTATAACAAGTACTTTGGTGCCATCAACTGCTGTTCAAGAGAAACAGGGGTATAGTATTGAGTGTTCTTATGTCGAAGGAGACAGGCTATATTATATCTTCTCAGGTCTGACAATGCCAAACCACCTCTCCCCACTGACAGAGAGAGTTGAGCTAGAGTCAATCTGGGTTTCTTATTGTTCCAAAGAAATTTACGCAAAACTTTGTGATACTGATCTACATCCTTATTAGTCACATGCATAGGAAAAGTTTGCATCACATAAATCCATTTTGGAAAAATTACCATTTTAAACAAAGGAATTCTGCCTCACAAAGTCAGCGGGAATTTGGTCCAAGGAGCCAATAAATCCTGTGACTTTCCCAGCAAATTTTTCAGCATAAGCCTTTTTAAGTCACCAGTAATATAATCCCCCTTTTGTAAAGGAAATAGGGAAGTCCAATTCTCATAAATATACCCACTAATTGGAAAACCTGACGCCCCCCCCCCCCCCATGAAGATCAACCAGCTGCAAGGCCCTTTAAAAAGATCTTTGGGGTTGAGTCAACAACAATAAGACATCATTGGCAAAGGCCAGACAACGCACTTCTTCCTGTCCCACTAGAAGACCCAGAATAGAGCCATCCTCCCTAATACGCTGCAACAGTGGTTCCAAAGATAAAATGAACAATAAGGGAGAAAGTGGACATCCCTGACGAGTGTCCCTCTCCACCATAAACCCAGCAGACATAGCTCCATTTACCATCACTGCCACACTAGGGTTGGCATAAAGTATCCACACCATGTCCAGAAAAGGGCCCCCCAGACCATATTTACCCACAACTGAAAACAAATAATCCCAAGCCACACAGTCAAAAGCTTTATGGGCATCTAAACTAATCAATAGGGCTGGGAGGGAATGAATAACACAATGTCCCAATGCAGCCATGACTTTTCTCACATTCCACACTGCCTATCTCCCCCGTATAAAGCCGACCTGATCCGGGGAAATCACCCCAGGCAATAGGGATGATAAACGCGAGGCCAAATTTTTTGCGATTAGCTTCAGTTCAAAGTTAATTAACGAGATGGGCCGATAAGAGTCCACCCTACCCCCAACCCCCCTTACCCGAGGAAAAAAACCTTCCCCTTCCACTCCCCCCTCTCCCCAGTTCTCCCCCCAAAAACACTTCACAAGTCACGTCCCTATCCTCGCCCTATTAAATCAATGCCCAAAAGGTACCCTAAAGAACAAGTACAACACCCCCATCTCCATGCATGCAACCAAACACACTATCACACAGACCAGAGACCACACCAGTACACTAACAGCCAAATACCCCCAAAGCCAAACCGCACCCCCTCCAAACATCACCAAACTTCACAACCACAGATCACAGCATACCACCAGGTTCCAAAGAATCAAGACTCTAAGGGCTCCCAGCAGTATCAACCAGGGCTGCTGGCTGCCTCCTGCTCACCACCGGAGGGACCACCACAATACCCAAGGTATTCACAAAAGTCAGCACAGTGACCAGGAGTCAAAAGTCTATGTGCATCCCTCTTTCTGGATCCTCAATTTAGCCGGATAAACTAAGGCAAACTTCACCTTGTTACACACAAAGCCAAATAGGCATAAATTTACAGCACTGCACCACCACAGCAGTAGAATAGTCATGGAAGCAAAGGATATTTTTATTGTCATGGCACAGACTTTTGCCCGCTCTGATGACTTGCAAAATGGCAGTCTTGTGAGCAAAATTCAAAATCTTGAAAATGACCACATGGGGTCGGGAGCCCTTAGTATCCCAAGGCCCCAAACAGTGCACTTTCTCCACCCTGAAATTTCCCAGTTGGACATCCAAGGAGAGTCCTGAGGAATCCAGCTTTCCAAAAACACAGATAACTTGGCATCCACAATCCGCTCTGGGAGACCCACCAGGTGCAAATTTTTTCATCGAGCCCTGTTCACAAGATTGTCCACTTTTTCGGATCAGGGCTGCCAATTTCTTCTCTATCTGCATTGTGCCAGCTTCCACGGGCTGCACCCAATCTTCTAAAGCACTAACCCGGTGCTGTGCATCATGCAACTCGAGCCCCATGCTGTCCAGTCACTCATGGGCCGTACTAATTTTGTTGAAGAATTGTTGCAGCTTTTTATCAATGGCAGCTTCAACTACCACCGTGACCTCTGCAATAATATCTGCTGCCCACACAAAACACGCCATTGGGCTAGGCAGGTTAGTGTCCATTGCCATGTTGGAATAAGGAGGCTTGCCCCGCTTGCGATTTGTACGGATGGGTTTAGAAGCCAGGAGAGCCGCCAAAATATTCCCAAAAACACTCTCCCCTGTCCAAAAGTGACTCACACCACCAAAACTGCTTGGGCCACTAAATAGATGAGTGAAAATTGATGGTAGGGCATATAAGGACAGGAGCAGTGCTTTTCAGCATCTGTTTAACCACATGACATCACCGGAAGTCCTAGAATGTTCTTTTTTTTTTTTTATAATTATTTATTCATTTTCACATCAAAGAACAAAAACACTTTGATAAAGGAAATTAAATATACATTTAAGAAATTATTATCAAAACACAAGAAGAGTAAAACACTCCTATTACTAATACCATGATCATAGTCCACATTTGGGAGAGGTGAAGCCATACCCAGTCAAGGGGAGTTGACTTTAAGAAATCATTCACGGTCATATTAACACATGTCCTTCATAAGTACAGGGTTCTTTTGGTTATTTACATTTAGGCCTGAGTAGCAGAAATTACAGAGGGGTCTGGAGCCTTAATGGCAGCCTTTCCTTCCCAAAAAAATTGCAATTGTTATGGTTCATAGAAGATATATTTGTTCGCCTCATAAGTAATACAACATTTACAAGGAAATCTAAGCTGATAGGTTGCTCCCAAACCCAAAACTAACTGACGAAACGTCAGAAATTTCTTGCGTCTAGCCTGCATCCACTTTGAAACATCAGGAAAAATAGCAATCTTGTGATCATAAAATTCAACATTTTCAGTTCTGTAGAAGAGACGAAGAACAGCTTTTTTGTCTTGCAAGAAAACAAAGGTCACAAGCAGAGTAGCTCTCGCTGAAATTTCAATCTGTGAGGATTCCAACATCCCAGTAAGATCCAATTCTCCAGGATGCGTAGGTGACTTATCTTTTTCCTTTTTCAAGATGTTAAGATAGTACAATCTCTGCAACAGAGGCATAAGAACTACTCCATTTTCTGCATTCGT
The DNA here is from genome assembly GCF_902459505.1 of Geotrypetes seraphini. NCBI lineage: Eukaryota > Metazoa > Chordata > Amphibia > Gymnophiona > Dermophiidae > Geotrypetes > Geotrypetes seraphini. The sequence goes on along the minus strand of NC_047088.1, from coordinate 87,510,279 downwards.
CGCTCCCTGAGTGCCTCCTCCTCCCCCTGCTGCTGCTGGCAACCCGGCAAAGATCGAACCACCTCCGGGGTCAAAGGCAACACCATCGACTCCAACGGAGACTCACTCCCCGACGCTTCCCGCTGAGTCGAGGGACTACCTGATATCGTCCCGGGATGGGGGGGCATTACAGGCTCAAGTGGGCTCAGTGAAAAATCACTGTCTAACTCCGAGGTCTGCCCCCCTCGGAGAGCAGCTCCGCCCGATCCAAAAGGGACAGCATAAGCTGTAATAGCTGTCTGACGTGTAACCGAAGAGGCAGAGGAGGCCAGGAGATCTCTCCTCTGTTTCCCCCTGCGTTTCGGCATTTCGGAAATCAAACTCCGCTACTTAAAGCAGGTAAGGAAGTCTTCATAGGAAGTAAAAATGCCACGAGAGGGGGAGCCTCTTACAGCACGTCTCTCCGTGACGCCATCTTGGCTCCTCTCGGTACAAGACTGTTCTTTTAAGTACTGCAGAAGAGCATATTTGAGAAATTGTTCCAATTTAAGCAAAGGATTCCTCCGTTAAACACTACTACTACAAAAGAAGACAAGTATCTCAGAATTGCCACAAAAATCTAGTAAAAATGTGGGATAAACTATATTGAATATAAGAGCTATATCCGCAACAATGTCATGTTTGCTCCATTAGCTCTTATTTCCTTGTTTCTACTTGATTTCAAGAGAAATTTATGTGTAAAAATATTACAACTTTATTTCTTTTAATTTGTTGTGACGGGGCTGGGGGTATGTCTAGCGCCAGCAACCCGGCTTCCATCTTGGGCACAAGGACCAGTGCTCCCTGGAGGACCACTATGAAATGACAACAGAGAAAAAGGAAAAAAACTATCCACCAACAGTTCTCAGGTCCAGACTAGAGAATTGCGTGGGGACAGAAATCCCACCCGTCCCCGCCAAAGTCCCACCTGTCCCCACCCGTCCCCGTGAGGACTCCCACCCGTCCCCACGAGGAATCCCTCCGTCCCCACCCGTCCCTGCGAGGAATGCCCTCCGTCCCCGTGAGGAATCCCCTACATCTCCGCCCATCCCTATAAACTTCAGAAATAGTTATTTCAGTTAATTATGCTACTGAATTAAAGGCTCTGGTAGAAACCCATTTAAAAATAAGCAAAAAGACTTTATTAATTTGGAAATATTAATTGGGAAGAATACATACTTTGTAAACGGGTTTCTACCAGAGCCTCTAATGTTTATAAATTTTTTTCAACACAACTAATATACTACTTTATCCTGAAGCAAAAAAAAAAAAAAAAAATTTCCTACCTTTGTTGCCTGGTTTCTGCTTTCCTCATGTTCTCATTCAATTCCTTCCATCCACTGTCTCTCTTCTCTCTGTGTCTTCCATTTGCTCTGTTACTGTGCGTCTCCCTTTCTCCCCCCTTCCAAATTGGTCTGGCACCCATCTTCTACCCTCCGTTCCCCCCATAATCTGGCATCTCTGTCTTCTTCCCTGCCAGCGTCTTCTCCCCACTCTCTCTTCCCCATTTCCTTTCAGCGTCCTTCCCCCCTGTCTTCCCCATGTCCTGTCAGCATCCTTCTCCCCCCTCCCATCCTCCCCATGTCCTTTCAGCGTCCTTCTCCCCCCCTTTTCTTCCCCATGTTCTTTCAGCGTCCTTCTCCCCCCCTGTCTTCCCCATGTCCTTTCAGCGTCCTTCTCCCCCATCTTCCCATGTCCTTTCAGCATCCTTCTCCATCCCTTTGTCTTCCCCATGTCCTATCAGGGTTCTTCTCCCCCCTCTATCTTCCCCATGTGCTTTCAGCATCCTTCTCCCCCCCTCCCTTCCTCCCCATGTCCTTTCAGCGTCCTTCTCCACCCCTTTGTCTTCCCCAGTGCATTCAGTGTCCTTCTCCCCCCCCCCCCCCAGTTTTACCCATTTCCCTTAAGCGTCTTTTCTTCTCCACTCCGCCTTTCCTCCCTTTCTTCCTCCCTGCCCCTTACCTTTGTGGCACTTCCCCACCCGAACGACAACAGAACAGGCCCGGTCGGACAAACCTCCCTGCCCTGTAGCCACGGATCTAAATTACCTTCTTACACAGCTGGAGTATTGAAGCTGCTGTAAGAAGGTAATTTAGATTTGCGGCTACAGGTCAGGGAGGTTTGTCGGCCGTGCCTGTTGTCGGTTGATCGGGGGAAGCGCCACAAAGGTAAGGGGACCTGACCGGCTGTGCACACTCCCCACCCCCCCCCCCCTTGGCTGCACCCGGGGCGGACCACCCCCCGCTTTGGTACACCACTGCCTTCTCCCTAGCTGCCCTGCCGCACACAGCCGACCGGAAGTCTTCCCGATGTCAGCGCTGACGTCGGAGGAAGGGAGGGCTTTGCTTAAGCCCTCCCTCCGACGTCAGCGCTGACATCGGGGAAGACTTTCGATTGGCTATGTGTGCTGCAGCAGGGCAGGCAGAAAATGGAAGACGAGGCCTTGCAGCAGGGCAGGTAGGAAAGGCATTGAACCCCGCGGGATCCTGAGAGCACGAGGGGCATCCCCATGGGATCCTCGTGACCCTAGGGGCGTCCCCACGGGATCCCCGTGACCCGAAGGAGGAACCCACGGGATCCCCGCAGGTCCTGCGGGATTCCCGTCATCCCGTTCCCATGCAGCTCTCTAGTCCAGACTTTATTATCCAGTTCACATTTCACTGGTTCTGGTTGCAGCCACACCGGCTCAACTGATTTGAAAATGTACTGCATTCAAACACGTTTCACTTTTATAGCAAATTCTTTCATTAGTCCAAAAAGGAGAAACAAAAATATTTCCTTTTTAAACAAGGTTTCTCATCCACAGTCCAGCTGCCATTCTATGTTTAGACTCTTCAGCTTTCAAGTTTTAAGAACCTATATCCAGGAGCTTCTGAGGCCCTGGTGGCCTCCTTGCTCTAGTCCCTCTCCTTCTAGGCTTCACACTACTGTGTTTAACAACGTGTTTATTCAAAACCCTTTTCCCACCTGACTCCCTGAATTACAGATTCCCAATTGACCTGTCCTACACTCTGGACAGTGGGACTGAAAATCAAACCACCCTTTGTTTTAATGGTCTAAGATTCCCCTGCCAAATGTTCCCTATATCACAGATGCGTAATGTCAGGTCACTGAATTAACTTAAGGCTTCTCCCCTCTTTCACATTAGTCAGCCTTTGCCCATCGCCCATTCACTATGCTTTACTTACGCACAGGGATTCTGGCTCTATTTCTACTACTAACCAAATCTCACATTCACACCTCAATCATTAATTCCTTAAACACTTCTTTATAAGGACATAAATGTTACTTTACAGTACTTTAGACCATCATCTGTTATACAACAAGCTTTCGTTCTCTTCCCCCACACAGTACCTTACTGACATGAGTAATTCAGATATATCATCCATGGCTTCTGGGCTCCACTCCATTTCCTTCCCCTCAAAGGCATCTCCCTCTATCTCCATAAGGGACTCCTCACCCTCTGAAGCAGTTGACATACTTTCCTCTTGAGCAGCGTTTGACCAGCTCTGCTCAGAAAGCCCTTTCCACCCAGCTAGCTTCTGTCTGGGAAGTAAAGTTCTGTCATCATGACTGTGTTTTGGGAAAGAATGTTTGCCAGATGAAGGCTTCTAGCTTCTAGCCTCATGCTCCCTGTTCTGTGAGGTTCTTACTTCCTTCTAAGTTCCTGATTGTTTTTGTGTGTTCTCAGTTGCTTATCCCACTGTGAAACTTTCAGTTGTGCTCTGAGCAGTTCTGTCTTCCAGTCCCACCCCTTTTCTTAACCCTTGCTATGTCAGATTGCCTGACCGGAGGTTTAGCCTGAGAGTTAGCAGGGGATTTGTATAAGGAATTACTGTATATGGGAATGGAATAGGCATTCTGTTCTTCCCTGACATACCCTCTCTGTTCTGAACTTAGCACTGGGAACAGAGTTAATGGGCAGATTCCTTGGCTTAGGAAAAGGCACATTTTCTTTAGTGGCAAGATTTAAAGCAGATTTTGAACTAGTGACAGGGGCTTCACCGTCAAATTGTACATATTTCTTATTGAAGCATTAATTTTTTAATTTGCTGCAGATCATTGGTGAGGCCCCACTTGGAGTATTGTATTCAGTTTTGGAGACTATATCTGGCGAAGGACACAAAAAGACTTGAAGCGGTCCAAAGGAGGGCGACGAAAATGATAGGAGGTTTGCGCTAAAAGATGTATGAGGAGAGACTAGAAGCCCTGAAAATGTATACCTTAGACTAGAGCAGTGGTCTTAAACTCAAACCCTTTGCAGGGCCACATTTTGTATTTGTAGGTACTTGAAGGGCCTCAGAAAAAATAGTTAATGTCTGGAATGGAATGCGCTTCCAGAGGGCATAATAGGGCAGAGTACAGTACTGGGGTTCAAGAAAGGATTGGACAAATTCCTGCTGGAAAAGGGGATAGAGGGGTATAGATAGAGGATTACTGCACAGGTCCTGGACCTGTTGGGCCGCAGTGTGAGCGGACTGCTGGGCACGATGGACCTCAGGTCTGACCCAGTGGAGGCATTGCTTATGTTCTTATTAAAGAAATGATAATTTTGCATGAGGTAAAACTCTTTATAGTTTATAAATCTTTCCTTTTGGCTAAGTCTTAATAATAATATTGTCATTTATAGCTAAATCCACCACGAAAATCACTTAATGCTGGTGAACAGAATTGAAAACACACATGCACAGAGTCGCAAAAAACAAAGGATCATGGAAGACCTTTAACGGGTATCAGACACATACCAACAAACACCATAGGTTTGTCAGAAAATTCCTCATTTACCCTTCGGTGCCTCCACCTCCTATTTTATAATCATTAATCTTGTTCCTTATTTGCGTTGCTTTTTTGAAATTCCTATAAATTCTTATAAATTATGCATAGCTAGTATAAAAACTTGTACTTAGCTTTTTCATCCCCAAACGCCAACGCGTTTCGATAATCTTTTTCAAGACGAAAACTGGGGAGCTAAAATGCCAAACAAACACATACACCGTATTAGAAATAACATTAAAGCACACACATACACTACTTTCAACAAAATCATACCCTTCTCTATGCTTAACTTACATTTATGCAGGACAAACGTCACATACCAACCATCGGCAAAAAAAGCACGCCGAGGTTTGCCGACTCTGAAACCTAAATACCCTCCCCCAAAGAACGTCATTTCCGGGGAATTACACCCCTAACCCATCCTAAGTTAAAGGGACCGAGCACTAAAGAAACCCATTAAGACCACCAACACCCAAAAGCAGACCAAAGATCTACATATCCGCCTGGGCTAGCCAGTCAGAAGTCTGATTTAACCCTTTAGGGGCCATAGAGTCTAATCGGAACATCCACCGGAGTTCGCTCCGGTTAAGCCTTCGGGCAGTGTTCCCTCCCTCCCACCCTACAAGAATTTGATCTAGCACACGCCACTGAAGATCTTCTAACGTATGGCCACACTGAATCCAATGGTGGACCAGTGGGGACGAATCCGAGTGAGTACGGACTCTGGACTTGTGTTCTGTTAAACGAACCCGTATAGAGCGGGTAGTTCTGCCCACGTACAATTTGACGTTCTTTGGGGGAGGGTATTTAGGTTTCAGAGTCGGCAAACCTCGGCGTGCTTTTTTTGCCGATGGTTGGTATGTGACGTTTGTCCTGCATAAATGTAAGTTAAGCATAGAGAAGGGTATGATTTTGTTGAAAGTAGTGTATGTGTGTGCTTTAATGTTATTTCTAATACGGTGTATGTGTTTGTTTGGCATTTTAGCTCCCCAGTTTTCGTCTTGAAAAAGATTATCGAAACGCGTTGGCGTTTGGGGATGAAAAAGCTAAGTACAAGTTTTTATACTAGCTATGCATAATTTATAAGAATTTATAGGAATTTCAAAAAAGCAACGCAAATAAGGAACAAGATTAATGATTATAAAATAGGAGGTGGAGGCACCGAAGGGTAAATGAGGAATTTTCTGACAAACCTATGGTGTTTGTTGGTATGTGTCTGATACCCGTTAAAGGTCTTCCATGATCCTTTGTTTTTTGCGACTCTGTGCATGTGTGTTTTCAATTCTGTTCACCAGCATTAAGTGATTTTCGTGGTGGATATGGCCTTTTTGCAAGGAAATCCAATAGTTTTTTCTTTTTCGGAAGAAAAGAGGTCTGAATTACTGAAGCGACCCACCTTGATTGAAGGTGGATCTTCAACGACCAGTTCATCTTGGTTTGAATTGGATGTCCAACATAAGAAGTTGGTGAGGGCGGAGTTACATGCGAACACCTTGGCCCAATATGTTTCCACGGCCATGATTCCTCGAGGATTGAGGATTCAGAAAGGCCCTACTCTTTTTTCCAATGATGTTCAATTCCAAGAGAAATGGTGCGCCATTCTCAACAAATGCAGTTTCGACCTTATGTTATTAATTATTGAACAAATTACCATTTTGGAAAGTGAGTTGAAGAAAACGATCGATGAAACCAAAGCGTTGATTCGTGAAACTTGTGCCAGTGAAGCAGAGTTCATATCTCTGGAGAGTGACCATAATAGCAAGATTGACCTATATAAGGATTCGATTAGACAATCCAAGATAAAAAAATATAGGCGAGATGAGCGTGATTACACCACTAATCAAGTGTACCTTTGGCGATTCAAAAACAATGTTCCTCAAAAGCAGCCTTTTGAGGATGATCACTTATCAACGGACTCTAGCTCCTCAGGGGGCCACAGTGGTGGTCCCTCTGGCATGAGAGGTCAACGTATCCAGGGGGGTTTTTACTCTCGAGGACCCAGAGGCAGACAGAAGGGCCGAGGATCGAGACGAGTGGCATTTCAGGGCCCAATGCAACAACCACAGCAACAGCAACAAACATATGTGCAGGGCCCTCAGACTCGATCTCAGATCCGAACCAATCAGCCGTAATAAATCTGATGACACAGAAGCTTACCTCTATTCAGGAATCAGTATTAAATTTAGGGATGGGGTTTGTTCCCACGGCACAATATGATGCTTTTGCTACCCGCATATCAATATACAGTTTATTACGGAAGTTACATCTTAAAGTATTTTTTCAAGATCACCAACCAATTAGTGATGGGACGCTGATTTCAGTGAAATCAAATTGGTGTCCAGCGGTCCCTTTACACGCAAATCTGGTAACTTTTCGTGATCTTGTACTTTTTGAAGTGGAGCAATTGGAAAATCAGAGCTCTTGTATGACTCCCCAATTTAATATGTCTTACTCTGAATGGAGTGCTTTGCAAGAATTGCGTGACAATACATCTATGATTATCTCCCGTGCTGATAAGGGGGGGGCCATTGTGCTATGGTCTAAAGAGCACTATCTAAGAGAGGCCCATCGCCAGCTGGATGATCCTCGGTTCTATCAGCGATTACCTGATGATCCTGCTATGGAGCTCAAAAGTGAAATTTCAAAATTGGTATCTAAAGCTCTCAAGCAAAAAATGATTACCGCCAGAGAAGCTGCTTTTCTAAATCCGGGATTCCATGTGACTCCAGTTATCTATTTTCTTCCGAAAATCCACAAACATCTACACAACCCCCCTGGACGCCCTATAGTATCTATGCGGGATTCCCCTTTGGAGCCTCTATCCAAATTTTTGGACATTTTTCTGAAACAACAGGTTCCCTCTATTAAGTCATACATCAAAGACACTAACCATATGCTACGTATTATATCTGAGTTGGATGCCTATGAATCTCATTGGATTCTAGTCACATTAGATGTGACTGCTTTATACACAATGATCCCCGTGGACAGAGCCTTGACTTTAATACATCAAATTTGTGTGGAACAAAAGACTCGACCTCAGCTATCTGTAGATATTTTGATGGAAATGGCCACCCTGGTATTAACCAGGAGCTATTTTTGGTTCCACAACGAATTTTATTCACAAAAACATGGCATAGCTATGGGGGCATCATTAGCTCCCTCGCTTGCGGCCTTATTTATGGCAGATTTAGAAGAACGTTTGATCTACCCTATGCCATTTTTCTCCAAAGTCAAGATCTGGAAGAGATTCCTTGATGACGTCCTGTGTATATGGTCTTCAACAGAGGATGAATTGGAATTATTTATAGCAGAACTAAATAGGCTCGATAACAACATCAAATTTACTGCTACTATAAATCATAGGGAAATCCCGTTTTTAGATATTTTGATTACAAAAGGGATTACTCATTTACAAACGACCCTGTATAGGAAAAAGACCGACCGTAACAGTTTGTTGCGGTTTCACAGCTTTCACCCAGAGAGTTTGAAAAGAAGTCTGCCCATTAGCCAGTTCTTGAGGCTACGCAGGATTTGCCATACTTTAGATGATTTTCGTTGTCAGGCGAAACAAATGAAAAAAAGATTCTATCATCGGGGCTATCCTTATGACGTGGTTAAAAGGGCGTATAAAAGAGCTAAGAATGCCCATAGGGATTGGCTTCTGTATGAGGGAGAGCGAGATTCACAGTCCCAGGACACAGTGGCCTTTGTGCAGGAATTTTCCTCCCTAGCCCATAGTGTATCTAAAATTGTCAAAAAACATTGGCATATCCCTAGGATGTTGATCCCTGATTTGGACCCGGCGCCTTTGTGCTCATACCGCAGGAGAAAAAACTTGGGGGAGATATTAAATCATTATAAACTACAGGAGAGAACCCCCCCCATTAGCGGGAATCATTCCCCGTGCGGTTCATGCCAATGGTGTGAGTATACGATTTCGGGTGAGTATTGGACTCATCCGACTACTGGGGTTATGTACAGGGCAAGACATGATACCACTTGCAGGTCCGAGAATGTGATATATGTGTTGCAATGCCCATGCCCCAAATTGTACGTGGGCAGAACTACCCGCTCTATACGGGTTCGTTTAACAGAACACAAGTCCAGAGTCCGTACTCACTCGGATTCGTCCCCACTGGTCCACCATTGGATTCAGTGTGGCCATACGTTAGAAGATCTTCAGTGGCGTGTGCTAGATCAAATTCTTGTAGGGTGGGAGGGAGGGAACACTGCCCGAAGGCTTAACCGGAGCGAACTCCGGTGGATGTTCCGATTAGACTCTATGGCCCCTAAAGGGTTAAATCAGACTTCTGACTGGCTAGCCCAGGCGGATATGTAGATCTTTGGTCTGCTTTTGGGTGTTGGTGGTCTTAATGGGTTTCTTTAGTGCTCGGTCCCTTTAACTTAGGATGGGTTAGGGGTGTAATTCCCCGGAAATGACGTTCTTTGGGGGAGGGTATTTAGGTTTCAGAGTCGGCAAACCTCGGCGTGCTTTTTTTGCCGATGGTTGGTATGTGACGTTTGTCCTGCATAAATGTAAGTTAAGCATAGAGAAGGGTATGATTTTGTTGAAAGTAGTGTATGTGTGTGCTTTAATGTTATTTCTAATACGGTGTATGTGTTTGTTTGGCATTTTAGCTCCCCAGTTTTCGTCTTGAAAAAGATTATCGAAACGCGTTGGCGTTTGGGGATGAAAAAGCTAAGTACAAGTTTTTATACTAGCTATGCATAATTTATAAGAATTTATAGGAATTTCAAAAAAGCAACGCAAATAAGGAACAAGATTAATGATTATAAAATAGGAGGTGGAGGCACCGAAGGGTAAATGAGGAATTTTCTGACAAACCTATGGTGTTTGTTGGTATGTGTCTGATACCCGTTAAAGGTCTTCCATGATCCTTTGTTTTTTGCGACTCTGTGCATGTGTGTTTTCATTTATAGCTAAAGACATATGATCAAGAAACTGTTTTATTTTACTTTTGTGTTTATGATAAACATACCGAGGGCCTCAAAATAGCACCTGGCGGGCCGCATGTGGCCCCCAGGCTGCGGGTTTGAGACCACTGCCTTAGAGGAAAGAAGGGGCAGGGGAAATATGATTCAGACATTCAAATACTTGAAAGGTATTAACGTAGAACAAAATCTTTTCCAGAGAAAGGAAAATGGTAAAACCAGAGGATATAATTTGAGGTTGGGGGGTGGTAGACTCAAGAGCAATGTAAAGAAATTCTTCTTTACGGAGAGGATGGTGGATGCCTGGAATGCACTCCCGAGAGAGGTGGTGGAGATTAAAATGGTGACGGAGTTTAAAAAAGCGTGGGATGAACACAAAGGATCTAGAATCAGAAAATAATAGTAAATATTGAAGAACTAAGGCCAGTACTGGGCAGATTTGCACGGTCTGTGTCTGTATATGGCCGTTTGGGGGAGGATGGGCTGGGGAAGACTTCAATGGCTAGAATGGTATGATGGATTGGAGTGAGCTTTGATGGAGACTTCAGTAGTTGGAACCTAAGAACAGTACCAGTCAGAGCTTTGGATTCTTGCCCAGAAATAGCTAAGAAGAAAAAAAAAAAATTTTTTTAGATTGAATCAGATTGGGCAGACTAGATGGACCATTTGGGTCTTTATCTGTCATCATCTACTATGTTACTATGTTATGTTACCTTTATGTTATGTTACAAATTGTTGTCTAAAACCACTTGATATTCTTCTATGGAAGTGTAATCTGAGGTTTTTGTGTATCATTTAGGCAGGGATTCCCATACATAAACGAATTTATGGGTTTGGGACCAGAGCCGTAACTAGCATATACTAGGGGGCTGAACAAATAGTTCTCTCAGAGTTTTCTCCACTCCAATCACTCAATAATTGAAATTACTCTAGAGCTGTTGTTCTGATCCAACTATTTACTAAGGGGCCCATTATTATACCATGGTAGAAATTTTCAGTTACAGTGGCATAATGTAGAACTTTAGCGTATGGTAGTTGGACATGTAATCAAAACTGCCCCAAGAACAGCTAAAACAGCAAAAACTTTCTATTATGCTTGGCAGACCTTGACTGTTCAAAGCCACCCTAACCTGTGACTTCTCTTAATATATCCTACAGTTTCTTACCATGTGGTCCTACCTGAATATAGATCCATTGGCATCTCCTAAAGTAATACTTGCCTGTAACCCTTAAAGCATTTTCTCTTTCAGCTTCATCTTTTATTTATCTATATTTATGTCTTTCTCTTCATTAGCTATCAAAGGGAGACTGAATAACTGTTGCCACTTGGATCACTGGCCTACAATTGAAGAAGAAATTTTATTAGAGTTTTAATCTTTTCTTTAACAATTATCAAGTAATGTTCTGTGTGTATTATTGGAATTGTTACTAAGTTTGTGAAATTACAAGACAGTGATAGGCCATTTGAAAAAATTTTATTTTTTAATGGATGCAATTTTTAGGAGAAAATTGTATTCATCCTGTGTTGAATTCTGTAGCTGTTCCTTATTTTTTGTTCACTTCAAGAGACTCTTTCCCATGTCCTCCTTGCTGCCCAGTTGGAGTGTGACCTGGCACTAGTGCAGTGAAGAAAAATAAAGATACCATTGGCTGATAAGAGATGAGGGTCATGGCTTCTGCAACAGATTATGACTTCATGTCTGAGATTCAACTACTTTTTCTCATCTAGAGGTGGAAGTTTCTGGATTAGGAAATACAATGCTGAACATGAGAGTTTAAAGATTCTAGCATGGTCACCCAGACTTCAAGCATGACTTCAAGCATGACCTATAAGCATGACTTGAAGATATATGGAGTAATCTAGTCTGCACTGGTTACAGCTTTCATAGGATAGCACAGGAATAGTCTTTCGTGAAGAGTTTTATTAACTTGTTTCCTTAGGTGTGGTAAGTTCTTGACAGGATGAAACTTTAAAGTATATTTATTTTAAATGTACGAATGTATAAGAACAGTATTTTATGTGGATCAGATGTTTGAATAAGAAATTATTTTACCCATATTAATGTAATCAGATATTGTAGAATAATTTCACTCAACAATTTAATATGATGACATGGCAAACTGTAACATCCTGTATCTTTCTTGAATAGGATTGACACACTTAGGGTAAATTAGTGATTCCTCTCAGGATCAGAAGGGGGAAACTGACGAGAATAATAATATTAAGTAGGATATGAGGGGGTGGGCAATACCCCAATATGTGTGAAATATCCTTTGCCTTGGATACCAGGCTGTCGGGTTTCTAAGATATCCCCAATGAATATGCATGAGGCATATTTGCATATAATACAAGTGGTAGACATCCAAATTTGCTACAAGCATATTCATTAGGGATATCTTGAAAACCTGACTAGCTAAGGGTCCCCCAGGACAGGTTTAAGAACCACTGCAATATATTAAATTCTGGTATCCAATTCTATGGGCTCCTTTTACAAAGGTGCATTAGGGCTATAACGCGTGGAATAGCACGCACTGAATTGCCGTGCACGCTAGACCTTAATGCCAGCATTGAGCTGGCGTTAATTCTAGAAGCGTAGTACAGGTTTAGTGTGCACTAAAATCCTGCATGTGCTAAAAACACTAGTGCACCTTAGAAAAAGGAGCCCTATATAACTACAGTAGAAACAGGGGATAACTCTAGATCAGGGGTTCCCACACTTTTTGGACTTGCAAGCTACTTTTAAAATAACCAAGTCAAAATGATCTCCAACAATAAAATTTTTTAAAAAACACAAAGCACATTGTAGGCAGAGAAAATGTTAATTATCATTTATATTCTGGGAGGTTTTCAAAGAGGTCAAGGCAGATGACTATGCAATGTCATCTCAGTAACAATTATACAAAAATAGACAAATATACCCCCCTCCCTTTTTACTAAACCGCAATAGCAGTTTTTAGCGCAGGGAGCTGCGCTGAATGCCCCGCGCTGCTCTTGACGCTCATAGGCTCCCTGCGCTAAAAACTGCTATTGCGGTTTAGTAAAAGGGGACCATAGTGCAAAATATAGACAGCAGATATAAATTCTCAAAACAGACACATTTTGATCACTAAATTGAAAATAAAATCATTTTTTCTACCTTTGTTGTCTGGTGATTTCATGAGTCTCTGGTTGCACTTTCTTCTTCTGACTCTGCATCCAATATTTCTTCCCTTCTTTCAGCCTACTGTATGCTGCTTCTCCTCCAGACTTCATTCCCTCCCCCAACTTTTTCTTCCTCTCTCCCTGCCCCCTCCCCTTTCTTTCTTTCTCCCTGCCCCCTTCTTTCTTTCTGTCTGTCTTTCTGTCTTCCTGCCCCTCTTTCTTTCTTTTTCTCTCCATGCCCCCTTTCTTTCCTTCTATCTTCCTGCTCCCTTTCTTTCTGTCTCCCTATCTAACCCCATTTCTTTCATTCTGTCTTCCTACCCCCTTCTTTCTGTCTCTCTGCCTGCCCCCTTTCTTTCTTTCTCCCTGCCCTCCCCCAAGCCACTGCTGCTGCCATCAGGGAACAGGCCCCCAAGCCACCACCGCCCCAAGCTCTCCCTGCTTCCCGACGTCAGAGCGGAAGTTCCGGGCCAGCCTATCAGTTTTGCCTGCTATTATGACCACATGCAGAGGGGTTACATCTAAACTATCTGAAATCATCTTCTATTTCAGTGCATTGAACATCTTATAACAACCTGCTAGCTTATGGTTCAGTGACTTGTTCCCTGTTCTAGGACTTAGGTCTTAGGTCAATAAACATGGCACATTCTTTTCTGTCACTGGGATAGGATATACAGTACAGTAGCTGGGATAAACATCTATTTTAAACCTCTAAGTATCACTTGCCAGTAACCCTTAAAGCATTTTCTCTTTCAGCTTCATCTTTTATTTATCTATACATCTCTATTGGTGTCTTTCTTCAAGTATCCCAGGCAAAAAGTGTCTCATACATGTTGGGGTATGAGCCCTGATTGGTTTGTCAGCAGTGCAGTGAATGTTTGCATTGAACTCTACTAGAAACTTCTCCTGTTCGCGGATTCTACCTTCAAAGGAGTTCTTTTAGTTCAATCACTGTCTCCTCTAGTAGCCGGACTTGCCATTTCAAGCTATCCAGCTCCATGCACCATCTGCAAATGTATGTCCGAATCCCCGAAGGGAGGTAGTCATACATATTGCAGCCAGTACAGCACCATTATACTGTGAAAATATTTGTCGTCATTGAAGGACAGCCAATCAGTGAGCTTCGCCAAATAGGTGAGATTTTCTCAGTAAGTTAAAAAAGGAAAGCAGGCTGTGCACAGCTTTTCCAGGCTGCTGCTCTTTCTTTGGTTCGGTAATTGTTCTTTGTATAACTTTTTCACCTTCAGTACAGTGGCTAGAGGAAATATACCCAGTATTCTTCAGAATTCTTAGTACAATTTGTAATGATTGAATTAGTGCCTACTACAGGTTTCCAGCATTTCTTCCTGTAATTATTCTGTCATTTTGTATTAATATCCAGGTATCTGAACTGCTCAAGAAATCACAGTCCTAGGAGAAGTACCTATTGCACCATTTGTTTTTTAGTTGTGTGTGTGTGTGTTTATATTTATTCATATATATTAGAAACACGTGAACCAAGGAAGTCTATAGTTTCAAAGACAGAAAAGCCAAAGGAAGGATCGTCCCTATTATTTATTTACTCACATTTATATTCCAAGGTAACATTCTTTCTGAGAAGAGAAAAGAGGACATTTTTCTTTCTGAAAGGAGAAGGGAGGATATTTGTCTTTCAGAGAGGAGAAGAGAACATTTCTCTAGGTAAGTATACATTATTTTGCTATGAACTTTAATATATTGGAGGATAAAAGTTAAATTGTAAGTTCCTCTAAATAGACAGTTTAGATCTTAGATTGTAGAATACGTAGACATACATTATTTAATGGGACAGAGTCAGTATGGGTTCAGCCAAGGGAGGTCATGCCTCACCAATTTGCTTGACTTCTTTGACGATATAAATAAACATATGGATCGAGCTGAGCAGATTGATGTAGTGTATCTAGATTTTCAGAAAGTTTTAGACAAAGTTCCTCATGAGAGGCTCCTGTGAAAATTAAAGAGTCATGGGATAGGTGACAAAGTTCAGTTGTGGATTAGATTCCGGAGTAATCTAAGGAAATATTTTTTTACAGAAAGGGTGGTAGATGCATGATGCAGTCTCCCGGAAGAGGTGATGGAGACAGAGACTGTGTCTCAATTCAAGAGGGCCTGGGAAAGGCATGTGGGATAAAGGTTACTGCAGATGGGCAGACTAGATGGGCCAATTGGCCTTTATCTGCCATCATGTTGCTATGGTTATCGAACAGAAAACAGAGGCTAGGGTTAAATGGCCATTTTTCTCAATGAAGGAGGGTAAGTAGTTGGAGTGTTGCAGAGATCTGTTCTGGGACCGGTGCTATTTAACTTATTTATAAATGATCTGGAAACTGGAACAATGAGTGAGGTGATTAACTTTGCAGATTACACTAAACTGTTCAAAGTTGTTAAAACACATGCAGTCTGTGAAAAAATGCAAGCAGACCTTAGGAAATTGGAAGACTGGGCATCCATATTGCAGATGAAATTTAATGTAGACAAATGCAAAGTCAGGCACTTTGGAAAGAATAACCCATATCATAGTTACCAGATGTTAGGGTCCACCTATGGAAACAGCAACCAAGAAAAAGATCTTGGTGTCATTGTAGACAATACACTGAAACCTTCCATCCAATGTGTGGCGGCAGTGGCCAAAAATGCAAATAAGATATTAGGTATTATTAGAAAAGGGATGATAAACAAGACTAAGAATGTTATAATGTCTTTGTAAAAATCCATGGTGCAACCTCACCTTGAGTATTGCATTAAATTCTGGTTGCCTTATCTCGAAAAAAGATATAGCGGAACTAGAAAAGGTTCAAAGATGTGTGACCAAGATGATAAAGGGGATGGAACTCCTCTCGTATGAGGAAAGACTAAAGAGATTAGGTTCTCTTCAGCTTGAAAAAGAGATAACTGGGAGGAGATATGATTGAAGTCTAAGAAATCCTGAGTGGTATAGAATGGGTACAAGTTGGTCAATTTTTTACTCCAGCAAAAATGACAAAGAATAGGGGACACTCAAAGTTACAGGGAAATAGTTAAGCTCTAGAATGCATTGTGGGAGGATGTGGTAAGATCAGTTAACATAGTTGGTTTAAAAAAAAGATTTGGACAAGTTCCTGGATAAAAGTCCATAATCTGCTATTGAGACAGATGACCCTGCCATGAAGAAAGCAAGGGATTTAACAAAATGTGAGCAAGCTAATACTGTACTTGCTCTATGGATACATGTAATACATTGGTTTCTAGGACTGTCATTCTAGAAAATTTTCCAATCATTTTCACTGGGTTTTACTAAACAGCACTATAGGTTTTAGCACGGTCAGTGAGGTAAATGGTCTAATACTCATAGGATTTCTATGGGTGTTGGAGCATTTACCTCATTGGCCTGCACTAAAAGCCTCTAGTGCCATTTAGCAGAAGGAGCCCTTAAATTGCTAAAATTGGTGCTTTAATTATATTAACAAAAAAGGTGTTAATCAGAGGTCACTCAATACTGTTGTCAACGACCATGTTTCTTGACTAATTTTAAAATTTTGAGACAAAATTGTAAAGTGGCCTCAATCCCTATGTTTGTCCTGCAACAAATAGTGCTTATCAGACAACGGGCTCCAGTCATCTTTGGGTTGAGGGAGGAAGTTGTGAGGCAGTAATTTTCCCTCTGCCTGGAAATCATGTTTCCAGGACTTGTGTGAGCTTTTCTCGTATACAGCACTATTTGATTATGTATTCAACATTCTCACAATTATGAATAAGAGCTCAATCACTACATTATTTCAGACACAACGGGGCTCATTTTTTTAAAAAGATAGACATCTAAAAGACAACATAGACCAGCACTTGGATGTCTTACTAGTCAAAACTTCCATGTGGGCATTCTCAAAACAGACTTTCTAGATGCCTTTCTAGCTGTTTTGTCTCCAGTGCATCAAAATCTTAAGGGGGTGTGTTAGAGGTTTTGGGTGGGCTTAGGGCTTGGATACTCATCAGGCATAATCAAACCTTTACCAAAAGGTCCTGGGCTTTTTTTAGATGTTTGGAGCTAGACCTGTTTTAAAACCGTCTAAATACTAAGAAGGTGGCCAAACTGACCAGATGACCACTGGAGGAATTAAGGCATGACCCCTCCTTGCTCATCCAGTGGTCATTGACTCCCCCCCACCACCAACCAAAGATGTTAAAAAATCAGTACATTCTAGTCTGTATTACGACGGGGTGCTAAAAAGTTCTCAGCTCAAGCAGCTTCAGATGTTAACACATACATTTGAGCCTAGAGAACAAAGAGGCTCTTCTAAGAAGTACTGTAGTGAATTTCACATTAAAAGCTCCAGATATAGATGTCACCATATCTTGCTTATATGGTATGGTGAGTCCTCAAGAACCTACTCTGCCTACATTAAGATGACACCTGCAGGCATAAGGGCTATTGCTGAGGTGTACAGGTGGGTATAGTAAGTTTTGTGTGAGTTTTGGAGGGCTCACCATACCATACAAGCAAGATATAGTGACATCTGTACCTAGGACTTTAATGTGAAATTCACTGCAGTACTTATTAGAAGAGCCCCTCTGCTCTCGGGGCTCAAATGTCTGTGTTAACATCTGAAGCTACTTGGGCTGAGAACTTTTTAGCACCCCCTCGTAATACAGGCTAGAATGTACTGGTTTTATTTATTGCTGACTACACTAGTATCCTGTAGTGCTGTTGGAAGAAATAGGGTCTTACCCTTAGTTTTTGTAGTGAAAGCAAGCACCATAACTCGCTAGCACTGAGTTGGTGGGAAAGCCAACAAGCCCCCTTTCCTATCTGCTTAGGTCAGAAATGCTGAAAAGGACAGAATATGTCCCCCAAGGATATAACAACCCCCTCCTCCATGCCTAGATGAAATAAGGGGCTTTACATCTTAGACATTCCCCTACCTATATTCTAGGTTGCTACTCCATACCAGCAGCTCACCATTACAGACCCTGAAACCGTAAGTCACACCTTGCTGGCCATCAATACCAGCTTACACAATTGCAGATGTCATCAAAAAAGAGCCTGTTTATGTTTAATTAACATTTGATATACTACTTAAGCATATTACAGATCTAAACATTTACAATAAAATACAGGTATTTAGAACTTCCCTATCTGTTCTAAAGGCTCACAATCTAGCTATAGTACCTGAGTAAACAATTATTAAAATAGAAAAGATATAACAAACCATCCGCCAATCCCCTGGTCACTTAATGCCAGACAGCACTTCTGGACATGAAAGTCCCCAGTCCTACTCCCCTCAACTATCACAGTGCTTTCTTTTTAAAGATGCTTTTAATTGATCAACTGTGTTTTAGTAATTAATCTATTCTTGCTTCTTATATTTATTTTCCCAATCCCCTTTTGTGTTTACCTTAAATGTTTCTCACATTTTCTATATCGATTGTATTTCTCCCCTTCTTCCTATTCGTGTCCAGGGGCTTTTCGGTCCGTTTTACCTAGTACATATTTGTTGTCAGTCTTGTAGTTTTTTATTGTTTAATCAATAATAGATGTTTCATTATAGAAATGTATGTTTTATTTGTTAAATTTTTGTTTAAATGTTAATTTTAAATTTTGTTCAACGCTTTGTAGTTTCGAAAAAGCGTTCAATCAAAAACCTGAATAAACAATAAACAAACAGACTGTCTGAGGGGTCCTAACAAAACATGTCAAGTTACAAAGACTCAGGACTTAAACCCTGTCTCCACCAACTTGTGTTTTGCAGGAAGTTTGGCATACACAAGAACCTGGAGGCACGCTGGCACCAGTGGATCAGTAAGGAGGACCCATCCTTGATCCAGTGAATGAGTGTGCATTTCAGAACCTGATGTACTAACAATATAGCACCCCATAACAGCCATCCCCTGTAGCAATGCCTGAGTATGCAGTAACTCTATATACAGTGTGCCTAGAACACCAATATGCATAACACATTGTTGCATGCAACCCCAAAATAATTAGATGACATGGCAAGGAAGGTGGTACAGCAACCTTCTCTAAGCCAGAACAAGGTGCCCAGCATGTCACATACAGCTACCTAGGCTCTACGTTGACTGTATCATGGAGAGTCCTGCAGCGGTGGCTGAAAGACAAAGAAGGCCAAACTGGGTCTCTTGTCACCTCCTAATCATCTCTAGACCACAGAGCCACAGGGAACAAAATCACACCCATATCCCTAGATGCAGTTAGGTAGTTCTTACTAGGGAATGACACGGAGATGGGTACCCATGGTTAAAAAAAAAAAAAAAAGTGTGGGGAGATGGATACAGGGAAGTATAGGGGACACAGAGAAGGGAAAGATAGGTACACAGATAAGGAAGATGGATAGTAAGTATGGAGAGAGAAGAAACATTGAATGAGCAGGAGACCTTGGCAAGGGAGTTAAGAGAAGACAGAAGGGAATAGAAACAAGAGCCTGGGACCAACATGATTCAAAAAATAAAAAATTTATTTTTATATTTTAATAAAATTATTAAATATAAAATCATAGCTGCTTGAAGTTTATGCGGATGGCATTAGACTGAGGTTGTTGGGATGGAGACAGAATTTGCAGGGATGGGAAGAACAGAGTTCATTGGGATAGGGCAGAGATGGGGACAGAGCTTACGGAGATGGGGCGGAGACAGAGACAAACTTCAGAAAGTCTATTCTAGGCATATTCTCTGCTATTTATCTGTGACTAGTGACTGAGGGGAAGATTCTCAAAACTTTAACAGGGTCGCTAAACCAGTTCCAGCCAGTTTAGTGTTCATATATTTTTGTGGCAGATTATCAAAGCAGCTTACCATGGTCTTTTCTGAGCAAAAGGAGCACTCTGGGTGATAGTCTATTAATGTTAGGTGATTCCCTAACCTTGCTGTCCTACATTTGTGAGCAAAATTTTCCAGCAGGTCTGGGCTGTTGTAGCCTTAATTTCTGGTCAGTACCTGAGCACTGATTGGCTCAGGTATTGACAGGAAATAAGGCTTGACAGTTCAGATCTGCCAGAAAATGTTGTCACCGCCATGCAACACTCCTCCCCTCCAGGAAACGGGAGAGATGCCACTCCCTCCCACCACCATGCAACAACCCCTGACACCCCTATGGCAGTGGGAGAGATGCCCACTCCCTCCTGCCATCATACAACAACACTCAACACACACACCCCGGCAGCAGGAGGGATATCCACTCCCTCCTCCGCTGCTGGCATACCAACAATGACCCCACATGCCTCCAACAACCCCTGTCAGGGGGGTCGCTTGGTGGTGGATGGAGTAGGCATCTCTCCTGCTGTGGGGGATACCAGGGGTTGTTGCATGGTGGCAGAAGAGAGTAGACATCTCTCCCACTGCCAAGACGGGGGATTGCTTGACGTCGACAGTGGAAGGAAGTGTGCATGCATCCCTTCTGCCGATCTTCGATAGGGGTCTTTCCAGATGGAAAATCTGGTATCCCTATCTATGGGGTCATTATTCAAATCAATTTAACTGGTCAGAAATAGCTCTGGCTAGTTAAATTACATGTTCAGGGCTAGCCAGTCATTTTCAATTGCACTTGGAAATGAGCAGTTAGCACCCAACAGGAAACTGGCTATCTTAGGTGCATTCTGGGGGCAGGTTTAACACTTAGGGCTAGATACACAAACCAAACCAATCGTGTACCGATCAGTTTGCGACCCCTTTATGACCATATTTCCCTCCGACCTGATTCACTAACCTCTCCTGTGATCCGCTTCCAATCTGTGCATGCAAATTAGGGGAAACAGCATGCAAAGTAGGCATGGTCGCGATTCACTAAACAGAAGAAGGAAGACCGATTGGGCTTGCCGATCCGAAGTGAAGCGACTGCTGAGGACCAGTCGCTTCACTTCTTATCGGCTCTTCTGCCCTTTAAAACCATGGGCTGGCAATGCACTTTTGCAGAATACATAGAAAATATTCTGTAATTGCCAGTCCATGGTTTTAACCCGCCCCCCCCCCCCCATGCCGATGCCCTCCATGCTGATGCACGCCCCCCACACTGCTTCCCCCCGCGCCGCCGAAGAATAAAAGGCAGGAGGGATGCCAACTCCTGGCCCACATCCCTCCCTGTACCTAAAGCTAGGCCGGATGGCCAGGCCTGTCCCACCCCCTCCCCGTACCTTTTAAAATCATTGGGAGCAGGAGGGGTGCATAGTCCCTTCTGCTCCAGGCCTCCTCCAACACAAGTGCGCCTTAAGCCAAGCCCCGGTGGATCATGTGAAGGGGTCAGTATTCCCTAAGGAAGTCCCTGATTGGATGAGGTACCCCAGGCCCCTCCCAATGGAGGAGCCCAAGGTACCTCAGCCAATCAGGGCCTTAGGCCCCTCCCTGTGCATCACATGATGCATTGAGTGTAGCCTAAAGCTCACTTGTGTCGGAGAAGGCCAGGAGCAGGAGGGACTGAGCACCCCTCCTGCTCCCAACAATTTTAAAAGGTACAGAGAGGGGATAGGCCAGGCCCGGACAGCCGGCCGGCCTAGTTTGAGGTACAGGGAGGAAGGTGGGCTGGGCCTGGCCCGGACAGGTTTCAGATGGCAGGAGGGAGTTGGCATCCCTCCTGCCTTTGGTGGGGCATCGGTGTGGGGAAGCATTGGCGTGAGGGGGGCATCAGCGCAGGAGGGGCATTTTGTAGAGGTTTGGGGAGGGAGGAGGCACTTCTGGGGGAGGCTTTTTTTTTTTTTTAACCGAGCAGTTATTTTGTGTGCATTGCCTGCTTTGGTCGTGCAGGAGGCAATCCGAGCATGCGTGGATTGCCTCCTGTACAATGCGATTGAGAGAAGGCTTTTTAAAACCCGGACAAAGTGCCAGGTTTTGAAAAGCCATCCGGACCCCTGGACATGTCCTCAAAAGGAGGACATGTCCAGGGAAATCCAGACATCTAGTAACCCTACTGTTAAGCATTGCCATGCTTTTGAGTACTACCATGCTCCCCTATGTATTGTCCGATCATGTCATGATCTAAAATGTACTCTTATGCTCTACATTACTATATCCTGTCATGTTTTATTATGTAACCTGTTCTGAGCTCTTCTGGGAGGATAGGATATAAATACAGAGTCAAACTAGAGGCTGTGAATTTAGGGCTGCATAGATAACTCAGACACTTATAAGAGCTTTGTCTCAATTTATTTAAATATTTACACACATTATTTTTCCCTATTTTGCTATAATATTTTTAATATCTTCATGTCACGCCTCTCCTCTGTAAAGCACATTGGTTACCCATCACTCATCGCCTCACCTATACAATACTCCTCCTCACCTTCAAAACAAAAAACTCCAACTAATCAGCTTTCATTGACAAACTATTGATCCCATATTCATCATCTAGGGTTCTCCAATCTAATAACCAAAACCTGCTTTCCATACCATCAATACGAGAACTGTTCTACGACACCATTCACAAATCCATCTTTTCAGTTACCACTCCTTCGCTGTGGAATGCCCTTCCATTAGATCTTCAATTAGAGAACTCTCTTGAAAAAGTTAAAGCTAAACTTAAGACTTTTCTCTTTAAAGACACCTATACTCTTTAGTCCCAGCTCTCGCATCTAAAGAACTTTCTGGCATTTGTTTTAAATTAAAAGGAGACAGGTTTAAAACAAATGCCAGAAAGTTCTTTTTCACCCAGAGGGTGGTGGACACATGGAACGCGCTCCCGGAGGCTGTGATAGGCCGGAGCACGTTACAAGGCTTCAAAGAAGGTTTGGATAGGTTCCTAGAGGATAAAGGAATTGAAGGGTACAGATAAGAGTAGCGGTAGGTTATAGGGATAGTCTGGGACCATTGCTCAGGCAATGTGCCTGATGGGCCGCCGCGAGAGCGGACCGCTGGGCGAGATGGACCTCTGGTCTGCCTCAGCGGAGGCAACTTCTTATGTTCTTATGTTCTAATTCCCTTATATCTCTTGAAATGCCTTGGGAAACAACATGCCAAATTGCTTTGAAACACTAAAACGCTTTGTTTGAAGCGATCCCAGTCTTAATGTGTCTCCATTCTCCATTTACCTCTCTTTTTTCTTTTTTTTTTTCACTTCAATGTATTTTGAAACCTTCCCTCCTCCATTTCCCTTTTGTTCCATGTACGTCAGTGTGAACATGTCCAGTATTTTTAACATTTGATAAGATACTTCTTTTAATTTGACTCTTCTTATTTCTTTTTAATCTCATTTTATTGTATACCGTTTAGACACTTGTTTGATAGATGGTATATCAAAAATAAAGAAACTTGAAACTTGGATTGTTTTTTGTTGGCCAGCCCAGCACCATTACACTGTCAATGCAATGTTCTTAGCTGAATGGCAGGCAACCAATGGGCTGGTCCAAGTAGGTGGGATTATTTCCTAGGAACTATAGAAAGGGAAGAATGCTCTACACAACTTCTCTAGGCTGCTGCTCTTTTTTTGCTTTGGTAACTCAAGCTTTTATAACCTTTTCTCCTTCAGCCCAGTAGCTTGAGGGAAAACTACCCAGTGTTCTTCAAAATTCTTAATGCAATTAATAATGGTTGAGCCAGCACCTAGTTCCAGCTCTGTGGTAATAATACTAGAAGTGAAGTGATCTGTAATTGTTCTGCCATTTCTTTTTAATATCCAGGTTTATGAACTGATCAAAGTATCACAGTTCCTAGAAGAGTGGGCACCTGTTACATCACTGATTGAAAAACATCTAGAACAGTAAGGAATGTGTGGTATTTTTTTTTTCTGACTTTCTTTCTGTGTTCCTTTTTAGTAATTACATATATTTTCACTAACACTTGAAACAAGAGATTTGAATGACAAGAAGGTTCAAAGAATTAATCTTATAGTGGGTCTCATGACAGAACTGAAAGCAAGGAGACAGGATGAATCAGTAAAGTGGGAAAAAAATAGTTTTAGAACCTTTCCACCACTAGGTTCTGGTTCAAATCCTGCTCAAGCTAGTAGTACCCACAGCCAAACTAACTGTCTCCTTCGTGGTAGTCTCAACACAGAGGTCATAAATTGCATAGAAGGGTTACTGAATTTGCTTTCATGCCTATATAAGTGATCCCTCTCAAGCAGGAAACAGGTGACTCTACAAGATAGTGTGGGGAGGCTTATACTGTACCAGCTCTATGGATAAGTTAAATACTTCGACTTCTAATCCTGTCATTCTGGAAATTTTCTAAGTCACCGAATTTGCTTAAATTATTGCTTAGATTCTCTCAGTTCAATTAGCAATGACCATGTTTTTCTGCTATTCTGTGAAATTTTGGAGCAAAAACTGTTAAAGTAAGAATACAAAAGGCCACCAATTTAGTAAAAAATGACAAGAATTACAACTTAAGCACAACACTGAGCAAACTAGGACAATACACTGATATTACTGAAAAGCAGCTGAAAAGTCTTATAGCATAGATTCCTATAGTATCTACTATGGTAGAAGCGTTATAGGTAAGGGACATGATATACTGCTTTTTCTGTGTGTGGTTACAATGAATGTGATTCACATATTTTAGACTGGTACTTATTTTGTACCTGGGGTAATAAAGTGTTAAGTGACTTGCCCAGAGTCACAGGGAAATGCAATGGGAATTGAACCCACAACCTCAGGGTGCTAAGGCAGCTGCTCTAACTACTAGGCTACTCTTCCACTCTAATTTTACCTTTTTTGCTTACATCATTAGTTGCTGGGCACAACACTGGGGAAGGAACATTATTAGTGGGAAATTCTTCCTCAGTATAAAACCCTGTATCATATGTAGATAAATGGTCTTTGGCTTTCTTTTGTATCCTTGGCCTCTGATCATATACGCAGAGAAATAGCTCTTCAATCCCATAGCCTTAACTTATAGACTCAGAAGTTAAAAGCACACACCTTGTTGGGTGCCTGAGGGAACAAGGAACCCTCTATATCAGTGGTCTCAAACTCAAACCCTTTGCAGGGCCACATTTTGGATTTGTAGGTCCTTGGAGGGCCGCAGAAAAAAATAGTTAATATTTTATTAATGAAATGACAATTTTGCATGAGGTAGAACACTTTATAGTCTATAAATCTTTCCTTTATCTGTTAAAGGAAAGATTTATAAACTATAACGAGTTTTACCTCATGCAAAATTGTCATTTCTTTAATAAGACATTAACTATTTTTTTATGCGGCCCTCCAAGTGCCCTATTTTTTCTGCAGCCAGCACAGTTAAAGTTTAACATCTTTCCTTTCTCAGAACTGAAACATTTCAATCACTATATTGAAAATAAAATCATTTTCCCAACCTTTGTTGTCTGGTGACTTTATTTTTCTGTGCTTTTAACTATGTTTCCAGGGCCTTCTTGTCCATTGACTGTTTTACTCTCTGTCTTCACTTTCTGACTTGCATCCATCTTTATTATATCAGAGAACTACCTGGAAAATGAGCTGATCATTACATATGTATAGCATGATTTAAGCTTTATTTAAGCACATTTTCTGGGTAGTGCTCTGATATTATAATACACAAAGTCTTTCACTGCCTGTTTCCTTTTTGAGGTATCTTTATACCTTGACCCCAAATCTTTTTTTACTTATGTTTGCATCCATCTTTGGCATTAATTTAACATTCGATTTTTCTGCTTTCGTCTCAAAATCTACGTTTCCATCTCTTACCTTCCCTTCCTATCTCTCTCTCCTTTCCTTCCTATTTTCATGGTCTAACATCTCTCTCCTTCCCTCCTTCCCCACCAGTGTAACATTTCTCTTTCCCTTTCTCCTTTCTGCCCCCTGCAGTCCATCTTCCTTCCCTTCCTCCTTTCTGGCCCCCCTCCCAGTCCAACATTACTCCCTCCTTTCCACCAGTCCAACATTTTTTTCTCTCGTCCTCCTGCAAACTTCTCCTCTGAGCCTCCTTCCCTCAACCAAACAACATCTCTCTCTCTCTCCCTCCATGAATCCAACTTTTTACTCTCTGCCCTCTCCCCATTCCCCAGTGTAACATTTCTCCTTCCCTCCTTTCTGTCCTCCCCATCTATCCTGCCCTCTCTATGAGTCCAACACTTTCTGCCTCCTGCACACTTTCTCTCTCTGTCCTTGCCTCTTCCCTCAATGGCATCCCTCCTTCACACCCCCCAACCCAACATGCTCTCTCCCCATGCACCATCTCACCCTCCCCTCCGGTGTGTAGCATCTTTCCTTTCCCTCCCTTTCTGCCAGGTACAGCTCTTACCCTAACCCTTCCTTTTACCTCCCCCTTGTCCAGCAGTACCCCTTCTTCCTTCCTTCCTCCCCTTGTCCAGCAGTACCTGGTCTTGTACACGATCTCACATACTGGCAGGAAGAGAGGCTCCGTCATCAGCGTCAGCTGACTTGCAACTTCATGCAGCCATCATGTATGCCGGATCTCCTGCCTTCGCGTATCTGCCGGATATGCGAAGGCAGGAGTCCCGGCATACAATATGGCAGCAGGCAGTTGCAAGTCAGCTGACGCCAACGCCAGAACTTCTCTTTCTGCCCAGTGTGTGAGATCGCGCTGGCATCAGCTGACTTGCAACTGCCTGCTGCCGTCGCATATGCCAGGATTCCTGCCTTGGCGTATCTGGCAGATACGCAAAGGCAGAAGTCCCAGCATACATGACAGTAGCAGGCAGTTGCAAGTCAGCTGACACTGGCGCCTCTCTTCCTGCCCAGAGTGTGGGATTGGGTAGGAGACCGTGGGCCACAAAATAGTACCTGGGGGCTGTAAGCTGCCCATGGGCCACTAGTTTGAGACCGCTGCTCTATATCCCTTCTGATAACTTAAGAAATAAGGAAAGACAGGACTACAAATGCATTTTTCCTGCAAGGCATCGTAGCTGTTTCTCTCCACTGGTGGCACAGGAACATCAGCTGAGTTAAAGGGACACTTACCTAGGGTTACCATATGGCTCCATAAAAAGGAAGTAAAACCTAGATGTCTCTTATCTGTCCTCCTTACTTCTATTGCTTTCAGTGGAAGTAAAACCCAGATGTCTCAATCCATCTTCCTTTTTCTGACGCCTACACTTTCCATCTAAAGCTAAAGGGTTCCTAAAGCATCTCTGCTGATCTCAGCTAAAGAGATCCAAAAGCATCTCAGCTGATCCATATTATAAAGAACTGCTTCAGCCCTGAATTTTATTGCAGGAGTGACAACTATAGTGAACTGCACTGATCTCCTGAGCAGGCTTTTTTGGTGGAGAGTTTGACTTTTGAGATTTGGAGTTAGGAGAATATAGCCTCAGAGACATTGTAACTATTTGATTGTTACTTGTTGCCTTTGCTGTTGTGCCTGCCTCCTGAAGAAGAGGTTTTTCCACAAAACGTTGACTGCAAAGAAAAGGACCAGTGTTATAATATAGTTCTGTTTGTGCATGTTTGCCTTTTTGAGAGTACAATATATCCAAAATATAAGAAAGTTTTTTATGCCGATGATGTTAGTGGTACGGTAGAGCCAAAAATTAAGCTCACCAGAGACCTGAGGCTTTTTCTTTCGTTATTATAGGGGATGTGGCACTCGGTGATTTGATTATTTTTTGTGCAGAGAATTTTTTTGCTAGTTTTGTCTTGATAGTTTAATGTCCCCTTCTATATGCATTATCTAATATGGAGTGGAGGAGTGGCCTAGAGGTTCGAGCAGCTATCTCAGCACCCCAAGGTTGTGAGTCTGATTCCCACTGTAGCTTCTTGTGACTCAGGGCAAGTCACTTAACACTTCATTGTTCCATGTAAATCACAAAGAAAAGCAGTACATCAAGTCCCATTATTACTTAGCATCCAAGCTACGCCTATACACCCCTAACCACCCCCTCCACTTCAAAGCAGAACAAAGACTCAGCATTCCCGCAGGGAGATCCCTCCGAATGAGTATGGCGTATAAACGATCCTACAGCCACTTCCTACCTCAGTTATGGAACCAACTACCCACACAGATCAGGTCACTATCTCACTATCTCACTTCCATAGAGCAGTAAAGACCTTCCTCTTCCGCCAATCGGGCCATTAAAAACTGTCTCCTCAATATACTTCTCCTAGTACTCTTCACTATAACCAGTCTGGTCTCTAGAATAAGCTCTGTTATTGTTTTTTGTAACCTATTTGTTGTCATTACTAGTCTGTCTTCAAACGATTGTGAATATCTGCTTGTAACCCGTTCTGAGCTTCTGGGAGAATGGGATAGAAACCGAAATAAATAAATAAATAAATACATAAGCCATTACAGAATAGGATTTAGACACCCTTTTGGCATATTCCAGGATGTGTGAATTTATACTAGTATTCTAGACATATATGTGCACATTTGACATGTAAATAAAGGCAACTATATTATCCGCTATAATAAAACCATAAGCGCACATGCACACTTCAAACGGCGTGATCCCTGTCTCAATGATTTGTGCCTCCGTGGTGCCGCATGTGCAGTAGGAGCCTGAGCCAGTTTGTGATGCGTGCAGCAGTTTCCCCAGCAACGTTCATGCCCTAATCTCCAATGCCGGCAGTCTCAAACTCGTGGCCCCCCAGGTACTATTATGTGGCCCACGGTCTGGCCAGCTCCCTTACTGAAGTTATTCTTCAGTCCCTTGCCAAAGTTATTTTTTAGTTCAAAGCCACGGTAGCGGCTCCTCTCATGTGCTGCATCTGCGTCGGAAGCCTCTCTGACGTCACGTCTGTTAGAAAATAAAAAGGATTGAGCACCATCTGGTCTCCTTCATTGTTGTTTTGTGTTTCTCACTGTTGTGAAGGCAGTTTCTCTTGTTTGTTTTCCTCATATTAAGCAAGGCATACAAGCAAATGAAATCTGACAGATAGAATATATTGGACCTCTGCCAATAGACAAAAAAAAGAAAAAAAGAGATGCTTTAACAGTCATGGATATATATTCTGCTTTAATTGCAATGTTTCTTATGGTCACTTGTGACCAGAACACTACCAGTGGAAGACCTAAAAAAACTGATCAATGCATGGGTTGCCTAGAGAGATTCACTTTGATATTGGAACTCATTTTACTAGGCATACTATGCAACTAAAGACTGCTGATCTTGAAATCATCTGGATCTTTAATATTGCTTATTAGGCTGCAGGACAAAAAAAATCCTGAACAGACTTATCAAAGAGGGTATACACTGAAAGGCTGGGTCAGAATAATTTCATAAGTGGTATTTAATGTCAATAATTTCCCACCTGGGGAAGACACACCATACTTAAGAGGTATGGGTTTACTTTTCCCAGAGCTTGGTCAAGGCCCTGGAGATAGAGGTAATGGCCAGCATCTGTCCAGATCTCCTGAAAATTAATGACTGGTTGTGCTTTGTTGCCAAAGAAACTTCATTAGCTCAAGGGCAGGAAGAGGCCATGCCTCTGGAGAAGGCTTTACACAACACCAGTATATACAGATTTCTGGTAGAAAAATATGAACAAACAGATGCATTCCATACCACAGGATTAATACAAGACACTTTGGGGTGGGCATGCAAATAAGTTAACAGTGGGAAGTGAAAGTATTCACTTTGAGGCAGGGCAGGCTTTCTGTACACTGGTATTAACGTAGAACAAAATCTTTTCCCGAAAAAGGAAAATGATAAACCCAGAGGGAATAATTTGAGGTTGAGAGGTGGTAGACTCAAGAGTAATGTTAGGAAATTCTTCTTTACGGAGAGGGTGGATGATGCCTGGAATGTGCTCCCGAGGGAGGTAGTGGAGAAGAAAACAGTGACAGAGTTCAAACAAACATGGAATGAATAAAGAGGATCTTTAATTAGAAAATAAGTACTCAATGCCTGGGATTTGTATGTAGATTTATGGGTGTACTAATTAGTGTAACATGAACAAGTCACGTGTCTCTTAGTTGCTAGGGAAAAACCATAAACCCCTTTCCAGATTCAGCAATCTTTGCCTACTTCACGAAACCAAGACCAAGGCTATATGAAATATTTTTATTATGAAAATAGAAAAAATATAATTCACAAGCCAGCAGTAAATAATAACTAATTATTGTTCACAAAATATCCGAATACATATATGAAACTCAGTACATAATTATCACACAACACTTGCTAGATAAATGAATAAAACTAATTCTTACGCACTAGACAATTCCTTATAATAATAATCCTGATTAGCAGCAACTCTAAAAATAGCTTATCACCCCAGGAACTTCACTTCCTTGTCCTGTACCACAATGGAATTCTTTTATCTAACCCCAGCTGATAAGATAGATAAATTTCCTTTTCTCACCATCTGATTAGGCCTTTGAATTAGGGGAATGGAAATCGTCTTCTACTCAGCATGAAAGATATGAATTCTCTGATCAGGAACAAGTCCAGTAGTCACTGAAACAATTGTAAATTAGGTTGGCAGCAATCGTTTCCTTTATATGATGGAATCCAGGTCTGTATAAAAGTCCGGTTTCTCTCTCTCTCACGCAGAGAGTCACAAGAGGTAACTTTTCAGGTCTTAATTATTATAGAAGATGTGCAGATAAACCTATGTTAAGATGCAAGCTCCCTCACACCCTAGCACAGACTAATCAATTAATAAGGCACCTTCTACTTGGTTCTTGTCAGATGATCTCTCAAGACCAATCCAGAAACAGAACTTAGATGAATAGTCTTTCTGTGTAAAGTCTCATACATGCTGTGAAACAGAGGCGCCTTCGAAGATAAGAACAGCACAGGAGCAATGCCTCCCCCAAGATTCACACAGACTGAGCATGTAGGCATAGCTGGATGTCCTTGACTAGAATACAGTTCTGGTACATACCCAGAATGCATCAGGCAGGCATAAACAGCAAAGATGTTTTCTTCTTTCTCTTCTTGCATGGTTCATGCTGGAATGATTTCTTGCAGACAATGGTTCAGGCTCTATGATGTCAGAGAGGCCTAATCGTCCGAGTGAGCAGGTCCTGGTGAATCGAGAATTTATCTCTGGAGATGTGGAGTATCCTCAGTTCTTCATCCTTCTGTTCGTCTTCGGACAATGGATGTTCCTGTGGATTCTGTATGAAGTTATAGAACTTTCCCAGGATAGGATCCTTTTTCTGAGCAGTTACAAGATCAAAGGAAGGGACATCATTGCCCCACTGCAATACAGGTGTTTCAGCTACCTGTTTCGCTTGGTGTCGAGTAATAGCATGCACCGTTAAGAACAACTCTTCAGGGCATTGCCATAGTTCACCTGACAACGCACCTTCTTTGGTCAGTTGATCCGCAAGGTCATTTCCGATCTTGTCAGGACTATTAACCTTGGCGTGACCTTTCACTTTCTTCCAATAGATGGTCATGTCATTGTCTCGTACCAATTGATCTAAGGCTAGAATCAAATCTCCATGATGGACAGGCTTTCCTTTGGAATTTAACTTGTCCTTCTTTTTCCACACAGGTAAGTGAGACACAAAGTCCTGACGCACATAATCAGAATCTGTACAGATAATCAGATCTGGGATCCCCTTCTGTACCGCAGACTGTACAGCGACCAAGGCTGCTACAATCTCGTATATTGATTGGTTTTGGCACCCAATCGATACTTCAAGGTTTCAATAGGTGTGTCTGCATTCCATACTATACCTACTCCTGCGACCAAATCATGGTCCGAGGCCTGGTGGAAGGCACAGCTGTCTATGTAAACCTGAGGTATATTGGCACAGAGTTGTTCATCATAAAGATGATGACAATGGGGTTCCTCCTCTTCTGGTGGAACATCAGGCTCCGGTATACCTGTAAAAGAATCTTGTTCTGTACAATCATGCAATTCTGCTATCCCTTGGGCTACTGTGTTACGATGTTTCAGAGCATACTTTACCTGTAAAGGCCATCCTTGGAGAGCCAAAGTTCATGAGACTATTCGACTATTGGAGACACGACCAGTCTTGATCCTGTCACTACCCAAGAAACTAATGGGTTGAGGACAAGTCACTACAATGAGTTTCTCTCCTTGGATGTAACTCCGAAAATGTTGAAGAGCCCAAACAGTTGACAGTAGAGCTTTCTCACAGTTGTAATACTTCTTCTCTACATCGATGAAGCCTTTGCTTGCATAGGCCACCACACGTTTGTCAGAGTCATATTTCTGGAAAAGGACTGCACTCATAGAATGTTTGGAGAATCCCAGGTCGATGAAAAATTCACAACCACTCTCAGGGTAGGCCAGACAAGGAAAGCGACTAAGCTGATCTTTCATCTCTTGCATAGTCCAAGGTACATCCTTCTTCAGTAAGGCGACCAGAGGTCTAGAGATCTCCGCATACTGATCTATGAACTGTTGAGAATAGTTGCATATCCCCAAAAAGGATCGAAGTTCCGTCAAATTGGTAGGTCTCCTCAACTGTTGTGGTCGAAGACCTTCAGAGGAAATTTCATACCCTAGGTAGTTCAGAAATGTTCGGCACCATTGACCTTTGGCAAGGGTCAATTTAGCTCCTGCATCCTGCAATTGTTGGAACACATGTTCTACCTCTTCCAGGTGTTTCTGAAAGATGGGACTCTTGATCAAGATGTCATCCACATAGACCAGAGTTCCTCGGGCTTCGGCATCTGGAAGGGCTTTATGGAGAAATATGTTGAACTCTGCAGGAGAGTTCAGGAAACCAAAAGGTGTTCTATTCCAAGTACAGTAAAACCTTGGATTACATGTAATTTGGTTTGCAAGTGTTTTGCTCATATCATCACAACTGAGCCAATGGTTCTTCTCTGACACTGTGGGAGTGTAGTGACTGTTCTATACGAGCGAGGTCTTGCAATACAAGTACGTCTAGTATTATGTATTAAAGTTTTTGGGTTGTGGAACGAATCATCTGAGTTTCCATTATTTCTTATGGGGAAATTTGCTTTGATATACAAGTGCTTTCGATTACAAGCATGCTTCTGGAATGAATTATGCTCACAAACCAAGGTTTTACTGTATACTGTTTCTTCCCAAAGGTAAATGCCAGTTTGTATTGATCCGGTGGATGTGCAGGGACTGTCCAAAATCTGGATGCTAAATCCAAGCTGATAAAATATTTAGCTCCTTTGATGGTAGTCAAGTTCTGGTCAAGATGGGCCATCAGCCACCTGGATAAGGGTATCCGCTTGTTTAGCTGTCGGTAGTCTAAGGCAATTCTCCAACTGTTATTCTTCTTCAGGATTGGCCACAAGGGAGAGTTGTATGTACTGTTACAAGGCCTAATGATACCCCTAGCTTCCAGGGTATCAAGTATCTCTTGCACGGACTCGTAAGAGGCCAAAGGAATCTTATATTGATGCACGAAGACGGGCTTACTGTGTGGATTCATAGGAATCTTTGTCACATGTAGATCGGTCAGGCCAGTATCATAAGAATCCACTACAAACAAGTCTCGATACTTGTACAACAACTGTGCTAACTGAGCCTTTTCTTCTTCAGAAGAGCACGCATCAGCTAGGTCCACTTTTTCCTTTACCATGGCATCAAACTCAGAAAAAACTTTTTTCTGAGTTTCATGCCATGGTTGGAGGAGATTTCCACTTGGTCTTCAATCTGTTCTTGCAGAGATGAAGATTCAATAGCATGCACAACTTTGGACTGGTCAGACAGAGCTAACTTCCTGGATAAAATCAAACAGTCATTTTCCACTGTTACATGGGATGTTGATGCATCATATGGCCAAAGGAAGTCCAGTGAAATGAGTCCTTTAGGTGAGGTAAGAATACGGTCCGGCATGTCCCCCCCACCCACCCCCGGCAGGGGTCGACATTGGAAGACAAACTGCCAATGATAGGCAAAGTTACCTCAACATCAGGAAAAGATTCACCCACAAGAAAACCCAAAGGTTCTCCAGCAGAAAGTAGGACTTCATTAGGTTGAGCATTGACAATCAACACATGGAAAGAAGAGTTAGGTACTTCAAGACAAGATAAAGCACCTAGAGACGGACCATTCTCGAGAAAAGAGGGATTCGGGTTGAAAAAGCCAATATCATCGAGCATGTGTTGACCATAAGCCAAACGAAGAGGCAGAGCAAAATTCTGCACAAGACCAGGAACCTTTATGTCTTCAGCACAGACCACTTCACAAACTTGAGGAAGAGGTTGTCCAGCCTTCAGACCATCCATCAGGTCCACTCCTTCTAGCAGAGTGCCTTGCAATCTGCTCCAAAGCACACAGGTCACCAAATCAATGTAGATTCCTAGGCAAACAAAACAATCTGATCCCAAACACAAAGATGTGTGTAGGCCTCTTACCACAGAAAAGTGATGCGCGAAAGTCTTAGAACCCAGAGTTAGCGAAAGGCTAAAAACCCCAACATGAGGCTTGACATCCTGACCTGGTATAGGTAGGTAAGTAGAGTGGTGCCTAACAAACGGAACAGGTGTGGTTCGCTGAAGTTGACGGGAAAAGGATTCACTGATCATGGAGGTGTCACACTAGAGCTTGAACCGGGACAGAACCATGCAGGTGGAAATCAACAGACAAGTCAGTATCATCCTGGTGAAGTACAGCCAGTAGACGAGGATGAGAAGTCAGAAAACAAGAAACAGATGAGGGAGGTTCTTGGACGGTCTCTTGAGGTGGTTCCAGCATGGGGAACGTAGACATCAGAACAATCTCCAAATGGTCCTCCTGGAGAACAATGTCAGATATCTGTTCCTTGGGAACACTGACAATCTCATGGTCTATGGGACCCCCCTCTGGAGCATTGGCGTACCGTAGCTCCAAAATGTGTGTATCCGCTGAATGCAGGAAATTGATTCAAATTGAAGAATCTTTTCACTCCACAGTGCTGGCGACCTGGGACCAGCATGCAGTCTGAACCTTCCCGTAAGGAAGAGGACGCTTAACCTGGGCCCAGACCACTTCTTGGACGTAATCCAAAATAGGCCTCAATCTCTTCAAAAGATCGTTTCCAATTAAAAACTCCTCTTCTGGACTAGTGGTAATAATCACTGGATGTTTGACAGTCATTTTGCCTAACTGTAAGTTAAGCCAGGTTTAAGCAACTGTCTCAATGTTCTGATGACCATATGCAATCAAAGACAAATCACAGGGAATAATCTTCAGTGGAGTCTGGGTACCCAGGTTAGCCTTCAAATGGTGAAATAGTCCCTGAGTGATCAAAGTCACTTCGGAAGCCGTGTCAAGTAAACCTGGACAGGACAGCACCTGTTGGAGAAGCAAAGGTATGGTATACCTTTGACCTAATTAATACTTGTGGGACTTAATGGAATCCCATGAGGGAAGCCATTCTGTGTCGTCAGACAATGCACTGGACAGTACTGGATCTTGTGCGGCATCAGAAGATGTTGTTTGGACAGAAGATACTATAGCTGGTGGAGGAAATTTCTGTGGCACTAGTCATGCTTGCTCTTCCTCAGAAAATTCAGGTGAACCATCCAGGTCTTCTTCTGAGGGAATCTGTATATGATGGGGCGATTTAAAAGAAAAATCCTCTTGTGATTGTGCCTGAGTATTATTCACAGACACAGTGTCATAATGTGAATTCTGTGGAACTAGTCTGTGTACATGTTGAGAGATGTCTAGTTCTCTGGTGGTTGTTTAGGCTCACCAGAATCTGGCCTTACTGGGCATATCTGAAAATCAGTGAGTCCAGTGACATCACAGGAAGTGGAAGTGGGCCTTACTGGGCGTGTCTGAGAGTCAGGAAGTATCCTGTCCTCTTCTGACCTGCCTGTGCAGAGTTGGAACCCTGGGCTGCGTCTCCCTTCACAAGATGTGAATAACAAAGATTTCTCAAAGCAGGGCTTGGCACTGACTAACAAATCATCCTCAGCAGAATCGAAAGACTCCGGCAAATCCCTCACCCCACCTCCTCTCCCATAAGCCGAAGTTCAGATGGGCGGCGGCTCTTGGCACAGGGACAGGCAGTGGCACAGACATAGCAGGCGAAGAGGCAGGAGTTAGATACTCGAGCTACAGTGCAAAGAAAGGCATGCAGAGTATGAAATAAAAACATCCCAAAGCGGAGACACAGACATGCCATCATTACAGAAGTCAAAGAGAGAACGAGCAGTTAGTTCCAAAGCTGCTAACCTTTCCTTAAAGGGTAACAAATCATCTGGCAAAACAGAGGCTTCGCTCTCAACCAGAGCAGAACGAGCCTGAAACTGGCGGTCGGCTGATAAGAGCTCATCAATTACACACATGATGACAAGAGAGAAAGAAAAAAATCACACAAACAAAGCAAAACTTGAACAAAATAAACCAGACGATATCCCCCAATACTATAGGTAGATTTATGGGTGTAATAAAGTAGCACTACATAAACAAGCTACGTGTGTCTAGATTTCTAGGGGAAACCATAAACTCCTTACACAAGGTTCATTATATTTGCCAGTTTATACTCAGACAGAGACCAGGGCTTATGAATTATATTTTTTTATTTATATAATAAATATTTCATATAGCCCTGGTCTCTGCCTGAGTATAAACTGGCAGATATAACGAACCTTGTGTAAGGAGTTTATGGTTTCCCCTAGAAAACTAGACACATGTAACTTGTTTATGTTTTGCTACTTTATTACACCCATAAATCTACCTACAGATTGTTTAGATGGGCTGGAGTGAGCTTTGACAGAGACTCCAGTAGATAGAACCTAAGCACACTACCGGGCAGAAATCTGGATTCCTGACCCAAAAATATCTAAGAAAAAGGACCATTTAAATTAAATTATTAATTTATAGAGCATGTACAGTTGAGCAGACTGGATGGACTATTTGGGTCTTTATCTGCCATCATTTACTATGTTACTATGAATATTCAATGTGCAGCTACAATAAAAGTTTCTAGACTGGGAAAGGGTATTGAAGGAGGATGTGTGACAGAGTATCCTCCACGGAAATGAAAGAAATGGAGGAAATAATTGCTTTGAGGAAAAAATACTTATTTGGTGATTTGTCATAGTTCAGGTACCCCTGTTTATGTTTCTGCCCACAGGTTGTCACATCTCCCATGAAAGATGAAGGCCTTCCTCCAAGCTTACACGTTTGGTCTTCTGATAGTCAGCACTACGACAGACTTGACCGACAACACCCTGTATAAGTTTTATCGTGTTATAGCGGAAGCGGTCAACCAGGCTGGCCAACCAGAGGGAGAGCCTTTATCTGCAATACCAGTTTCATGGACTGAATTAAAGACTGGCAGTGTGATTGTAAACTTATATGACAATGAGAAAACACAAAATATGGCTAGAGCATATTACCTGCGACTTGTGGATACACAGGGGACACCTGAAATTTGTATGTTTCTGCAAATACCGTTAGATATGGCCTCCTATTATAAAATAAATAGGATTCAGAAACTGATAAAGATACGCAGCAAAGAAGTAACAAGTTCTGATTGTTCTGCATCTCTATATAATGTTACTTTACAGTGTTTGGAGGGAGATTCATGGTGCCGAACCAACTGGACATTTATTAATAGCACTATTGCAGAAGAAGTGAGTTCATCACTTTATCCTCATTTAATTCATTCAACATATAATTGGATGCTTTCTGCAATAGGTGTACAATGGCCAGGGGGCACCAAAGTGCTTTCCAACGGTCTATATTACATCTGTGGCAAGAGAGCTTATAGTTGGCTACCAGCTGGAGCCACTGGGACCTGTTTTCTTGGAAAAGTAATCCCAGCAGTCCATTTATCAAACCAAAACCCTCCTGAGTAAACTAGATACATGCATACATTAGTAACAGTCACTGAATGATCCTGGTGTGCTTTATGTCTACAAGTAGGTAAAGGAATGTTTGTAAAAAGATTAAATGCGTATGCAAAAATAATGGATAAGATAATTAATGAAACTAAAGATGCTTTAGAAGAAAAATGTTTCTCGGCTTAGAAAAGTAACAAAGCAAAATTGTTTAGTCTTAAACTTTGTGTTAGCGAAGGAAAGAGGAGAGTTTGCCATGATAGGGCAAAAATGTTGCATCTACATTTCAACACACCTCCAATCCACTTCCAAGTAACATTAATAGCTTTGAGTTTCTTATTTCATATAATCCTCTCCACGGACCTCAGAAACACCACTCACTTTAACGTGTTGGCTCCTCACCGGTCCTCATATAAACTTGTTTCAAGTTTACTTTTCTATTAAAAGTGATTTCTATTTAAAGTGCTTTATAATTAAAGTGCATCACAGTACAAGCTTATTTCAGCCTGTAAACTTGAAAACTTATTCAAAACATATTGCTTTTAATTTGTTTACTTATTTTAATTTTAAATGATCGGGGAAATTTTGGATCTGACATGTTTCGCATGTCTACGCTTTTTCAAGGATCATTTCCTGCAATCATCCTGTCGTCATCCGACCATTTACTTGTAATGTGTCAAGATGTAATGTGTACAAGTAAATGGTCGGATGACAACGGGATGATTGTGGGAAATGATCCTTGAAAAAGCATAGACACACAAAACATGATGGATTCTAAAATTATAAAGTGTTTGAGGCTTGTGCAGATGAGAATGGAGCTTGCAGGAATGGGGCAGGGACAGGAAAATAACTCATGGAGATGGGATGGTAAAAAGAGTTCCCGCGAGGACGGGAAAAAATGTGTCCCCATTACAGAATGACACAGGGACAAATTCTTCACCATCCCCATGGGAACTCAGTTGTTCGTCCCATCCCCACGAGTTATTTTCCTGTCCCTGCCCCATTCCTGCAAGCTCCATCCTCCCCTGCACAAACCTGAAACACTTTAAAATCATAAGTGTTCAAGGCTTGTGCGGTTAAGGCAGAGCTTACAGGAATGGGGCAGGAGCAGGGACAGCAACAACACTCACAGGGACGAGACGGGGAAATTGAGTTCCTGCAGGGAATAGGAACAATTTGTCCCCGTGTCATTCTCTAGTATCCTCACCTTTCAATCTGCTGTGACCAGTATCTGAAGAAGCACAGATCGGGGTTAGAACCTGCTGTGCTTGTGCTTTATCTGGTCACTGATGGCTATATCTGCTTGCTGTGATTAACTGTTTTGCTTAATCTATATCCAGTATGGAATAAAGCTGAGTATTTTATCTGACCTTTCTGAGTAGGTCATATGCACATATCATAGAAAATACAAAAGAACTGTAAGCTGGTGGTCAAAAGCTTACATAATTGATGAGGTGCAGAAAGAGGATCTTCTGAGGGGAAGAAAATTTCACTGGGAAATTGCATTTAAACTTGGAAAAACGTAGACTTGGGGTTAAATAGGTCATTCTAGTGTCTTTTTAAAAGTTATTTTATTTAGCAAAGGCATTTTGGAGAATAGTTTAACATTTGTGAGTCTCTATTAGAGTTTCATATAAAAACTTTTTATATTCTACCATTTAAAGTTGCTCTTTTAGAATTTACCATAAAATCATTTTAGAGCGCAACTAGCAGTTAAAGGAAACCTTTGTTGAAAGAGGAAATTGAGCCTAACAGAATAAAAATTCAACAGGAAACTATAATGTGGAATTTTTATGGATAGAAATTGCATGTGCAAAGGAAAAGAAGATACAGAATGAATAGAGAGATGATGAAATGCTAATAGAAATTATCCCAGGACAAGCAGGCAGCATATTCTTGACTGATGGGTGACGGCACCGACGGAACCCCGGTACGGACAATTTTAGAGTGATTGCACTCTAAGAACTTGGAAAGTTCTGGTAGGCCGCACCGCGCACGCGCGAGTGCCTTCCCGCCCGACAGAGGTGCGCGGTCCCCAGTTTTCTAGTTTCCGCGGAGCTAAGAAGACGCGTTTCTCTCAACGGCCGTTGTGAGAAAATCTTTTGGTTTCTTCCCGCTCGCGTAAACGTTTGAAGGAGATATTATTTCCTTC
This sequence comes from Geotrypetes seraphini, assembly GCF_902459505.1. Lineage (NCBI taxonomy): Eukaryota > Metazoa > Chordata > Amphibia > Gymnophiona > Dermophiidae > Geotrypetes > Geotrypetes seraphini. Next base: position 87,470,658 of record NC_047088.1, on the reverse strand, counting down.
ATTTCTTTTCTTTAAAAAAAAATATATATATATTTCTTGTTTTTTTCTATCTTTTTCGTTTTTGCCCCGGCGGGGCCTATTGCCACCATCGAGGCCTCGGCCTTCGATTTGGCTGAAGCCGTCTTTACATTCATGCCCCCTCAACCCGGGTTTAAAAAGTGCCAGCGGTGTGCACGACCAATTTCACTCACTGACCCACATAATTGGTGTCTACAGTATCTTGGTCCCGACCATCGAGCGTCTACCTGCACCCGCTGTGCGACTTTGAAAAAGAGAACTCTTAAAAATAGAGAAATCCAACAAAAATTACTGTTTGGTGCCGAAATGTCTGATTCTACCACACCGGCACCGACATCGGCTCCAGCGCAGTCGGCACCCACATCATCGACGCCACGCGATACCGCGTCGGTGTCGACTCCTTCAGGTAAGCCGGCTAAGAAGCCTTCCCCGTTGGAGCGTCCTCCGGTCTCGATGGCAGCGAGCCCAATCCTGCCGACCTCGAGGCGCCCACGGAAGCGCTCCGCTCCAATAGAGGTGAGCCCCTCCACATCGGGTTCCTCATCCTCGGGGCATAGAGCGGCACCGCAGGTACCACAAAAGAAAAAGGCGGTACCGGTGCCATCCCTTGAAGAGCGTATAGCTGCTGTTCTGCAGACGCAACTTAAAGAACAGTTACAGTACCTCCTGCCTTCGCTCCTGGCACCGAATCTTCTGGCACCAGTTCGGTCTGAGCCACCGGTACCGACAGTGGACCGTCCTATTTTATCGACTTCCACTTTGTCGGTACCGGTTCAATCTGTTTCCTCGGTCTCCATGCCGATTCTTGCACCGGAGCCAAGAGCTCACCATCAAGCTGTACAGACTTCGGCTCCGGTGCATACAATGACATCCCCCGGTACCGAGTCAGGCAGGTCAGGGAAATCTCTTCGCAAATCCCGTCATTTAGAGCCATCCACACCGGAATCTCGAGACCGGAGTTTTCAGGTTCGAGATCCTGATTTGTGGGGGGACTCAGAGGATCCTCTTCTTTCTGAGGGGGAATGCTCTTCTGGTGATGAGGACCCGTCTGCTTTGGGACCCTCCTCTAGACCAGATGTGTCTTCTTTTTCTTCCTTTTTGAAGGAAATGTGTGATTCCCTCTCCATTCCTTTGGAGGCTGAGTCAAAGAAATCCAAAGCTTTTCTGGATGCTCTGGATTTTGACCAGCCTCCAAAGGAATATCTTAAGTTACCTCTCCATGACATCTTGAGAGAGACTTTTTATAAGAATCTAGAATCTCCTTTGACTATTCCTGGAGCTCCTAGAAAACTGGATTCTTTGTATAAAGTCATTCCTATTCCTGGGTTTGACAAACCCCAACTGCCTCATGAGTCCCTTTTGGTTGAGTCCACCCTCAAAAAGTCTAAAGGAGCTAGTGTGTATGCTTCAGTCCCTCCTGGCAGAGAGGGAAAATCCATGGACAAATTTGGGAAAAGGCTATACCAAAATGCGATGTTAGCCAATAGATCAGGAAATTACGCATTTCATTTCTCTTTCTATCTTAAGCAGCTTATTCAAAATCTCACTGCTTTTGAGAAATATCTTCCTGATCGGAAAAAGTCTGCTTTTCACCAAACTTATTCTTCTCTTTTACAGCTTCGTAAATTCATGGTCAGATCAATTTATGATACTTTCGAACTGACCTCCAGGGCCACAGCTATGTCAGTAGCCATGCGACGGCTAGCCTGGCTTCGGGTTTCAGAACTCGACGTCAATCACCAGGATCGACTAGCCAACGCGCCTTGCTTGGGGGATGAGCTGTTTGGAGATTCCATGGACTCCACCACTCAAAAACTATCGGCTCATGAGACTAGATGGGACACTCTTCTTAAAACTAAGAAGCCTCCACCGTCCAGGCCTTTTCGTCCACAATCAATCTACCAACGTAGATTTGTGGCTCGTCCTCTGCCTCAAGCTGCACAACAGCCTAGACGTCAGAGACAACAACGACCAGCTGCTAGACAACCTCAACAACAGCAGCAGGTAAAACCTCCACCTTCACAAAAATCTACTCAACCCTTTTGACTTGGTTCTCCAGGACATAGCCAGTCTTGTTCCTTCTACCCATCTTCCACAGCCTATAGGAGGACGCCTTACTTATTTCATAAGCCGTTGGGAATTCATCACGTCAGATCAGTGGGTCCTAAACATCATCCGCCACGGCTACTCTCTCAATTTTCAGACTCTACCTCCTCCAAGTCAACCAAAAGAGTCTGCTTTGAATTCTCCTCAGTCTTCCCTTCTTCTCCAAGAAGTTCAATCTCTCCTTCTTCTGAACGCCATAGAGGAGGTTCCTCTAGATCAGAAGGGGCAGGGATTCTACTCCCATTATTTTTTAGTCCCCAAAAAAACAGGAGATCTCAGACCCATTCTAGATCTTCGCGATCTCAACAAATGCTTGGTAAAGGAGAAATTCAAAATGCTTTCTCTGGCCACTCTTTACCCTCTTCTCAATCAAGGCGACTGGCTATGTTCCCTCGATCTCAAAGAAGCTTACACTCATATACCGGTCAATCTGGCCTCCAGACAGTACCTACGCTTCATGATCAATCGTTGTCATTACCAATACAAGGTGCTTCCCTTCGGTCTTTCCTCCTCTCCAAGAGTGTTCACCAAATGTCTGATTGTGGTGGCTGCCTTTCTACGATCTCACCACCTTCAGGTCTTTCCTTACCTGGACGACTGGTTAATCAAGGCCAATTCATCTCAGACTGTTCTCCTGGCCACCAACCAAACCATCAGGTTTCTTCAACTTCTGGGGTTCGAGATCAATCTACCCAAATCTCATCTCATCCCCACTCAGAGACTTCAATTCATCGGAGCTGTCTTGGACACAGTCCTCATGAGAGCGTTCCTGCCATCCAACCGTCTTCAAACGCTTCAATATCTGTGTCAGCAGGTGCTTCTACAGCTTTCCATCTCTGCCAAGCAAATGATGATACTCTTGGGTCACATGGCCTCCACAGTTCATGTCACACCCTGCGCACTCCTCAATGGACCCGACCATGTGCCTCAGGCCGCGCCCCCAGGTGGGACCTAAGGCTCCAGGGCCTATTCTGATTGGCCCACGCGCCTTAGGCCCCACCAGTAGGCGGAGCTTTAGGATGGATGGGCCAATCCGGCCTCATTCCTTCGTTGGCTGCCTGCCGGACAGGCGGGTTTGGCTCCCGTCTGTCCGGCCAACTACCAAAGGTACGGGGAAGGGGGGTGGGGGGGTCGTGGGGGTCGCCAGGGGGGTCGCGGGTCGGCTGGGGGGGCGGTCGGAGGTTCTTGGGGGGGGCGGTCGTTGGGGGGGAGGGGGGTTTGCGTCGAGGGCAGGAGGGCCTGGGATCCCTCCTGCCCGTAATGTAGTGCGGGGTGGGGTTAGGGGGTCGCCGTGGCCAGGAGGGTTTGGGCTCCCTTCTGGCCCAACTACCAAAGGTACGGGGAAGGGGGGTGGGGGGGTCGTGGGGGTCGCCAGGGTGGTCGCGGGTCGGCTGGGGGGGCGGTCGTTGGGGGGGGGGGGGTTTGCGTCGAGGGCAGGAGGGCCTGGGATCCCTCCTGCCCGTAATGTAGTGCGGGGTGGGGTTAGGGGGTCGCCGTGGCCAGGAGGATTTGGGCTCCCTCCTGGCCCGATATTGTTGGGGAATCGGCGGTCCTTCGGGGGGAGGGATGTATCGGACGTCGGGGGGGGGGCATCAGGCTTTCAGGATGGGGACAGACCTTCAAGGGGGGACAGTGCACGGAAGTCAGGGGGGTGAACGGAGAGTCGGGACAGCGCACGGAAAGTCGGGGCAGTGCACGGAAGTCAGGGGGGGTGAACGGAGAGGCGGGACAGCGCACGGAAAGTCGGGGCAGTGCACGGAAGTCAGGGGGGGTGAACGGAGAGTCGGGACAGCGCACGGAGAGGCGGGGCAGTGCACGGAAGTCAGGGGGGTGAACGGAGAGTCGGGCAGCATGCGCGGTATAATCGTGAGCGCGTTATACCAAAGTTTTTGTGCTTATCATCGTGATTTCTGCGCGCTATACACGTGTGCGCGTTTTATACGGGTGCGTGTTATTTGCGTGAAAATACGGTATGTCCCTCCAAGCACCTACAATTTTTAGAAGAAGGCAAACCTTCCTAAAAAGAATATAACTTACTAAGGGTAACCATATGTACATCGTTCATCTAAAGCAGTGGTTCCCAAACCTGTCCTGGAGGACCCCCAGGCCAGTCGGGTTTTCAGGATAACCCTAATGAATATGCATGAGAGCGATCTGCATATAATGGAGGTGCCTGGCATGCAAATCTGCTCCATGCATATTCATTAGGGCTATCCTGAAAACCCGACTGACCTGGGGTCCTCCAGGACAGGTTTGGGAACCACTGATCTAAAGGAAGAAATTGTAATTAATACAACAATAAGAAATATGTAGAAATTATAAGAAATAAATTTGTGCTGTGGTTATGGATGAGTCTTCCAGAAAACTAATGACATTTAAAGTATAAATAAGGAAATTATAAATCATTGAAGCAAACATGACACTGTTCCGGATCTAGCTGTTGTGTCCAATGGGCCATGTAGATGATCTTATTCTTGGTCCCAGACACTGTAACTAAGGTTGTATGAATATTTGTTTACCAGATTTTTTATGGCAAATCTGGAACACATTCCCTTGTTGTATCAGTAATGAAGTTTACTAAAGGGATCCTCTGGTTAAGTTGGAGTAATCTCCTAAATATGCATTTTTCCAATACTTGAAAGCACATTCTCAAATCAGAGGAAAAGTTCAGCTGATTCTATCATATGCATTTAATGTCTCTGATTTGGTTTTTTATCTAAACATCTTTGTCTTCTGTCTCACTCTCCGATCTTGACTCTATTCATTTTTTTCTGTTTCCATTGTCATTCTCTATCATTTTATTTTGTTTTCTGTTTTAGTATTGTCTCTTCCTTGTTTGTTTATATTGTAATCAGTTACTAAATGTTTATACTTTAAAAACAGTAAAATAAATTTACTATGCTATACTTATCATCACCTCGACACCACCCTTCCCAGTTTAGCGCTACCTGCTAGATTAGGGTTGAGCTGTCAGCTACAGAGCTCAGTGCATCCTGGGCCCTGTAGTTTACCCACTATTAGGCCAGCACCCTCTGCTGCTCAATAGTAAAATAACTGCCTTACCAAGGGAAAACCCTTGAATCCTTCACAATCTTTATCACTTGATTTTTGGACATTTTTCACCACATGTCCCATATCGCACTTAGATATATCAAAAATACCTCTCTATGTTTTTAACTAGTGGGGAAATTTCTTATTTAAGAGATTACTCCAATTTAACCAGAGGATCCTCCAGTAAACATCACTACTGCTACCATAGAGAACAAATATTTCAGATTTGCCAACTAAAATCTGGTAAACAGCCTTAGTATGTGGGAAAAACTACAAGGTTATCTACATGAGCAAAACACTATATACGGAACTGTGTCATGTTTGCTCCAGTGGCTTGTATTTTCCTTTTTTCTACTTTAACCCCCTCTTTTATCAAGCTATGCTAGGTTATTTTAGCACGGGAAGGTGAGCTCCAACGCTCATAGGAATTCAATGAATATCGGAGCATTTACTATACCGGCCTGTGCTTGATAAAAGCCGGCCTAAATTAGGGATTGGCTGCATATAGAAACGTGAGAATTGTCGAGAATGTCACCCATATAGTTTCATGTCATCAAAATCCAAAAACAGCTTGGAGAAAGCTGAATATTCATCAAATCGTCTTCAGAAAGCAGTGCACACTATTTGATCTGAACGTTTATATGTCATCAGAGCACACATTCTTTGAGATTTGTGCACATTTTTCTAGCATCAAGCTAATACTAATATTCATGAATATTCACAATTTGCAACAAGCCTTGGTTTACAGATAGCCAACGTTACGCCCATCTTTAAAAAGGGATCAAGAAGTGACCCGGGAAACTACAGACTGGTGAGTCTGACCTTGGTTCCGGGGAAAATGGCGGAAGCACTGATAAAAGAAAACATCGATGAACATTTTGAAAGAAACGAACTTCTGATAACCAGCCAACATGGTTTCTGCAAGGGGAGATCATGCCTAACGAACTTATTGCACTTCTTCGAAGGAATTAACAAACGGATGGACAAAGGAGACCTCATAGACATCATATATCTAGATTTCCAAAAAGCCTTTGACAAGGTGCCCCATGAACGCCTACTCCGGAAACTGAAGAACCATGGGGTGGAAGGAGACGTACATAGATGGATCAGAAACTGGTTGGTGGGTAGGAAACAGAGGGTAGGAGTGAAGGGCCACTACTCGGACTTGAGGAGGGTCACGAGTGGGGTCCCGCAAGGCTCGGTGCTCGGGCCGCTGCTATTTAATATATTCATAAATGATCTAGAAACAGGGACGAAGTGCGAAATAATAAAATTTGCGGACGACACCAAACTATTTAGTGGAGCTCGGACTAAAGAGGACTGCGAAGAATTGCAAAGGGACTTGAACAAACTAGGGGAATGGGCGACGAGATGGCAGATGAAGTTCAACGTTGAGAAATGTAAAGTATTACATGTGGGAAACAGAAACCCGAGGTACAACTATACGATGGGAGGGATGTTATTAAATGAGAGTACCCAAGAAAGGGACTTGGGGGTAATGGTGGACATGACAATGAAGCCAACAGCACAGTGTGCAGCAGCCACTAAGAAGGCAAACAGAATGCTAGGCATAATCAAGAAGGGTATTACAACCAGAACGAAAGAAGTTATCCTGCTATTGTATCAGACGGTGCATCCGCACCTGGAGTACTGCGTCCAATATTGGTCGCCGTACCTTAAGAAGGACATGGCGTTACTCGAGAGAGTTCCGAGGAGAACGACGCGTCTGTTAAAGGGGATGGAAAACCTAGAGACTTACAAGATCATGAAGGGCATAGAGAGAGTAGAGAGGGACAGATTCTTCAAACTTTCGAATAATAAAAGAACAAGAGGGCATTCGGAAAAGTTGAAAGGGGACAGATTCAAAACGAATGTTAGGAAGTTCTTTACCCAACGTGTGGTGGACACCTGGAATGCGCTTCCAGAGAGCGTAATAGGGCAGAGTGTGGTACTGGGGTTCAAGAAAGGATTAGACAATTTCCTGCTGGAAAAGGGGATAGAGGGGTATAGATAGAGGATTACTGCACAGGTCCTGGACCTGTTGGGCCGCTGCGTGAGCGGACTGCTGGGCACGATGGACCTCAGGTCTGACCCAGCAGAGGCAATGCTTATGTTCTTATGTTCTTCTTTTCTCTTAGCTAGTTTCCTGTCTTTCCTGTCTGTTATATCTTAATAAGTGATAATATGCCTTGAATGGGAGGGGGGAGGGGATCAAGTTCTCTGCTTTACCTTAAAACAGTAGAAGTTTAAAAGGCACTGTATATTAACAGAATAGCAACTTTTCCAATCTGCACATCTCAGCTAGTACATGATTAGATAAGTTCAATACCTAGGGTTGAAAAAAGAGGACACCTGGTCCCGCCCTGTTCTTAGATGGGTCTAATTTCTGTGAATCACCTCAGGACTTTATTAATAGTTAATTTTCAAACAGAGGAGCAAAAGATAGCAGTGCTCAAAGCTTATAAAAACAGGTTTTGTTCTATGGTCAACTTAATGTCATGTTTCCTGATGTGGTCAAAGTTACACAACTAAACAGGAAGCATTATTATAGCCAAGATCTAAAGTCTTGGCTTTGGAGGCAGTGGCATACCTAGCATATGTGACACCCGGGGCCCATCATTTTTTGACACCCCCCCCATCTCTATGAAAAATATGATTTTTAGTAACAATCCACATATCGCACAACAAGAGTGTACCTAGGAAAAGGCAGCATCTTAAACACTGCAGTGAGCACTAGAACATCGACACATACATTGTAAAACTAAACAAGCCAGATCCCGCACAGTCAATTGAACCTGCAGTCCATGCCAACTGCAAACTATGTTCTTTCCATACACACAGAACAGAGATACACCCTCACCCAATATGGAATAATCAAAAAACTAAAATTAGAAATATATAGACAAAAATTAAACTGAACCGTCAAGAAACCAGACTCTGCATACAATGCAACACCACAACACCACAAAAACAGTAACATGTCGTCTAATACTGCAGTAATACAGTAGACGTAAATTTGAAAAAACTGATACATAACAATCACCACTTTACAAATTAACAAATAAAAATAAAACAAATAATGAGAAATAAGAAAATACCATTTTATTGGACTAATCCATTTTTCAATTAGTTTTCAGAGGCCAAATCTTTCTTCAGAACAGTACTGTTATGGTATCTTGTCCTGACCTGATAAAAAGGGTTTAGTCCAAAAAATTGCCTTATTTCCATTTCCTATTTATAAAATTTTATCAATACAGTTACAATACTACTTGATTCTAAGTAAAGCAACAAAAAAATCTTTCTACCTTTTGTCGTTTCTGCTTTAATCATCTTTTCTTTGCTCTCTTCTTTCTATACAGTGTTTGTCCTCTCTCCCTTCCAAGCAACATCTGCCCTCTCTTTGCCCCTTCCACCCAGCTTGTGCCCTCTCTCTCTCTCTACCCCTTCCATCTACTGTCCACCCTCTCTCTGCCCCTTGCATCTACTGTCCACCCTCTCTCTGTTCCATATGGCATCTTCCCTCTTTCTATGTCCCTTCAATAAACTGTTTATCCTGTGCTCTTTCTCTCCTTTGTACATGATTCATTTTGGCTTCACCCCCTCCCCTATGCTCTGGCATCTCTCTCTTCTCCTTTCCTTCCTTCCTTCCCACTCCACCCCATGGTCTGGTATCTCTATCTCCTTTCCTTCTCTCCCCCCCATGCCCTGGCATCTCCCTCCTATCTCTCCCTCTGGCACCTCCTCTCCTATCTTTCCCTCTGGTCTGGCATTTTGTCTCCTTTAGTTTCCCTTCTTCCCCCCATGCCCTGGCATCTCTCTCTTCTCCTTCCATCTCCCCCTCCCACTCCATTATCTAGCATCTCTTCTCCTTCCTTCCATCTGGTCTGGCATCTGCCTCCTCCCACTCCCCCCTGACATCTCTCCCCCCCCTCCATGGTCTGGTAGCTCCTTTCCTTTCCTTTACTTCCATGGTCTTGACATCTCTTTCCTCTCCCTTCCCTGGTGTTCCTTCTCCCCTCTCTCTCCCCAATTGGGTGCAGCAGCAGCACTTCTCTCTTGCCCCCCTCCCAATTGGGTGCAGCAGCTGCAGCATTTCTCTTCCCATCGGCGGAGTCGCAAGTTTCCCTCCATCGCTGATCTCATGCTGCTCTTACTTGCTTCGGGCCTTCCTCGTTGCCAAGTCCTGCCTTCGCGGAAACAGAAAGTAGGCAGGACCTGGCAGCCAGGAAGGCCCGAAGCAAGGAAGAGCAGCAAGACAAGTTTTAACTTCCCTCTGTCGCTGACCTGTCTCCCTTAGCTTCCCTCCGTCGCTGACCTTAGCCCTAGTGAACTCATGCTCCGGGGCTCAAACGTGTGCGTGCTGACTTCTCTTCTCCTCCCTCTTCCCCCCCCCCCCCCCCGGAATGTAACTTCCAGTTTCGGAGGGAAGAGAAGGGAAGCTGGCATGCACACCTTAAAGCCCCGAAGCATGATTTCGCTACGGGCTAAGGTGGGAAATCGCTAAGCCGGTGAGAGGCGGGGGTTGTTTTTTAAAAAATGTTGACCAGCGGCAGGATTTGCAATAGATGGCAGCCAGGCAATCATCTAAATTAGCTGGGCGCAGCACCTGGCTAAAAGGCCCTAGGGCAGTGGTAGGCAAACTCATTAGTCAAAAGAGCCAAAATCAGCAGTACAATGATTAAGATTTTTTTGGAGAGCCATAACCCGTGCCCGCTTGCGCTACAACTGCTACATCAACCCGACTGACACCCCGCACATCCGCACGTAGTCAAAATCGATTCATGGCAAAGCCTAGAGAATGACAGGGGGAAAAAATTTGTCTACATCCCCTTCCAGTCAGCTCGGTCCCCATCCCCACAAACCACTGATTCCATCCACACAAGCCTTGAATTGTTTTATATTGAACTTATTATATTAAAGTATAAAAAGAAACAATATTCTGTACAATTGTCAATTTATAAATCAGCGTCTTCTCCCCATTCTCTCTTCCCAATTTCCCTTCAGCGTCCTCAGCCCACTCTCTCTCCACTTTCCTTCAGCGCACGCACATAAAAATAAGCAAGTAATTTTATATCATTTTCATTCTATTCATTCATAGAAATTAAAGTCTAAATAATGCCAGTCACATAACAAAACATGATTTTACAAAAATAATTCCCTGCACAGTCAAGCCTGCAAGGATTACTAGATGTCTTTCAGCAGCTTCCCTCCCTCCCCCTTACTTTCGTGGCCTAGTCAAAATGATCTACCAACAATAAAATTATAAAACCACAAAGCACACTGTATGCAGAGAAAATATTAATTATCATTTATATTCCGCGGGTTTTCAAAGAGGTCAAGGCAGATGACTTTATGCAATGTCATCTCAGTAACAACTATAGAAAAATAGACAAATATACCCCCTCCCTTTTTACTAAACCGCGATAGCGGTTTTTAGTGCAGGGAGCTGCGCTGAATGCCCCACGCTGCTCTCGACGCTCATAGGCTTCCTGCGCTAAAAAATGCTTATTGCGGTTTAGTAAAAGGGAGCCATAGTGCAAAATATAGACAGCAGATATAAATTCTCAAAACGGACACATTTTGATCACTAAATTGAAAATAAAATCATTTTTCCTACCTTTGTTTGGTAATTTCATCAGTCTCTGGTTGCACTTTATTCTTCTGACTGTGCATCCAATATTTCTTCCCTTCTTTCAGCCTCCTGTATACTTCCTCTCCTCCAGACCTCATTCCCTTCCCAAACTTTTTCTTTGTTTCACCCTGCCACCTTCTTTCTTTCTCTCTCCATGTCCCCTTTCTCTATGTCTGTCTTTCTCTCTCTCTCTCCGTGCCCCATTTTTTTCTTTTTCTTTGTTTCAACCTGCCCCCTTTCTTTCTTTCTGGCTCCCTGTCCCCCCCTCTTTCTTTCTCCCTGCCCTCCCTTCCCCCATGCCACTGCCATTGGGAAAATTCTGCCACCGCTGCTGGGGAATAGGCTGCCACTGCCGCCATTGGGAACAGGCCGGCACCGAGTTCGCCCTGCTTCTCTTCCCCGGGAAGCTGACCAACTCTCGCCGTCCGATGTCAATTCTAACATCGGAGAGGACGTTCTGGGCCAGCCAGGCAGTGATTGGCTGGCCCAGAATGTCCTCTCCGGTCAGAATTAACGTCAGGCGGCGAGAGTTGGTCGGCACCGCAGGGAAGAGCAGGGAGAACTCGGCACTGGCCTGTTTCCGATGGCGGCAGTGGCACTCAAGTGGCTAAAAAGCCGCAGTTTGCCGGCCTAGGGAGAACACTGGAGGGTGGCCAGCTGTGTACCGCCCCCCCCCCCACCACCACCACCACCACTTGGTACACTACTGTTTGGAGAGCCTCTCTTTTTCTTCAGTTTCCTTGGAAATGGTGGTCACATTTGAGATTAATAATTATGTTCTGGTGGGGGGTGCTAGCGAGCCGGTGAAGAGATGGCAGCATAACTTTTGAGCTCCAGCTACACCATTACAGAATCGATAATTAACCCTCTTTTTGATAATAAATTCTGGTGAATTCTTCTTGCAAGGATCATTAATAACGATATGGCAACTTCCAAAGTAGGAAAAAGGCACAAGCCTGACCCACCGTCTCCCAAAAAATCGGCTGAAGACGCCAAGGACGAGGAAGGCTCCCAGAACATCATGGCGGAGCTTAAAGCATTGAGATCCATGCTTGCTGATGTGGGAATCGACGTTACTGAAATCAAGTCTGAAATAGCTGACATGCGAGAGGATGTTACTCAATTTCAGCAAAGTTTACAGACTATTGAAGATAAGCAATCAGCTCAGCAGACTTCTATTAAAGAACTCCAAGTACAGGTGAAAAAAATTGCCAATTTGGAGCGTTTGAAGACGCAAACCTCCGATCTCAGCGAAATAATCTTAGAATTATGGGAATACCGGAGGGGACAGAGTCAACAGATATGGTCAAGTATTTGGAAAATTTCATACCGAAAATACTGGATCTTAAATTTGACAAACCACTGGAAATCGACAGGGCACACCGGGTTCCTTCGCATAAGCTAACTAATGCCCGTTATCCGCGCCCGATCGTGTTCCGTCTGCTACGATACAGTCAGATACCAGAAATAATGGTGCGAGCAAGAGTAAAATCGCCTCTAACACTAGACGGTACTCCATCTTATTCGTCCCGGATTTAAGCAAGAAAACAGCACAGCTTCGGAAGCAGATGTTAGCCTACCGACCTAAATTGAAAGAGCTAAACGCAAAATACGGGATGATGTACCCAGCAAGGATGAGGGTAACACTTAATAACAGCACTAAAGATTTTACGGAACCGACTGCACTAGCAGATTTCAATGAGGAAATGAGCCCTTCAACTATTGATGCAGTATGATGGAAATAATTGAAGTTGTTTTCATTCTGCACATTTCCTGTTGTTCACAGACTGAGTATCCTGTTTAAGACAATGGTGGATCCTGCTGTATTGCATCCTGTTGGCGGTAACTGATTTAATTAATGACTTACTTTCTGATATTTCAAATAATCAATTCAACAAACATGGCGTTACCTTCTTCTTCATGAAGATGAACCACGTGTCAACTGGCGCAAAACTTTTGCGCCTTGCAGAGGTAGCGTCATCATGGCAACATGAGAATCTGCAGTAAAGCGACACCTCCTTCGCTGCTTAAGTCTATGATTCCAAATTCTAACCATATACTGGAATTCTGATAAGGACTCACAAGTGTGATTATTGCCTCCCTGCCTTCCTATCTTCTATCGCTGCCTGCATTTCCTTGTGCCCTTGTCTCAGCATTCGGATGGACAGCACTGCTACTTACGGTTTATCTTCTGTACTGTCTATTAGTTATTATGATGATTTGCAGAGGACTAACATGGGTATAGATAACTGGTGATACATAGAAAATTTTCAATTTATAATGTCTACTGTTACAGTTACGATGCTCTGAGGTCGTTTCCTTTTTCCAGTATTATTTCCAGTATTTTATTAGTTAGAAATTGTCAAAAACTTACTTCTGATTTCTAATTTACTCACGCTAGATTTTATGCTGTGACGACATCAGGTTGAGCTTTCCATATCCTTCTGCTAATATGTTACATACACTGAATCGCACGTTGACACAACTTGCATAGATGGTATATGTTGATCTATATTATCAGCTCCCTTATACAGTTTATTAATTTTGTTTTACTGCCCTGAATTATCTCTATTCCTATTTTATTAACTACGTACTGGCAATTAGATGATTGCTTAATTCACTGACTTAATTGGATCGTATTTACAGTGTATAGATCACATCATTACTGGTGTGGGTTGTATACTGCTGCGATAAGAAGAATTACACTTGTACGGTCGAATCTAGGAAACCCATTTGATAATTGTACCTGTTCATTTTAGAACCTAATTCATTATCTGTATCTCTGTATGAATAGGCATTATATTGGCATGAGCAGGGGCACAGCACCGCTGGGACTTCTCATTCTAAACGGCCATTATTAATGCCAGTGGACAGCTTTTTGTTGTTATTAACGGTCCGCATCTTGTGTGGTCTCTGTGGTGTTGCTGTCGCTTTAATCTATTACTGACAAATATTATTTTGTAATTTATTTTCTTGTACATTCCTTCGCACTTTATAGTTGCCCTCTAGCAGTTTAAAATACTGATTTATAATATATAATTAATCTGCACTATACCGATATTATTGACTCCTTATGACCAAATTACGCTGCCCTGGCCTATTACAGCTCATCTCATTATATATAGGATTACATGTCACTCACTCGTTTATATTCATGTCACTCACTCGTTTATATTATTGTCACATGCAGTATTACAAAGGTTAGCATGGTTCAGATGTTCTTGGCTTAATTTGCAGTCCACCTCTCTTCACCTATATTATACATCACTCTATGGATTATTTGATTGTCATACGATCAACCATACAAACTTGCACTGAACTGATGCTATAAGTTTATTCGGTTCATGCTTCACCGTTATGAAAATTGTCCTTTCTTATAATAAACATCTCTCCCTTGATTAAATCATTGCTTTACATGCACCCACATACACTAGCATTGAATTGATGTCATAAGTTTATTCGGTTCATGCTTCGCTGTTATACAAATTGACATTTCCTATATCTTTCATCACTCTCTTGGATAAATCTTTGCTATACATACAACCACATACACCTGCATTGTACTGATGTTATAAGTTTATTCGGTCATGCTTCACTTTTCTGAAAAATCGCCATTTCCTATATTCTGCTTCATTCTCTTGGATACATCATTGGTATATACACAACCACATACACTTGCATTGTACTGATGTTATGAGTTTATTTGGTCATGCTTCACTGTTCTGAAAATTGCCACTTCATATATTATATACCACTCCCTTGCTTAAATCATTGCTATACATACATCCACATACATCTGCATTGTACTGATGTTATAAGTTTATTCGGTCATGCTTCACTGTTCTGAAAATTGCCATTACATATATTAGGCATCATTCTCTTGGATAAATCATTGATATATACACAACCACATACACCTGCATTGTACTGATGTTATAAGTTTATTCAGTCATGCTTCACTGTTCTGAAAATTGTCACTTCATATATTATATATCACTCCCTTGCTTAAATCATTGCTATACATACATTCACATACACCTGCATTGTACTGATGTTATAAGTTTATTCGGTCATGCTTCACTGTTCTGAAAATTGCCATTTCATATATTAGGCATAATTCTCTTGGATAAATCATTGATATATACACAACCACATACACCAGCATTGTACTGATGTTATAAGTTTATTCGGTCATGCTTCACTGTTCTGAAAATTGCCATTTCCTATATTATACAACATTCTCTTAGATAAGTCATTGATACACATACATCCACGCACACTTGTACTGCACTGATATTATAAGTTTATTCGGTTATGTTTCACTGTTCAAAAATTGCTGTTTTCTATATTATATATCACTCACTTACTTGAATCATTGCTATACATTCAACCATACACACATGCATTAGACTGATGTTATAAGTTTATTCGGTCATGCTTTACTGTTCTGAAATTTGCCATTTTTTATATTATATATCACTCCCTTGCTTAAATCCTTGTTATACATTCAACCATATACTCCTGCATTAGATAGATGCTACCAGTTTATTGGGATCACTCTTCACTGATTTGGAACCTGTCATCTCCTACCTTGTGCATCACTCCCTTGGTTAAGTCATTCCCATACACACGACTACATACACTTGCATTGAATTGATGTTATAAGTTTATTTGGTTCATGCTTCCTTGCTCTGAAATAATGCCATTCCCTATATTACACATCACTTACTTGGTTAAATCAATGTTATATATCTAGCTACAGACAATTGAATTGTAATGATGCTATATGTTTATTTGGTTCATGTCCCACTGTTTTGAAAATTGACATTCCCTATATTATACAGCACTTCCTTGTCCACTCATTGCCATACATACAAACACATACATTAGCATTGAAATGAAGTTATAGGTTTATTTGGTTCATGCTTCACTGTTCTAACATTGTCAGATACTATATTATACATCATTTCCTTGGTTATTCATGGTTATACATACAATCACATACTCTTGCATGGAACTGATGTTATAAGTTTATTTGGTTCATGCTTCATAGGTTTGAAAATTGCCATCTCCTATGTTATACTTCGCTTCCTTGGTTAAATTATGGCTACACATGTAACTACATACAATTACACTGACCTGAAACCATAAGTATATTTGGTTCAAACCTCACTGTTTTGAAAATTGCCATTCCTAAATTATGCGTCACTTCCGTTTTTCATGCTGGATTGTTTGTTTATCACAACTCATTTTAATACATATAACATCATACTTCATTCCCATGTTTAAATTTTTGATATGCACATTACCACATACAATTGCTTTGAACTGAGGGAATAATTATGTACTCTTGTCTCAATTAGTGAATTATATAATACTACATACACTTGCACTGATCAAATGTTATAGGTTTATTCTGATCATGCTTTCCTGCCCCGGACTGCTGCAACATGGTCCAGCTTTTGCATTCGCTGCAATGGTTTACACACTGCTGTGGACTGTTGCAGTGAAAAATTACTGTTGGTTTATTTTGTCTATCTTATAAAGTTATGGAACATGGCAGTTCACGTCACTGCATACAGTGCTATATATCACACATATGTTTAAATCATAGATATGCTTGTTCTCGCAGGCACTTACATTGAATTGATATTTTAGGTTTCTTTTGTACATGTTACACTGTACTGGAATATCACAGATTATCTCAATATGCAATAGAGAGGAGAATGATTTTGTCCTTATTTTCATACTCTTATAATATTGAGCTATACTACATACATGTATACTTGAGTGCCTTTAAGACATGTTGCTGACTGAAGGGTACATGCAGTGGTTCGTTATCCACCATATGTCTTACTTGCTACTTATTGTACTGATACCGTTCTCTTTGTATTATGCTTTAATATAGAGGTTAATGATAGGATCTTATATATTACATTTAGCAGCTGGAAGAGGTTGTGCTGCTTCTCACCTGTTCGCTTCCCATAGATATATATACCATATTTTCATCCGTTCCTCTGTTATGGGGTATCTAGGTACAGACGTGGGTTGTTTAAGTGATATACATCGTCTGGTGTTGGGGCTTAGTTGGGTTCGCAGGGGCTACAGCGACTTAAACTACCATGTACTCTCATACCTATGTCATTGAAACTATTTTCTCTTAATGTAAAGGGTTTTAATAATCCAATTAAGAGAAAGAAAATACTCACCTATGCTTCTCGCAAATCTCCTGATATCCTTCTATTTCAAGAAACGCATTTGACAGATATTGAAAGTCAAAAATTGAAAGTTCCTTGGGCAAAGGATGTTTATTATTCACCAGCAGTAAATAAGAAGAATGGTACCGCAATGTTAATTAGGTCGTGTCAAAATCTAAAAATTCTTGCTCATAAAAATGATTTAGAGGGAAGATGGAATATGGTAAAGGTACAAGTGGTAAATTACACTATAGCTATATTCAATATCTACGCACCTAACATTGATGACCCGATATTCTTTGATACTCTTACTTCACTAGCCCTCGCAGAGCATACACAAGCATATGTTATAGCTGGATATTTTAACTTAGTTTAGGAGCCTTCAATTGATAGGAAATCTACTGTACCTTATAGAATTACAAAGGCATGGCATAGTTTGCATAATATGCTATCTCAACTGAATCTAATAGATTCTTGGAGATTCTTACACCATCTGCAATTACAATATTATTTTTATTCACCCCCCCCCCCATAACTCCTACTCGCGAATAGATTATTTCTTCATGAGTAAATGCTTAGCTCCATGCTTATTAAACGCATTGATTAACGAGATTTCGGTTTCGGATCATGCTGCTATAGAACTACATTTGGATAATCTCTTACCTAGGCATACTTCCTGTACATGGAGATTTAATAATGCATTGCTTGATGACCCACAGTTCATCCCTTACATAAGAACAGCCTTAACTGATTATTTTGAATTGAACACTAGTGACCAAGTAGATAGGGTTACACTATGGGATGCATGTAAAGCATACATTAGAGGCCGTATCATTGCCTATCAAGCAAATATAAAAAAAAATACTCAACAATCCCTAAACAATCAAATATCAGACATTAGAAAACTAGATATCACATCAATTGAACCCAACTAATATGCAGCTATTGCAGCAACTTCGGGAACGTAGGCTAGAATATAACTTAACATTAAGTACTCAAGCGGGTAATACATTATTCATGCAATCTGCATCCTATCATAGTTCAAATAATAGAAGCGGACACCTATTAGCTCAATATTTGAAGATGCGAGAGGAGAAATCTTATATTTATGCTATTTTAGATGAATCTGGTAATAAATTTACTGAACCAAATCGAATTATCCAACACTTTAAAGAGTTCTATGATTCTTTATATTCTACAGAATTGTCCCACACTGATTCGAAAGAATTTTTAAAGCCCCTACTTCAAAGGCCACAATTAAATTCAGAAGATAACATTCCTCTTGAAGAAGAGATTATGGTCCCTGACATTATAGCATCTCTATCTTTAATGGCTAGAAAAAAATCCCCGGGACCGGATGGATACACGGTTGAATTTTATTCTATCTTCCAAGATATTTTGGTACCTCAATTATGTCAATTGTTTAACTATTATTCTATCACAGGTGATATTAGGGGTACGTTTACTGAAGCATCCATAATTGTTTTACCTAAGCCGGGTAAGGATCCATTGAAGATACAGAATTATAGACCACCATCCCTGATTAATGTAGATGCAAAAATATATGCTAAAATATTGGCTAACAGACTTCAAAAAGTATTACCTATACTGATAGGTAGAGAACAGAATGGCTTCATGCAAGGTAGACTTGCCAGTGATAACACCAGACTGTTCACCTCAATTATTCAAATTGCCCAGCATTCATCTCATCCTTACCTGGCTTTAGCTTTAGATGCTGAAAAAGCATTCGATCGAGTTGAGTGGGATTTCTTTTTTCAGTCATTGTCTTGGTTTGGATTTTCTGGTAAATTTATTTCAATGGTCCGATTACTATACACTAGGCCTTCTACTACAGTCAGAATAAATGGATTAATTTTGGAAATGTTTTATCCCACTCGTGGTACTCGGCAGGGATGCCCATTATCCCCATTATTATTTAATTTGGCGCTGGAGCCTCTTCTCATCTACATCCGTCAATCTCCTGAAATAATAGGTGTTCGCTGTGGATCAACTGAACTTAAACTTTCTGCATATGCGGATGACGTGTTAATTTATACTGATCCTGCCTCGTTGCCAATTTTATTGCGTTTGATTGGTTCTTATTCCCAATATTCTGGTTACAAACTTAATACCTCTAAAACAGAATTGCTTCCTCTTAATAAATATGTCTTGCAACATGCTATTGCAGACTATAAATTTCAGTGGTCTAAAAAAAAGCTTAAGTACCTGGGTATACACTTCAGATCTACAATAGAGGATACAATAAAGTTTGCAATAGAAGATATAGTGTATATGATAAACATGCTTACTGCTAGGTGGAGCCCCTTAAATTTATCATGGTGGGGTCGGATGGAAACTATCAAGATGATGATAGCTCCAAAAATTTTATACCCTCTTAATATGCTACCAGTTTTATTTCCCCTATCATTTTATAAAAGAGTAGACCAATTGCTGACCAAGTTTCTTTGGAATAATAAGACTCCCAGAATAGCGCTAAACAGATTAAAATTACCCAAATGTGAGGGTGGCACTAACTTCCCTAATTTTTTGGAATATCATTACGCCTTTTTACTCAGACAAGGTGCTAAATGGATTCTACACAACACCAATGGGATGCCAGTTAGTAATTGGATAACACTTGATGTAGAGACATATAGATGGACGCCACTACCAGCATTGGCTTTCGTTTCATCTGCAGGATTTCTGACCCATAAAGATTATGTGTTGGAGGATACTAAGGCTGCTATTCATACAATGGATAAACTTTTACCTCATAAATGGAACAATTCACTCTATATTCCAATTTGGAATAACCCTCTTATACAAATTCAAAATACTACAGTAAATTGGAAAACCTGGAAATCGGCAGGTATACTAACTTTAGGACATCTGTATGATGGAAGCAATTGGATACCATATGATATACTAAGAACGTGGTATTGTCTTCCCCATCCACATTTTTTCAGTGGCTACAACTCAAGCACGCTTTTCGTGACCTTATACATAATAAAATAGATAAATGGGAAGACCCTGATCTCCTGAATTATTGTACAACGTTTACTTTTAAGAAAAAGGAAGCTTCTAATTGGTATAAACTGATTCAATCGTACAGATTACTTTCACACCATTCCACTCAAACTAAATGGCGAGAGGAATTGAGGATACCCTTAGTTGAAGCAGATTGGAACAAATGTGGACTATGATCTATAAGATGACCAGTTCATAGAAACATAGAAACATAGAAACATAGAAATAGACGGCAGATAAGGGCCAAGGCCCATCCAGTCTGCCCACCCTAATGTCCCTCCCCTACCATTGCCCTGTGAATAGATCCCTCCTCTTCTTTTGCCCTGTGAATAGATCCCACGTGACGATCCCATCTGGCCTTAAAATCAGGCACGCTGCTGGCCTCGATCACATGTAGTGGAAGACTATTCCAGCGATCAACCACCCTTTCTGTGAAAAAGAATTTCCTGGTGTCAGCTCGTAGTTTCCCTCCCCTAATTTTCCACGGATGCCCTCTTGTTGTCGTGGGACCCTTGAAGAGGAAGATATCTTCCTCCGTCTCTATGCGGCCCGAGAGATACTTGAACGTCTCGATCATGTCCCCCCTCTCTCTGCGCTCCTCGAGTGAGTATAGCTGCAATTTGTTTAACCGTTCCTCGTATGGGAGATCCTTGAGTCCTGAGACCATCCGAGTGGCCATTCTCTGAACCGACTCCAGTCTCAGCACATCCTTACGATAATGCGGTCTCCAGAATTGCACACAGTATTCCAGGTGGGGCCTCACCATGGATCTATACAATGGCATAATGACTTCCGGCTTTCGGCTGACGAAGCCTCTGCGTATGCAACCCATGACTTGTCTTGCTTTGG